>NC_088884.1:33052637-33395137 GCF_037157495.1 Lathamus discolor | reverse complement strand
ACACATCTAGACCTTGGCCTTCTCAGTTGGCAGCTGAAAATCAAAAGCTCACTTGGGTAGCTCAGTGTGATGGGTATAGCAAATGACAGACCATTCGGAGCTGAAAGAAAGAAGATAATGAAATCTTAAATTAGAAAATCATCCAAAATAGGCTGACAGAACAGATCAAAACAAATTTAAAAAAGTCACATAGAGCTTGACAAAGAGGAAAAAGAAATAAAGATTGGGAATGCAGAAAGGCGAGTACATCTTAAGAGCCTTGCAATTTGAATGTTGAAACTGTACTATGTGAACTTGTTTCAAGAGATGGCTGGATCTGTGCTGGTTAGCTACATGAAGGTTCAAAGAGACTGTAGTATCATTTGGTATCTTCTGTTTTGCATATAGGCAGCAGGATTAAAACAGATTTTTGTAGCAATACTATGCCAGTGACAGATGTTTGCAAACTGTTTGTATTCCTATGATTCTTTCTGGAAGAGCAACACTGATGTTCAGTGTTAGAAATGACTGGATAGGATTATATCAGCTTAGTTCACAGTTAAAATATTTTCTTGGGACAATAGAAAATAAACGATGAAAGAAGGAAGTAGCATAGGTACTACTGAGATGGGGGTGCCAGAAGATGCTGGTTGACTATTTCGTAGTCATTAATCTTCTGGGGATGAAATGAAGCTTGTTTGTTTTGGTTTTTATTTTCCTTTAATTGAAATACAAATCTCAGGAACGAACATTTTGCTATGTATCTGATTGAGGTCGCTGCACAGTCACCCTGGACATATTAAATATATATTTTGTATATTGCTTCAGTGTCATTTTGTTGAATCCAAACAGGAGTGCTCAGCTCCTTGGACAACATACTGCATATCAAATGCTGTCAATTTAGTTATGAATTCAAAAGCATAGATGCTCAGAGCCATTTGGCTCCGAGTTTTACTTTCTGCATTTCAGACGACCTAGGTTTTACCTTCTGCTTCTCTAAATGAAGGTGCTCTGAAATTGCTATGTCTGAGTGAGACATTTCTACATATAATGCAGGAATTACTCAGTGATGTATCAGACCCACTAGGTACAGTGCCCGTGATATTTCTAATACTGTAAAACTGAAATACATCCTGTAAGGGGATTCTGTTGTATCATTGTTTCTCAGAAAAAGAGCTGATCACTCATTCGGATGTAAACAGTGTAATATTCTGGCATCAGTAGACTTGATGCCAGTGATGTTCAACAGAGTTTATTTGTGACTAAGTTTTTTTGCATTTAATAATTATGGAGAGAAATACTGTCTGTGGTACTGCCTGTGACACTCTCACATTACTGTGTGATGACTGAGTTGTGAAATAACATTATCAACACATTAGAAGGTAATGATATCTAAGTTATAATTTACCATATTTATACAAATCCCTGTACAAATTATTGAATATTTATTTTATTGTCTAATAATTACAATTAATCTCAGTATTTAAACAATAACTTTTATTAAAAATTGGATGTATAGATCACCTGTACCTTTTAGAATACTACATTCACAGACGCGAAGAAGAAAAGCAGCATAAAGCTGAAGTCCTGCAAGTTCTTCACCTGAAAATCTTATTTTATCCCCATATCACAGAAAATGTCTCAGCTTGTTCATATCATGCAAGACATCTAGAATATTTTAATATGCTTCCTTCCTTCCTAATCAACTGACAATGTTTTCTCACTTTTATACGCAGTATTTGTGGCTTGAACTAAATTTGCATTTTGACAGTATTTTGCTCAGCAGGAGTACAAGTCAAGCAAATAGTTTATACTAACATGTTCTTAATAGGGATATAAAACTAAACCTAATTTTGTAAGGAAACCTGAAGATGTAGAGACAGTGAGATTATTAATTTAACTCAAATTATCTTGCTGAAGTACAGATTTTAATTGGGCTAGGATTGCTCCTAAAGCATTTAAATAACTGACTAAAAGCTGCTAATATTTTCATACTAACATATTATCTGCTTTTCCTATGAATATTTGCTATACTGAGAAATTAAGGTAGTCACATCTCTAGTTAAAACAGAAAAAAGAATTAAAAATCCTAAAAGAATGGCTAAAATAGCACATTGCAGTTAAATTGTTAGATGCTTTGTGAGAGTAAAATAATAGGGAAATCATTCCTGTTGACAACTTATACAAGAGAAAGAGTTGTGTCCTGAAAATTTCATTAGTCTCAGCTTGAATGTAATAACGTGGGTAGTGAATGAGATTTTATTGAAGGATGCCTGCTCTATATTTAGAACAAATCAGCTGAGGTATACAGAGTGTCACTGTTAAATTATTTCTTTATTAACTTTAAATTTCATTTCCTGAAGTTCTCACCAGCATGAGAAATTTACATTTTTTAACCAGAAAATCTTTCTGTTTTAAAAATCTTATTGCAATGTGAGAACTGTGTTTTGGCAGCCAGGCTAGACAGTTACAACATGTATTTTTAGGTCAACAAATGTAGATGGTTGTTGACTTGATTTTATTCATATTGTACTTTTTTCCTGATATGGTAAATATTATTCACAGAGAAGAAATGCTGTAATGCTTGATGATGAAACAGTGTTAGCCTGCATTCTTGAGCAAGTGTGTTTGCCAGTGAACAGTGGCAAACATCACTTTATTTTCATAATGTTGCCAATTTTAATGAATTGGAGCTCTTTTTTTTTGTCTGGCATCAGTCATACTCTTTTCTTTAGCTAATAACTTCCAAAAGTTCTTGTAATTTTTACATTGAAGATGAGGTATTTGATAAAGTTGTACATAAAAATGCCTATTTGTGGTTATTTATCATTTTATCCACCATAAGGCATTTTCCCTCTAATAAGAGTGAATACACTCTCTATATGTACCTGAGCATTAGTGCTGATTGCCGCATGTGAGCAAGTCAGACTGCAACGCTCAATCACCTTATGGGTCCAGTTTCAGTAAAGCGGAAAAAAGTAAAATATTATTTAAAAAATAACTTTATTTCGGATCTTAAATTCTATTATATGGTAATTATTGCATAAACCTGTGTGTAAGATATAAGTAGAATGTGGTCTGCATTCATTGGATAAAGAACTGGCTTCAGTGGATAAAAAACTGACTTCGGTGGATAAAGAACTGGCTGGGTGGCTGCATGTAAAGAGTTGAGGTAAATGGCTCGATGTCCAGCTGCAGACCAGTAACGAGTGGTGTCCCACAGGGATCAGTGTTAGGACTAGTCTTGTTCAAAATCTTTGTCGGTGACATGGACAGTGGGATTGAGTGAGCCCTCAGCAAGTTTGCGGATGACACCAAGCTGTGTGGTTCTGTTTATATGCTGGAGGGAAGGAATGCCATCCAGAGGGACCTTGACACGCTTGTGAAGTAGGCTGATGCTGGCCTCATGAAATTTAACCATGCCAAGTGCAAGGTCTTACACCTGGGTCGGAGCAATCCCAGGCACAGCTACAGATTGGGCAAAGAAGAGATTCAGAGCAGCCCTGCGGAGAAGGACTTTGGGGTTGATGAGAAAATGAACATGACCTGGGTTCAGTGTGAGCTCGCAGCCCAGAAAGCCAACCGTATCCTGGGCTGCATCAAAAGGAGAGTGACCAGCAGGTCGAAGCAGGTGATCCTGCCCTTCTCCTGTGAGACCTCACCTGGAGTATTGTGTGCAGTTCTGGTGTCCTCAACATGAAAAGTACACGGAACTGTTGGAACAAGTCCAGAGGAGGGCCACGAGGATGATCAGGGGACGGGAGCACCTCCCGTATGAAGATAGGCTGAGAAAGTTGGGGCTGTTCAGCCTGGAGAAGAGAAGGCTGCTTGGAGACCTCATAGCAGCCTTCCAGTACCTGAAGGGGGCCTATAGGGATGCTGAGGAGGGTCTCTTCATTAGGGACTGTAGTGATAGGACAAGGTGTAACAGGTTAAAACTTAAATAGAGGAAGTTTAGACTGGATATAAGGAGGAAATTCTTTCCTGTTAGGGTGGTGAGGCACTGGAATGGGTTGCCCAGGGAGGTTGTGAATGCTCCATCCCTGGCAGTGTTCAAGGCCGGGCTGGACAGAGCCTTGGGTGAGATGGTTTAGTGTGAGGTGTCCCTGCCCATGGCATGGGGGTTGGAACTAGATAATCTTAAGGTCCTTTCCAACCCTAACTATTCTATGATTCTATGCATGTTAATCTATTCTCTGGAGGTAACAGGATTTTGGATGGTGTCTAACCTTTTTCTGTCTGGTAGGAAGATTACATTATGCAGACTACACTTTCACAAAAGAAGGTTTGATTCTATAAAAAAAAATCTATTTGCAATTAATATTGATATTTTGCTGTCAAAAAAGGGCTAAGATTCATTTCAAGCATATTATTCTGCAAGAGCTGTTATTGCTGGGACTTCTTGTAGGAGATCACTAAGATTTAAGAATATAGAGAAGGCAAATGTTGCAAGCATTTGTGTGTGGGTCACAGAATGTGCTTTCTCTTTTTCCTGGACGTCATCCTTATCTCTTTAAAATATCGAAGAAGCATTTGCTTGAAAAGTATTACAACAGTGAATAGATTGTGAAGTGCAAGCCCATGTAGATCCATACAGAAATTCTTCAAGTATCCAAAAGTCACACTATACTAGATATGAGGGAAGAGAGACACACTGGTTTGAAAAAGGGAAAACACTGGAAAAATGAGCAGTTCATCATAGAAATGGGAAAGTTTTTCAGAGTTTATTGGAGTTGTTTCTCCCTAATAGTCCTGAACTAATGTGAATCCCAATTACATGCCTGCCCTCAACAAGCTGCATGATGTGCAAGAGCCACTGCCAGTCTCTTATCTTTCAGATAATAGTGGTTGTCCCTTATCTTGTGAAAACCTGCCATGAAATCAAAAAGTTATCTCTCAGTTCTGTAGCATCTGTTCTTAGGTTAAATATTTGTAGTACAGAAGTTATTTATTTGGTTGCGGAAGATGTCCAGATTGTCTTAAACAAACTGGATATTGATCTATCTATGGATTACCAGGCTGACAGATTGCAAAGCTGACTGTGATACAAGTCTTGATCAACTGCAAAAAATCTCCTTGCATTATTTTATTTTGTTTTTTTTTTTTCTTTATAATGAACCTAGAAAACAGTGTTTAGTCTTTCAGGTTTTTTTTGCTGTACATGGATGTCTGAGACCATCCTGATCTAATACAAAGTCACAGAATAATAGTCTCTTGCCTCTAGCTTAAATGCAGGGTGAAATGGAAGCATTTATTTTCCAGATGAGACATTGATTTTGTAACAGCTTTCTATTACTGCAAATTACTGATACAGAAGTTAACATTACCCCCTCTTTGAAGCAGCCTGGTGTGTTTAGAATGAGTTACATGCTCCAGCAGCTTCACATAGCTAAAAGCTGTTTGACTTCATCGACTGGCTTGTTATCCAAAACATGGACCATATTTACAGGAAATATAAAATCGCAATTATTATTGTTCAAGGGTGTGCTTGTTTCCTCTCCCACTTCCTCCCTTTTTCTTTCTCTTTTGTCTTTGACAGGCAAGGAACATGCACACTCTGGAAATGCTAAGAAACAGAATTGTTTCCTTATAGTTTTCCAGTACACATCATGCCATCTACAGTTGCTTTAACAAGAGTTTTATTGTGTTATAGCAAAGCTCTATTGCCTCATTTATATATGATGAAATTATTTACATTAATTTTGTAATATTTTTTTTGAGTTATTTTCTGCTGTATTTTCCCTATGAAGTGATCTATTGTATGGAAGCTGAGAAAGAAGGAGAGCAGTGTTAAGCTTGTAGGTCTTCTTCAGAGTGGTAACTTCCTAGAGTGTCTTGGATTGTATGAAACAACCATATTGAAGTGTGATAAAATACACAGTACATAAATATACATAAATATGCAGTAAATGGATCTGAAAAGTTAAGGAACATAAAAATAGTGTGGCATTTATTGCTTGCATATAATATAACATACATATTGCTTGCATATAATCTGGCAACTAACTTTATTCATGTAGTTTTTCTTTCTGTGATCTCTAAAAAATTCTTTGCACATTTTGTTTAGCATCAGAATATGGGAATTTAACATCACAACCAGGCAAATAGGAGGCTGAAAGATACGGTTACCAGATTGTGATCATAATGGAGCAGAGAGAGAATAAATCATGGACAATATGGAGTGTCATACATTGTATAAACCTTAAGTTCTGTGTGGTGGTAATCAGCCTCTATCAGATTCAGCTCAAATTTAGAGCACACTTCTTGCATAAACTGAGATTTTGGTTGGGGTTTTTTTTTGTTTGTTTTATTCCAAAACCCATGTAGTTTCTTGATGCAGAAGAGAAAGTTTTCATTAACTTGTTAGTTTACCTAATCTTTGAAAACTTGAGACACCCTGTTTTACCTACTCAAAGTACATGTAGATCCCTTTAGGCTAATTTAAGAGAGCTCTGAAAGGCTAAAGGTTTGCTCCCTATAACAACAGTAGAGAGACTTTCCATGGTGTGAAAAGTTTTATGAAAAATTCACTAATGAAAGATCTAGCTCTTTCTTAAACATACATCTGTATATATTCTATAGAGAGTGTATTCTGTAAACAAAAACTTTACCTTCTGTGCTGGATTCCGAGATTTTGTTTCATGTCTGCTCAGCTTAGGAACATTTCACTATTAGAATTTTCCCTGATACCATTTCTTGAATACATTTTCATAATGCAGTTTGCTAAAACACCATGAGCTTCTTTGGAAATACATAAATTAATGATAATCACATAATTTAAATTCAATATAGTACACCAGACAAACTTGTTGGTCCTCTTTAAAAGAACCAGTTTATGTCGATTTATTCAGGTTTATAGACAATGCAGGTTTATGTGGTTTTATATGTTATTTTTTAATATGATTGTGTATCATTTAAATGAATAAGACAAATACAACACCTTTTTGAATTTATCTCAGGTTGTTTTTTTATTTTAAAGCAAAACATGCCTTTTCTCTTTTTAAAGGGTAGGATTAATGTCTCATACTATCTGAAACTTTGTGCACTCACAAAATCAAGTGGAAATTGCATCCTTCGAAATCAAAAGCACACAATCAATCTCCCAGTCACTCATCCGTGTATCAGGAAGCATTCTTCAAATGCAATTCAAGAGTATGGATTTGTCTCTGCTTTTTAAATTAGTAATGGGATTTGAAGTATCAGAAGTCTGCCTGTTTTCATCATGTGGCAGGTTCTGAAGGATTTCTCTCCTAGTGGGTTGTTTGTTGTTGTCATTTTCTTTTTGAGCCCTGGCCTGACAAAAGATCTTTTGATCTCTGAGATGTTGGTGTCTCATGGAGCTTCCCAAGAAAGACAGGGGAAGAGATGCAACCAGGGTTTAGCTAATTTATAAAATCCATTAAGAGATAAGAGGATTCATTCTTGCCTTCACTACTTTTATTCTGTCACTTTTGAGTACCTCCAAATGCAGGCGTAGATTACATCTAGGAAGATGCAAATTATTTTTTTTTCATTTAGCTGCCAGAAAATATTTAAACTATATGAAAATAAATAGACAAAAAGAGGAAGATTCCTCATAGAAAAAGAAAGGGATCAAATACCAGCTTCCCTTTTCACAGTGTAAGGGTTCTTGACAAGTATTATGAATATTTTGCTTTGATTAATGAAAAAAATGGACTAAACCCCTATTTTAAAAGAGAAAAGTTAAAAACTTCCTTGGTTTGCAAGACCGTATTTGTAAAGTTAATGATAAATGCATTAGTTAAATTCTCTCAGAAGCCCTGATTAACCGTTAATTTAGCTATCCATATCCCTTTCATGTCATCCAAAAAAGAGAGAATATTTCTATAATGGTCTCTTTCTAGTCATTCTTTTGAAATACCATAGAAAACTCATTAAATATTGAAACAAAACTTCAACAGTCTTTCTAAGGAAGCACAGAGTTCGAAGTTCCCTCCAGCAATGTTCATATAGAAAAAGCTGCATCCTGATGCAGGGCAGCTTTAAATCTGCCATTATGAAGCAGTGATTTGGGACCACCACCTTACATGTATCTTACCCTACTGCAGTAATACTCTGTGCATACTCTTGTATATCAATTAATCAGTATACATCATGAAGAGAAGATTCAGGTTTATGCTGGTGTTTCATTCCCTAAATCCTGCAAATGATATTTCTGGTGGTTTGGGGATGTGTGGGAAGGCTACATTTAAAAATCTCTGGTTTTGTGTATTTGAGAGAAAATTCAGTTTTCCAGTGTCATAGACTGTTTCCTCCCTGATGATTACATGGTGCACGTTAATTCCATTTCTGTCTATTACTGGTTACTGGTCGTTAGTATTGTGCTTTTGAAAGAGCCAATTTGTATGGAGTGCTCTTTAGGAATAGGGATGTTTCATTTCTCAAAAGGAAGGAAGAGGTTGCTTTTCAATTATGCTATTTCAGCAGATTAAAAAAAGCTTAATTTTGATCAAAACAGTTTGTATCATAGTTCCACTGCCAAAAACTGAATGCAAATGCAGATGTCATTGAGAGCATGATTGGTCTCAATGACTTCATTTACAGGCCTCTGGAAATGATGCTTAGGGTGATTATGCCAAAAGCCCAACAACAACAAACAAAATCCAAACCCTGTTCATTATACAATCAATATAAGGAAAAAAAACCTGTGCCACAGTTGGAAAGAACCCTAAAAGACTTGTGACGTATTATTATTAGAGCAAAGCCTTTCAAAAATCAAATTTAAAATATTTAAAAAAACAAAAATCAAAATACCATCTTAGAATCTGAGGATTTATTAATACCAGAAGAAAACCCCAACAGATCCCCTTTCTCAACCCCAAAAACCTTAGTTTGGGTTGATTTAGTAGTAGTAGCATTATTTTTACATCTTCTGAAGTTTATTACCCTAAACTTCCTAAACGGGAATATGTTTCAGGATACTTTTGTTGATTACCTGCTTGTTCAGTGCAGCTGCTTTGTTTAAGTTTCGCTGTTTGATTCCCGAGTTTCCAGTTCATTAGGCTGGATTGCTGAACTGATTCTGTGCAGGATGAGATACAGTCAGTCACAGCAGCCTGATGCCGCATCTCAGCTCATGAGGTCAGGCCATGCCTGTTCTCCACACCACTTGTATTTCTGATTTTATGAATTCCTGCTACTGTTGTGATGTATGTGAAAATTCTTTTTCCTTGTCAGGCTTTAAAATATCATGATATATTTTCTTCTTGCAAATAGCATGTGTGCTACACCTTCATGTATTTGTACAACTTTTTGTCAAGAATGAGATGTAATTTCAAGTGTCAATAATTCCTTTGGGTCATGGACTGTGTGATCACTATGCAATAATAATTTTAGAAGTACATATTAGGGTTGTTTTTTCTAACCCATGGGGATTTATTGGCTTTCATGTTGAAAAATGGTTTTTGCCAGTGCCTTTGAAGAGAAAGAAAGGTTCACATATTGGATTGTTGAAACTGTAGTGTCAACACAGCTGGTAAACTGCATAGTTTGACAGCATCTGTTGCAGAAAAGCCTTAACAAATAGTCTAGTTAAATTACAATTAACATATGGTTGAATGAAGTACATTTAATTTTGGCTACAAATATTTCAAAGGCAAGAAAATCGAGGATATAAACTGGTGCCACACAATGGGCAGATTCCCTTTCCCTGATATATTTATGACCAGCACTCCCCTTGTCCTGTGCACCTTGCTAGACTTAAAAAGTGACATTGCTTTAAACCTGCTCTCTGGTTGTTTTTACATGATCCCTGTAGATGTACTCACCCACTCTACTTCAGGTACAAAAATAATCTTTGAACAGCAGTGGATGTGTTAGCTCACATTTCATGCAATGGCACTGTTAGTGAAGCACATCTGGACCTTCCTGCTTCTGTTTTTTCCTAACAGTTGGAAAGTACCCCTTTCAAAAGAATCTTCATAGCCAGATATAATCCTGTCCTTGAGGTTATCTCTTTCTTTCCAGAGGTCTTTCAGACCATGACTCTTCACTGTTAAGGCTTTTGATTTTAAGTTGTTGGTACAAACAACTAAAAATACTGAAATTGTGCTTAAAACTAATCTTTACAAGCTTCAGTAGCAGTGTCTTCTTAGGTCCGTATTTATTCCACCAATCTTCCTGAGTATTTATTATCCAGTCCACATTTATTATACCCATCTTCACACTCTTCACTTTAATGGTGGTTTTATGTACATAAGTTTAAAGGTTTTACTGACAACTAGATGTATTTATTTAAACTTCATTCTTCCTCTGTATTTCCCAACTATCAAAGAAATAAATATTTAGAATTAATGTTACTCTGATAATCATATTTTTTACTTATATTTTATTTGCCTTTTATCTTTATGTTTTACCTCTCTCACTGTTCATTCTGAAATATGCATTTGGTCTCTTAATTACTTAGATCACTTCTTCTCCCATTTCTTCTTAAATGTAAGTCCTGTATTCATATAGTACTATGGTATTATTGTTACAAAACCTTCCTGTATATTCGCAAATGTGTCCTTTCAGAATTAAGTGATTGAGATTACCCATTCCCTTGGGTTTTGTGCATTAAGTTTTTAATCCTATTCAGTGTCTGTAATTTCTGTGAGGGTTAGGGTTGGAAAAGACCTTACAATCAGCTAGTTCCAACCCCCCTGCCATGGTCCGGGACATCTCCCACTAGATCAGGCTGCTCAAAGCGCTGTTCAATGTCTGTGGTCAGAATATACATGCTCTCCACTATAAAAATAAGGTAATTTACCTGATTAGCTTGTTTTTGCCAATATGCTAACTAAACATAGTCTTAAAGCATGAATTTTTCCACTGTCAATTTAGCAACATATATTTGTCAGACAGTGTGTTATTTAATATCATATAAAACTATATGTGCACGTAACTGTGGTTCTCTTTAGGAGGCAGAATACATTTCTCTTTATCAGTAAGAAGAAGAGGAGTCTTTCATGAGTTGGATTAGTATGTGTATCTGGAGCTACTGTGAAAACACCTTGTTCTTGATCTGCGATAAAACTTTGCTCAAGCACTGTATCACTGTGCCAAACACCATACTGTCTAAGGAGTATAACTAAAAGAAGGAAATATTTAGCAAGAATTTATTTAATATTTTGTATATTCTACTACTTGGATGAAAACTACCTGCTTGAAATTTCCTGAGGGCAGCATAATTCACTGCATAATTAGAATAACTTTTACTGAGATGGCTCATAAAACACTTGACTGTGTTGCAGAAGAGCCTCATCTGAAGCTACTGTTTAAATAGCTTTGCATGGGAACACTTTATACTGATAAATTTCTTCGTGCTATTTCTACATCACAGTCAATCTAGTGTTTTTATTGCCATTAGGTCAATAACTATTGATCACTTAGTCATTCAGTGTAATTTTTTAATGCTACTATGAATGAAAGAACAACTTTTAAATGAACAGCTATTCCTTTTTATTTCTAGGAAGGTAGAAGCAAGTGCACGATAATTTCTGAAGATTAAGGTATTTTTATATTTAAAATGTGATACTTCATTACAGCTGTTTCTCAGCTAACAGCTTAGATTTCTTGTTTCAAAACCCAAGTATTTAAAGTTTCTATAAAAATTATTTATACCTGCAGAAATAATGCATGTGCTTTGCATAATGCTCGAAGGGGCAATTTGCAGTCAAGTTCCTTTTCCTGCAGCTATAGCTCCATGTCACCCATGCTGATCTCACCAGGGGAAGTAGATGTCCACCTCAAAAATCCAGATCCTACAAATCATCTACTCTCTTGGCACTGCAAGATATGGGTCACAAAGTACTTTCTACCTGTGGTAAACTCAAGACCCAAGTATGGTAGCAATGACACCATTAAAGTGTGTCACAGGAAAAAATGCAGGATCAATTGAGTGCATTTTATTCTAACAGTAGCAATACATTTGTCAAGTTAAAATGTGAAATGGAAAGTTTCACTAATTTATTTAAAAATCTCTTTAGTATCTGTAGCTACTGGAAGACTTCCAGGCAAGTTCAAAGGAGGACAAGCATATACCCTTAAGATACTTTCAGTCTGCTAAAATTTGTGGCTGAATGGCTTCCTTCAGTCCTGATATTTCATATTCCTCAGCAGATGTTTTTTCCTGTGCCAGTAGGTTTTTGAAGGTATAGTAACTCAGACTTTTCAGCATAGTGTGGCAAAGGATTAGTATTGTGCAAAGAATGTTGCATTTGGGTGGGTTTTTTCCCCCATTTGCTAGCTTCTCCTAATTCATGCACTAAAAGAGACAGTAAATGCTTGTTCTGTATGTACATTTTCCAGCACACCCGTCTTTTTATAGCCTTCTTCAGTGTACTGCCCACAGCTTATAAGGCTTCCTCCCCTCAGGCTGAAAGAATCCTTATTGAATCAATTCTTCATTTTATGAAACATATTTTATACCTCTTATCCTTTCTGCAGCTTTTTTTTTTTTTTTTTGTTTGGTTGTTTGGGATTTTAATGAGTCATAGAATCGTAGAATAGAATAGAATCATAGAACAGTTAGGGTTGGAAAGGACCTCAAGATCATCTAGTTCCAACCCCCCCTGCCATAGGCAGGGACACCTCACACTAAACCATCCCACCCAAGGCTTCATCCAACCTGACCTTGAACAATGCCAGGGATGGAGCACTCACAACCCCCCTGAGTCAAAGAGAAGTAGAAAAGAAAGGAGACAAAAGAAACACTGTGCTGATTTTTTTCAATATCCTCTGAGGTGTAATTCTCCTTACTGACCTTTTCCTCTCTCATCCATACCTTCATTCTTGTGTTCTGTTTAACATGCTGAGTTATCTACGGATAGTGCGTCAGCTTTATCTCCTTGTTTTCCTGTGGAAATACACATAGTACTACATTATACATTTGCATTCTTCTGTTTCAGACATAATTTTCATTATGTTTAATCCTTCATATTCAATTCTGTGTCCTCCACTGAGACCTCTGCTTCTTCCAGGATTTGTGCAGGGTACTATACTTAGTACACACACTTTAACGTTTTCTTTCTTTCTAGCCAAATCAAAATTCCAATGGAAATTCACAACTGATGTGTGAGCTATACTGTTCTGCTTGCTAGTCTGAGATGTTTCTTTCTAACATTACTGCATTTATCTCATTTCCTTCTTTGTGTTTTTGCATGAGGTGTGGAGGTCATGAAAATATCTTACATATGCTCCCTTTTAGCTGAAAAATTGTGCCAAGTTTGAGCCTGTTTTTCTCACAAATTATTTGGAAACTCTTGAAAGTTTTACTCACACAAATACATTTGTGTTTATTGTAGTTAGAGATCATCGAATTATGATGACACTGGTTTCTGAGGCATTGTGGTTTTTCTTTGTGGACAAAAAGGTTCCTTTCTGAGGATTATCCAAGTCTCCACTTTGAACATCTTTTGTCACCTGACATGCTTGCTTCTGATCCACACAAAGGAGGTTCAAGCTGAATTATTTATTCCAGCATGAAAAGCAATCAGTAACCTCCGTCTTGCTGTCATTGGCATCTTCTCTGACTTTGTATATTTTAGTTCCCAGAGGACAGGATACCTGTCTGATTTCTGGAACTTTGCTTATAATAAGCCTGTTTTCATTAGTATTGTTTTCTAAAGACTTTTAGTGGTGTTAGTGTTATTTTCCAACCTTCTGTCTCCTGTTCTTTCAACTAAATATATGCGTCATTCTGACATCTCTGTCTCAGACATTGAAAGATATAACATCTTAGGCAGCCTCTGAGGACTTAGTATCATCCATTCCTTTTGAATTAACTGTCTGTTTCTCTCCAGTTTCCATCATTTGCCACTGCTTGTTTTTTCCTTTGTATCTTCAAAGACAGCAAATTTATACTGTTGCTTTTTCACTAGTTTGTCTTTCTCTGCCGTGTTTTTGCAGTTGTGTTCTTCCACTGATTACCCATGCATCCCTCAGTTGTTTGATTTAGTTGCTCTGGTACGAGTGATTTTATGTCCAGTCTTCTCTCCTTCCATCACACCCTCTAGTTCTTGCCTGACATCAATGGCTTTCCAATCTTCAGATTTTCTCAGCCAGGATTTCCACCTTCTGCATGCATATGTGCATGTGGGTTACACTTCTGTACATACATGTAACTTCTATCAGAAACAAGTATCAGAAAAAAAAGCAATGTTTGGTTCGGAGTTTTCAGTGGTGGAATGCCTATAATTTCCATCACTTACACTCTCCACTGTGAATGTGTGCAGTTGTTTCAAGAGGTGGTGCCTTGTCTTGTACACAGTTTAGGAAAAAGAAAATTCTACTTACAGTAACTGGAAATGCAGTGACTTAGAAGCAAGAGCAATTGAACTTCATCAGGGAACAGAAATTACCTTTCATTCTTTAATGCACATGTAACAGTAATGGCAGCTACATTATGATAGATAACACTGCAAGTAAGCAGAAAATTGGGCCAAATAGCCTTCTGGTGCTGGCGTCAGAATAGAAATGAATGTTTTCAGGTTCCCCTATAGATGTATCAGATGAACCATACAGAGTGCTTACTAATATGTCAAATCAGTTGAAATGCACCTTCAAACAAGGTAACAGTGCTCCATTTGGAATAAAACTGAATATTCTTACTGCAGTCTATCGCCTTCTAAAAAAACCCTAAAAATAGAAAAGCATCATCTACTTTAGACACCAGGACCAGGCCAAGTCTTAATCATATGAAAATGTTGTTGTCAAGTCCCATTTTATTTTTTCAGTCTTTTTTTTTTTTTCTAGTTTCAATACATTTCTGACTTTATTCTCAAAGAATGGTAATTGAAGGGCCTTCATTGTTATGTTCCCTTGGAAAAGTTCTGCTCCTGATATTTCTGTGCAGGTTCAGGGTTTAGAACCTACATACCTACACCTAACCCTTATGTTACTGTATAGTGTAATTTAAGGTGCCATGTGTAGCCCGAGAGGTACAAATAGATGGATAATTTGGAGAATTGGGACCAATTCTCTCAGCATCTTGACAGTGAGGTTAGCTTTGCTGTGAAATGAAGAAATTTACTATGTCACTTCATAGCGTCTAAGTATGTAATAAAAATATTTGCAAATAGATTTTTATATATGTCACTGTGATGACTGGATTGACAAAGAATCCTTTTAAAGTTAACCACATAGCAGCTGTGGCTTCACAATGAAAAAAGGCTTTTTTATGACTCTTAAGGTAGCTCTCTCTGTGATATTTTTTCTGGTAAATGATGTTTTCATGTAGCCCCGGAAGTCATTATTGAAATTGTTTCACTGTGGATAAATACTTCATATGTTTTCTGAATACGTTATCTAGGGGAAATATTGTTTACAGTAAATGCTAAAATCAATAGTTAGATTGTTTTTATTTGTGCAGATAACTTCTGGTTAAAGGAAGGTGTTTCTGACCACCAGTAAGACTCTGAAATATGTTCTCTTCTAGAAAATTAATTGCTCCCTAATGCTCTTCTGTTCTGAGATTTCACATGACCCGAAAGAGTTGTCTGCTTGTTCCTTTAGTATTCCAATTTTATCAAAATCATTTAATCCACTTCTACTAATTTTATGTTTATGTTTTGCTATTCTGACTATTACTTGAGAGATCTGAATAATTATGCATCAAAGAAAAAAGCTGAGATGTTAGTGGGCTGATCTTGAGATCCTGTGTGCTATCGAGAATCAAACTGGGGGAGTTAAACAATTTGTTGCTATTGGAAAGTGTGAGGGGGTTTTGTTTGGGTTTTTACTTTGGGTGTTTTTTGTTTCTTAATTAAAAACTAATTTACTGATCTTTCAGTAAATACACATGTATGTGTTTACTTCTCAATCCATCATTCAACATTCACTTGCAGATAGTTTGGAAATGTGTGTTCAATTGAGAAAACATTGGTGAAACAATGAGTTAAGCATTAGGCTTAGAGGAGTTTTGAATATCTTCAAGGATGGAGGCCCAGCTTTATAGTTAACAATCTCTCCTGGACAGTTCTTTCAGTTGTTTTGTTTATAAATAATTCAGTTCCTTGTCATGCAAGGATACTGTTTGATAGTACTGAATAGAGAATACGAAACACACAAGAAAACTTTCTAGCTTTTATGTTTCAGAGTGGCAGAAAATGAAGATGTTCCACAATATTACAGTTACAAGGTAATGGTGACTCAAATGAAAGTTGCCTATCTTATACCCTTCTATCCCTATTCTGGATGTTTTATAAGGATGCCGTAGAAGTTTCATGTTAGCAGATAAAGCATGACTGTGTGTGTTTGGATAGGGGTTTTTGGAGCAATAGCTGTAACGACACAGATTTTTTTCAGGAGATGTGTATGTTTTTTCTTTATGGCAGTAGTAGTAATTTATTTACTAGATGGGGCAAGCTCACTTCTCTGAAGGTTGTTACTTCTTAACACTAGTATTGACTACTGAAAAAGACTTAAAATGTCATCAATATGTGCAGGTAGAGATATGAGAAAGTAAAAAAAAGGCAATTCAGTAAACACTGTTGAACTTGCAATAACAGGCTGATTGTCACTGAGTTAGATTCATCTTTTATCTAAGATTACAGTTGTAATAGCGCTGAGATTTGTTTGCTACTTACTCAGATAAGTAATTTGATTTATGATCTTTCATGAATGACCCATTAGCATTTTTCATGCATTCTGGTAGTTAAACTTTCCAAAGACAGAAATATTACTTGACTGTTTAATTTCACTACTTGAGATCATCTCAAAGTCACTGACCTAAAGGATGAGGCAGATGGCCACTGTCATTCCATACTGGTCTAAAGACGAGCAGCCAGAGCGCCTGCATTAGAACTTTGCTTTTTTGTTGTTGTTTGGTTTTTTTTTCCCATTAGATATACTCTGCAGACCTAATAAAATAGTAATCAAAATCTGACAGTGTAATATATGCAGATATGGTGGCTAACAGTGTTGGTATTCAGCTTTGCCATTCACATTGCAGGGGAAAAAAACCTTTCAATCTAATATACAAAAATGCATTGATATCAATGAGACTACTCTTACCAATAAATTTGTGTGTTTGGGTTGCTGATACATGTGCTGATTCAGGTTTTACTTGGAAATCCCACTGAACAGTGAGTTATTTGCAGTATTTAGGGTAATGTAATGCTAATTAAATCAGTGAATATAGTCACTGGATGAAATACTGAATTATGTCCTGATTTCAGACCCAGGGAATTCCAAGAAATGTGATGGTGAGCCCTGCTTGTTTCTTGCATTTTTTTTGCAGACAAAGGAAGCAAATATTTTGGTTGGCTTGTTTATTTATTTATTTGTACTCTAACAACATCTTGCTGTGTACAAACTCTGACAGCTCTAGGCAGATGGAGTAAGACCATGACAAAAATATAAATTTCTGGAATGGCTAGTGTAAACCTATTGTAGGACTGAATATGCAACTTGAGGCAAAATCACGTACTGTTTCCCTCTGCTTCCTACTCCAGTGGGAAAATGGAGTTTTTTGTCTTAACCATAAATTGAACTGATTACTCACTGCTTTTAGGTATATGTTATATGTATATGTGTATATATATATGCGTATATACATGTGTATAACCATATATTTACATAAGTTTTTATGTAATGTATGTAATTGTTGTGAGGAATTGAGACATTTTTGTATTTATTCAAGTGTTGAGGTTTTTTCCTGCTCTGTGAATACTAGGTTGATTCTGGAACACAGATCACTTTTCTTGTGCAGATCAACTTTTTTTTTTTTCTGGATGTAGCTTTTAAAATTCAAGCTTTTTTATTTTATTTACTAAAATGTATTTTAATCACAGAAGAGGTCATGATTATTTGAACCTGTTAGTTCTGTTCAAATCCACACATCGTAGAAATAAACTATAAGTCTATTCTTTCTAAAATTAATTTTTGCCTTGAGCAATTAAAGCTTCCCAGGCTCATTAAGAGTACAGGACTACTTCTGAAAGTTCAATCCTGAAGAAAAAACAATAATTTTTATTCAAAACATCAGTAACACTGTTTCTGTTTATATATAGAAGTTGCATCTTTACTTTTTTTGCCTAATTACTAGCACAGGATTCTGATGCTGGTGTTAGTAGTGTGGGTGCTACTTGTGTTTTAATCCTTAACATCATTTCATGTAGGTGGAAACGACATAAAAACACATAGATGATTGATAGTTTTGATTATGGAAGTGAGCTGGAACAAGAGCAAAGTAGAAAATACAGAAGAAAGATGATCCTCTTTCTGAACATAGATTAAATATTAAAAATGTGTATATCATTTATTCTTATATAAAGTCTTCTTGTCTGTACATAAACTAATAAGTTGTTTGGGAATAGTGCTTTGTATTATGCAAGAGCTAAAGGCATTATATAGTGACCCAAGCAATGTATCATTCTGACAGCCTGCTGCAAGCTTGAATATATATCTCTAAATGGCTAAAATCTGATTTTTCCTTTTTGTAGATCCACATGGAATAATGCCATTTGAATGCCAGTTTCTTGGTGGTGGTTGTTGTTTTTTTCCTCTTTTTTTTTTTTTTCAAATCTGAATCTACCGGTATGTCTTTTTAATCCAGAAAACATTGAATATTTAAAATGCATTTAGCCTCAAATGATGTATATGTGCATTTTTATAAGGTTTTTAGCTGTTTATTGATGGTTGATGATGGAAAATGGTACAAAATATACATTTTGTCAAACATCTTTGTGCATCTCTGCAAGTAGCTTTGTTAAAACTGATCATATGGGGTTAATGTTTTATTCCTTGCTTGGATTCTGGACAATCAGCGCTTGAATTAATGAAATGCTTTCTGCCTCTCTCATAAGCATTATTCTTGACTTACTGTCTTGAGTCATCTGATTCATTGCTTCTGATTATTGATCTCTTCCCCCTCCCCCCCAGATGGTTTTAATTTGTTAGTATCTCACTACATGCCTGGCCAGAACACACCTTTTCAGGTAATTTGTCAGAAATGTCTCTCCATTTCTGCAGCAGTTGGATTCTTGCACCACTTTCCCCTTAGTTCTTCCATTTATAGCCAATAAAATGTTCTTCAACTTTCAAATTATTCCTTAATTTGATCTGACTTCTCTGTCACAGATAATGAGGGATGAGAGGTCAGAGGGATAGGGATCTTGAACAGTTGTTTTTATTTTTCGGAAACCAGGAAGACTGTAGGTAATTGAAGGTTTTGGCAGAGCTCTGCAATAGCCTCTGCTCTTGTTCTGCTGCTGATACGGCTCTTCACTCAATCTCCTGCTTGTGTTTGTCTTAATACGTCAGGTCTTAATTCTCATTTTAAAGTTTTCAAGTCATGAAAGATCCCTGCTTATGTGATTAGATTGTACTCTGCAAAATGAAATCATAATACATTAATAAATAACTAATTAAGCATGACATATTACATAGCTACAGCATCTTTCTTTTCTCCTTCCCTTGCTTCTAGTCTTCTAAGAAGATGGTGGATAGCTTGTTTGCTTTTGGGATTTGTTGTAAACTGCCACAAAGAACTATACAACAGAAAGCACGAACTGAATTCCTTTGACAGTATTTTATGATTTCCTGTGATATGAGCTGTCAAGAAGAGGGGCAGGGGAGGGATATCCGGATATTCCCCGGTAGGGCATATACCTGAAGTCTCAATTTTTGTGAGAAAAAAATGATCTTCAGTTAGTTCTACGATGTTACTTCAAGTGTTGTCCCTGAAGTAAGTTTGTAGAAGTCTGTCGCCCCGAACATTTGTACATAGCCAGGTTTTTCCATTCTATCTTCTGTATAACTGAAGGAATAAAAGATTTTTTCTTGTTTCTGCAAAGAAAATATATATCTTATTAAAAAAAAAAAAAAGGACTAATTCTTTGAAATGTAATATTTTTTATCTCTTGATTCTAAAAAACCCCAAACAAAAACAACGAAATACTTTTAAAATCCTTGCAATGGTCAGAAGGAAACCTGGAGATCTGAAATAAAAAAATACTATGCACATTGACTGAAAAAGTTAATTTTGTTTGACAGCTCTGCAAGCTTCTGTCAATGTTCTAATTATTGGATTGATGCTTTGAAAAAAAGTTTATGGGGTAATTTGTTTTCATATGACTCTTCTGACATGAGTTTACAACTGCAAAAAGGTGGCCAGATGTTGACTCATAAACAATAGAGAAACTATGTACATCATAAAGCTGGTTTTGTGCTAAAGTGCCAGTTTTTGTCAAGAAATCATTCAAAAGAGTGTCAAGACATTAAAGAATCTGACAGTTTGTTACTGACAGCTGACAATGACATTAAGAATAAAAAAGTTTTTCCTGTTCTCTACCTGAGGAAGGTGCTTAGTAAAGTTATGATACACCAAAGATTCTTCTTTAAAGTCAATATTAGAATCAAAGTTAAATTGACTTAGGACGAACACTTTCAACATTGTTGCATCAGTTTCAGTAAGTCAGGGTTCCAGCTCTGGTTTCTTTACTGCTGGTGATGTCTCATTTTCTGAATCTTTGTTATATGCATAAAGCATTCAGAGGAATTGTCTAAAGTAAAATACAGCTATTGTTTAGAATATTGTTGGATCTTTAAAGTGCTGAATTGTTTATATCTTTGCTTTTGGGCTGCAAGTTCTAATGGTCAAACAGGTATTGGCCCAAGTTACTGACTTGACATTGCTGAGCTATCTGAGCATTCAACAGCTGGATTACCTTCTGAGGCAGCTAAACCCAAAGGTGCACTCTCACAGTGCATCTGGTCTGCATCAACTGTTAATGGGCATTCAGACAACAGCACAGAATAGATATAGCAGAAAATAAAATCTCCAAATCATGTATAAAATGAATGTCACAACCGCTAGCACTACTGGTTTAATACACAGACCTGCTTCCATTGCACTGCACAACTGGCTGAAATAAGTGGAGCCACTGAAACCAATGTGCTCTTAGAGAATCAAAGGATTAAGTGTTTTTCCTTTCCCTTTCTTGAAACAGTTGCTGCAATGGTTGTTAGCAGCTTTGGACTGGACTTCATCCCAAATTGGCTCAGACTGCCAGAGCACAGTGGGATTTAGCTGGTTCTAAGCTCCTGGCATTCAGTTCTGCTTTTTTCATTTATCAAATATCAAAGTTAGATATGTGTATAAATGCCTGTAAGACTGGGACTGAAGCTTGCTGTATTTCACACTGTGATATGACTCCTTCTTAAAGCCTTATTTTAAATCCAAATTCATATTTTCATATCCTTTTTCCTTACCCTAGGAAATGTGGTACTCTATACTGTCAGTCCCCCACTTTAGTTGAAAGTAGCTGTTTAAAATGCTGCACGACTTCAGAGGTCTTTATAATGCATTCTTAATCATTTTGGTTCCTGAACAATTTTTTTCACTCTATAGCAGTTGTTCCGTCTTTGTCTGTATTTACTTAATTCATTGGTCTCTTCCTATTTTTGGGAATGATCTATACAGAAGCCCTTAGAAACCTGACAATCATCAACTTCCCTGATCTTGAAAGCTCTATTTGTGCAATATTTACTCATTCAGGAAGGATTATGGCCCTTAGTTAAACATGGGAAACTAATGTATCTAAAATTTAGCACAGTTTAAAGCACTGGAATAAGTACATATAAGGCAATAAGATTTCTTTCTTCATCTCATTCCATTTTTTTTCGCAACTCTACTGCCTCTTCGTGTGGTTTTATATAACCACAAAGTAAATTAAAAACAAGGAAACCTTCAGCAATCACATGACTATAAAAATGTATTTCTGTTTGAACACTGTAGAACAAAAACCTGCTATACCCAGTGGTTAAAGCAGTGAATACAGAAAACTCAGATGAATCCTAAGAGAATCCTCATGACATGGAATCAGACAAAAAAAAAACCAGCTACAAAGAATCTTTATTTTACTGCGTTAACAAAGATCCTTTTGAGTCTTTTACTATTTCAAAGGCATTTTGAGTCTTATGAAGTGATTTGTAGGATGATTTTTTTTTTTAATTTGCTTAAAAAATCTAAAGTAATAGGTCCTGTCTCCTGACTCTGTAATCTGCTTATTGCAATAGACTGACAAAATACTACATACAGAGGGAGCAGCTGAACATTGCAGAGTTAGAGTGTTCTGAAGATGAAGCGCGAAATCAGTTCCCTGTGTAGTAAGGAGTTTTGTTATTAACTTAAGGGAGGCCAGGATTCACCCCAGGAGTGGAATGCAGCTTGGTGTCATGGAAACATAGGATTGAGAGTCTGCTTTTAGGTCCTCATAGACTGAATGCCATAGATAAAACATTTTTCCTCTTGTAAAGATACAGGAAAAGTCTTTGTTTATAGCAAGAAATAGCAGTGTCTTCAGAGAGAGGAGAACCTCTGTTTGCACAGGCAGCAAGCTTTGAACATTCTCCATTCTAGTACCCTATGACCCCTTGATCTTTAAGAACAGAATTATATTTATATTTCCTTTATATAACCTGGAAAACAACACTAAACTGAGTTTAATCAACATTCGAGGTGCAATATTTATGATGCCAGGCTGCAGACTGAAAATTGCTTTATTATTTTTATGTCCTGCTTCTAAGAAGGCGTAATGCAACTGCATGTGGGACAGATACATATCTGTTGGAGAGGTGGGACTTCTTCCTTCTATAGCTGCATTTTAGAAAATCTCTGTCCTCTTCCTCTTTAGCCAAAACCATCACTACCAAAAACAAACAAAAAATGGTTGTGGAAATGTCATTATTTTCAGTCTCATGAGATTATGGTTAGAATATCAGCAAGAAGCAGGAGCTGTCACATCTGTATGAACTAAGGTGATGAAACAGACCTCATCTCATCATAATTTTTTTCACATTTCCTGCTTGTGCGTTGTATTGCCCTCACACTCGGTATGTCTTGGATTTTGGTTGCCAGAGATACATTTAGATAGATTAAACCAGCCTGCTATCCATTAATATTTCATTTATATGGATATTAGATTAGAATTAATTAGCCAAATTCACTTTATTGTTTTAATATTTATTAAAATGCCCTAAACCTCAGAAAGAAATATTGTCTGTAATGCATATGCATGTTCTCCATATAGAAGCTATACAGTATATATAATTTTACAATCTGTAATTATTTATACTGAAAGTATAACATACATATGTATGTACTATACATAAATATTAATGTAGTAAAATTACCTATAGTTTATTTGCAAACACGTAATATTCATTAATTAAATAGAAATAAGAAAAGTGGTTTTGTCACCAATTTTTTGTTGCCAATAAGTGTATAAAACTGCCCTGTTTCTAGTTACTAAATTTTAGCTTCCAACTTTATTTGTAACAAAGGGTTATTCCTTCACTGCGGAGAAGGACTTGGGGGTTGATGAGAAAATGAACATGAGCCAGCTTCAGTGTGCGCTTGCAGCCCAGAAAGCCAACCGTATCCTGGGCTGCATCAAAAGGAGAGTGACCAGCAGGTCGAAGCAGGTGATCCTGCCCGTCTCTTGTGAGACCTCACCTGGAGTATTGTGTGCAGTTCTGGTGTCCTCAACATAAAAAGGACATGGAGCTGTTGAAACAAGTCCAAAGGAGGGCTACAAGGATGATCATGGGGCTGGAGCAACTCCCATATGAAGATAAGCTGAGAAAGTTGGGGCTGTTCAACCTGGAGAAGGTTGCATGGAGGCCTCATAGCCGTCTTCCAGTATCTGAAGGGGGCCTATAGGGATGCTGGGGTCAGGGACTGTAGTGACAGAACAAGGGGTAATGGGTTAAAACTTAAACAGGGGAAGTTTAGACTGGATATAAGGAGGAAATTCTTTCCTTTTAGGGTGGTGAGACACTGGAATCGGTTGCTCAGGGAGGTTGTGAGTGCTCCATTCCTGGCAGTGTTCAAGGCCAGGTTGGATGAAGCCTTGGGTGGGATGGTTTAGTGTGAGGTGTCTCTGCCTATGGCAGGGGTCTTGGAACTAGATGATTGAGGTCCTTTCCAACCCTAACTATTCTATGGTTCTATAGGGATGCTGGGGAGGGTCTCTTCATTAGGGATTGTAGACTTAAACAGGGGATGTTCAGATTGGATATATGGGAGAAGTTCTTTACTGTGAGGGTGATAAGGCACTGGAATGGCTTGCCCAGAGAACCTATGAATGCTACAACCCTAGTGGTGTTCAAGGCCAGGTTGAACAGAGCCTTGAATGACATGGTTTACTGTGAGGTGTCCCTGCCCATGGCAGTGGGGTTGGAACTAGATGATCTTAAGGTCCTTTGCAACCCTAACTATTCTATGATTCTATTTAAGATACTGATCAAACTCCAGCTTAAAAGATCTGGGCTCCTGACTCATGTCTCCTAGCAGAAATACATTTTAAGACTGTCTGCTCTAAAAAAATACTACGTAATTGCCTGCTCTAAGTACTTTATACCCATTTGTTATGCCATCCTTATGCTTACACACACTTTTTATGAGTGGACTTGCTTTCTGGCAGCCTCATTTTTATATGGTATTTTTAGCACTCTGTCCACTTTTAATTCATGTCTTTGGCAGGATGGACAAAACTAACACACAGTATCCCAGATGATGTGTCAAGGTCTTTATTTTATTGCATTAACGTATCTCTATTTTTGCTGATTATGCTTGTGCTTTCCAATTTACCGTGGCTGGGAGAGCATAGAAGGAGCTGCTGTTGATGGACAATATAAGTGTTGTAAGAAAAATGAATAGCTTTTTAATAGGTCATGTACATAAAAATAATGTGATAGCATCTACTTCTGAATTGTGTTTTCAAACTACAAGTAATATAAATTATAATGGGAATTGGCAAAGTAGTTAGAAGATTGCAGAAAACACGAGGTAGAGAGAGAACATGTTTGCATGAGTTGGTCAGTTTCTAGCACTTTACCCTGCTACTGCTTAGGATTTACTGATCTTGTAAGGTGCTCTAGTGCCTGGAAAGTTACTGAAGTGCTGGTACTCTGGCAGACCGAAGATATCTTAAGTTTAATAAATTATTCCATAGCAACATTTCCAGACAGTCTTTTGATTGGTTTCATTTGTTTTTCTTAATACCTAATTAAATTTTTTTGTAGAGAGCAAGCATATCTCTGTAGCTAGTTTAATTTGAGTGTCACTATGACATCCTTTGAAATGCTAACAAAGAACTAGAGCAAAGTGAAGGAAGACCAGAGTTAATATGTGTGATATAGTCATTAATACATTCCTAGTGGATGTTTTGTTCATATTTAATCCCTGATATATCCATAAAATTAAAACATACTAATTTAAAAGTAATACTTAATCTGTTTTTCTAAGAAGGAATTGTTTCCAGTTAGGGTGCCTGCCTTGAAATAACCGGTAAAAAACAATGATAAATGGTAAAAGATCAGGAGGTGGTGTAATTACTTCAATAAGTTACTTCTTATTTTCATTTTACTTAGGCTCTTACACTGCGCATAGCTCTACAAAATCTGGAAGTCCTCCAGAACCAGTCTAATCAACAATATCTTCCGTATATTTTGTCTTCTTGTCATCTTCCCAGAAAAAAAAAGCAACAAACTAAAGCTACAGTACCGTGTGGTTCTTTATATCAGGTGTTATTCCAGTGTGGAATACATGCTGGTATATTTTGATATTAAAGGAAACAAAGCAAAAAACAACATTCATCCTTCCCGAGTTGTAAGGTGCACAGATACTGTTATCAGCAATATATAGTTTCCAATTGTAATATAGGTTACAATATATGGGTGTCTTTTTTTTTTTTTTATAGCAATAAATAACACATTGAACAATTATGAGTACTGAAGAGTCTATGACTGCATTGTGTTAACCCTTTTTTGCTGAGCTATAGTTGAAGCTTAATTCCATCTTCTCGATGCATTTATTCTCATTTCCTTCTCCTGGGCATTTCTTATTTTAATGAGCTTTTAGTGTGCTTCTCTAGCTATCAGCGTGTGGTGGCCAAGCCACTCAGCAGACAGCACATGGCATTTCCAATTAATTTCCTTGATTTGACACAGACACAACAGTATGCTAGACTTCAGTGACTTCTTCAGAGAATTATTTATAGAAGTGTCTGGGACATAATGTCAGATATCTAATGGGGAGTAGAGAAAATGTTCGCTAAAGAAGAAAAGTACATGACATTTTATCATTTCTGTTTTAATTAAGAGTGCAAAATACATACTCTCTAAAATTTTCTCTCAGCAATCCTAGACATTGAAATGATTTAATTTCATTATTGTTCTATATACTAAAAATTGTATTTTAATACTTTGCTTTTTACACACCACTGAATGAATATTGCCCAAAGACTTCTGATTTTCCAGTAATTTCAAATTACTTTATGATAAGAAATATAAATGCTGCTTTCAAAGCAAGGTTTTGGAACTGCTTTATATATACAAGACCCAGCAGAGCAATGCTTAAATTAAATTAAATTTTAAGACTTCTTATTTTCTTTTTATCCTGTGCTTCGAATGAAAAGAATGCTTCCTTTGCTTTTCTAAATCCTTATTTTGTTAAAAGTTAACAAAGTCTATTCTTTTTTTTTTTTTTTTCTGTTACTGATTATTTACATTTAAAAACCTGTAGTTAAATAAATAAATAAATAGAACGCATTCAAATCACCTGGTGGATGTTTTCAAACTAACTACAAGTTATTGCACTGTTTGTCACTAATCTGATAAGTTTGGTGCTAAGGAGTATGTGTGTCCTGGGTTCAGCATTAGCAGTCATTTTTCTCCTTCTTGGTAGCTGGTGCAGTGCTGTGGTTTTGACTTTTGGCCTGGGAACAGTGCTGATAACACTGATGTTTTGAGTGACCGCTCAAATGTTTTAGTCTGACCAAGGACTTTGTGAGGCTCATGCTCTGCAAAGGAGGAGGGGAAGCTGAGAGGAAGCAGAGACAGGATGGCTGACGCAAACTAGCCAAAGATGTATTCCACACCACAGCACGTCATGCCCAGGATGTAACAGGGAGTTACCCGAAGGGTTAGTTCTCTGCGGACAAGGTATCGGTCAGTGCTCGGTTGGGGGGTGGGGTGAGTTGTCGGTCGGCAGGTGGTGAGGTGTTGCATTCTCTTCCCTTATGATTTCCTTTATCGTTATTATTATTGGTGGTAGCAGCAGTGATTTGTGTTATACCTTAGTTACTAAACTGTTCTTATCTCAGCCCGTGGCAGTTGCATTCTTTTCGATTCTCCTCTCTGTCCCTCCAGGAGTAGGGGGAGGGCAAGAAGGGGGGGGAAGTGAGTGAACGAGATGCATGGCTGGGTTTAAACTATGACAATGTGTGAAAAACTGTATTTAAAGCTTGCAGTTTGGAGGTACACACCCCTACGATCCACGTATGTGTAAGCCTTCTGCTTATGCTGAACTGGCATGAGAGAAGTAGATGGTTTAAAACATGCACCTA
This sequence comes from Lathamus discolor, assembly GCF_037157495.1. Taxonomy (NCBI): domain Eukaryota; kingdom Metazoa; phylum Chordata; class Aves; order Psittaciformes; family Psittacidae; genus Lathamus; species Lathamus discolor. The sequence continues at coordinate 33,367,805 of NC_088884.1, read as the reverse complement.
AATTTGAAGGGTTAAGGTTAAGTTACTGCCAGAATAGTTCTTCAAATTACTGTACTTGGGAATTATGTAGAAAATGTATATGTGTGTGTGTATATGTATATATATATATATATATATGGATGCACACATATGCATAAGCCAGTGCAAAAATGTAATTAAAATTATACAATGGTTAGGGTTGGAAAGGACCTTAAGGTCATCTAGTTCCAACGCTGTTGCCATGAGCAGGGATGCCTCACACTAGACCATGTTGCCCGAGGCTTTGTCAGCCTGGCCGTGAACACTGCCAGGGATGGAGCATTTACTACTTCTTTGCGCTACCTGCTCCTGCACATATATACAAAAATATGCACTTGCAAATGCATTGTCCCTCTTTACCCACTTTTAAATACCATAATATTTGATTGCAGATACCTATTTCATTTATAACAATAACTAGTCAGTGTTATCTTTAAAGAAATCAATGAGTCAACTTCATTAAACAGGATATGGAAGTGTAATACATTCCACGCACTAAAAGAAGATTAATGAATTGCTAAGGAGCCCTCTTCTATTCTCCCTAGTGTATATGTAGCTGCTTCATCAGGGAACGGCAGCTCACATGCTTTCAGATACAGTAAATAGCTCTCAGGCTTTTCAAATAAAGTTGTACTCTGCCTGGTATGCAGGCCAGGGCCTATACATTGAATAAATCATCAGAAATTCTTCTAAAGAGAGCATAGTAGTGCCCTCTATTTTTTATTGATTGCATTTGCAGAGGAAAATTGAATCCATTCCTTGTCAAGGCATCTAAACCTCATGTCGTAAAGAAGAGGGAAAAATAAAAGATGAATGGACTTCAACAGAATCAGCTAGAAAGAATGTTTCCCATTGTGTGATGATAATTTCTATGTTTTCATCTTGCCCATACCAAGTGAAAGGTAGTCATGGCTGTACTTTGAAGTAGTAATCTTCAAAGACTTTTTTTAGTGGAATTGGAAATAAGCTTATTGAAGAGTTGTCTCCAACCTGATTTTCTGTCAATTATCAGTCAAAAGCTCTTTCCTGTACAGAAGTTAACTCAAAAGGAAGGGCAGGTGTTTCTAGGATATACGGCATCTCAGCATGTATGGCTATAATACTCTAAACATTTAATTTTTGTAAAATGAATTCATTATTAAATGAGGTCAATAAGAATCCTTATCTCTCAAAGTTGGGTATTCTGACAGGTGTTATGGTCTCTACTATGACCTAGTGAAAATAGAGCTGCATTGCATTTTAGGTGCAAGTTGAGAACCATGATGTTTTAGCAGGAGAGGAGCCATTTGAAGAATAGTTTTGTTGCTGTTTATGAGTGATTTCGCTTTTTAATATTTTTTTTATAAGAAAGTTTCAAATCCATTGCTATAGGCTTTAGAACAGAATCCAGAGATACTGGTTTGAAGTTGTCTGTTGCCAGAGCTATTGTATTCAAAAAACAAAAAGGGCACTTGATTTACAGCTTGCCTGTTGAAGTCCAGAGTGTATCCCTTAGCAAAAGCAAAGGAGTATTATAAGTTGTGGAAAAATTCTGCATGTCTGTTCCATGAATGAAGAGTAAATAGTGAGAAAGCAAATTAAAAGGAAGGGAGGATACATGTCGAACTTTACATGTGTGCTGTTAAAACTTATTTCTGAAAGGAGACTCAGGCACTTAACTATGAATTTCGGGAGTGCAGGAAGATATGTTTTTTAGGACCTGAGAACAGATATGTTACATACTCCTAGTAGTCTTTCCACAGATTGATTTTGTTTTACTTCTGTCAGGATCCTCTGTTCTCGTTGCTCATCTTGAAATCCACATTATTTATTTTTTAATTCTAAGTTCATGTGTTGGGTTGGTTTGTTCTGTTTTTGTTTTGGTTTTGCTGTTGTTTTTTTTTTTTTTTCCCTTGCTGCAAGTTCTTGAATTATTTTTTTTTTTTTAAGGTGTTATATTTGTCTCTGGGAGAAAATTAGAGGAGCGGGATGGGGAAAGTGGGATGGATGTAAATAAGATCATAAAACTCTGACTTTAACTATAAAGCATCGCTTCTCTACAAACATTACAAATAAGATCTAATAAGCTATATATCTTGCTTTATAGCCTAATCTCAACAAGTCTAATAAAATGCTGAAATTATCAGTTCCAATATCTCCACTCAGTATGTCAGTAATTAGTTATTTTACTATATGTAGATTGTCTCCTTGGTTATTCCTTTTTTTGTATATACATCTGGTTTTATATGCATATAGTTTATATATATATATATATATATAATCATAGAATCATAGAGTAGTTAGGGTTGGAAAGGACCTTAAGATCATCTAGTTCCAACCCCCCTGCCATGGGCAGGGACACCTCCCACTAAACCATGTCACCCAAGGCTCTGTCCAACTTGGCCTTGAACACTGCCAGGGATGGAGCATTCACAGCTTCCCTGGGCAACCCATTCCAGTGAATGACTGCATATTTTTTTCTTTTTTTAAGGTTATAATCTGAAAGAAATCCTATATTTAGAAATATATGGTTGCATATGAATTCATGGGGTGCATAGTCACCAATTTAAAAAAGTACTTATGAGCATGATTAACGTCAAAATAGTTTTTTTCCTGATTAAATGTTTTGCTGAATAAGCGAATCAGAGGTCTGAGCAGGGTGGTAAAGTCTTGGGGGTAGAGACGGCAGCAATTTTAAGTCAGGCCGCAAGGCCAAAAAAAATCCATTGATTTATATTGTTGTGGGGCTTCAGAACACATAGGGGACCCTGAAACCTGTAAGCTTTGTCTCCCGTGTCCCTTAAGTAAGTGTCCTAAGCTCCAGTGCTCTAAATGCCATCATAGGCTTCCACTGGGCCAAGAATGGTGGCAAAACAGTAACACGAAAAAGCTCTAAAATCAAGCTGAAAGGAAATTCTTGCTTGAGTAGATGACAGAGCTTCTAATGACATCATGGAGCCACTTCAGGAGATCATATCTAATGCTAAGTCAAGTTTTAGTAATCCTGTACATAATGCTTAATCACACATAAGTCAAAGAGGAGTAACCTTTTTAAAATGCTATTTAGCTTCCTTTTGTGCCTTAGGGAATTATTCCTCTCTCTTAAGTAAAGTTAAATATATTTATAATTATCTGCTTGACAAAGAGACAGGTATATAGCACAAGCTTATTGCTTAAATGGCAGCTCAGGGGTTGGAAATTTAATTTGATATTTCTATAAAAAGTTATACCTTGAGAGGGCAATATTATCTCCAAACTACTTTGAAAAACACAGACAAACCTTTCTGCAAAATACATGGTGTAGCAATTTTCTCCTTAACCTTTAAAAACAAGCCTATAAAATTTAATGTTGTGATCTTGTTTCTCTAGCACCTGTTAACAACCTCACTTTGGAAATGGCCTGTCAAATGTCAGCTTTCAGGCTGCCCTTATTTTTATTGTTTCTTTTTTTTCACTATAACAGAGGGCTAGAATGTAGATGTACATACCAAATTTTGTACTGGAATGCCACTCAGGAGCCTTAAACATGAACTGTTTTTATTTCAGTTTGACTTGCTTATTTGCAAAGAAGTTGAATTTTCTTCCTTGTGTGCAATACCTTAGTGTAAGCAGGATCTGCATTACAGTGTTAGCTTTCACAGGATTTATACCTACATCTTTAGCTGTTTTCAAGCATTGTTGCCCTCTGGTTCCCGTGGATTGCTAATCTAGGTGTTTTGGTTTTAGAAACATTGCTTAAAATGCCATTAGGAAATACAAAAGCAAGAATTAGTGACCAAACCAGCAAAAAAGCCCTTGATTTGTCTAATTAAATGAATACTTGCTATGGCTTAATAGCTATTAAGATTTATTTTGTTTGGTGGGGGAGGGAGGAAGTAATGAGATATTAGCAGCTGATGAATTGAGGTTTGAAAAGAATGATTTGTCATGAGTTGCAGAAGGTATTCTGTGTCACAATACAATTTCATTGACTACTGACTATAGTCAATTGACTATTACTGTAGCAGTTTTAATTATGGTTTTTTTTCAAAATGCATGGAGCATATTAATATATGTTTGATTGATTACATAATATATTTGATTGATTAAAACATAGGTAGGGGACAACTTTGTGAATGTAAGTTTCTGTATAACTGGCCACACAGTGTTTAGCTGAAATCTGAATTTCCTTATATTTCAAGTTCATTGTGGAACTGACCCAACTTATAAATATTAATGTTCACATTGCTGACTGTTCTGTAAGTAATCACACATATGAACATTGAGATCTTGTTAGCGTGCTATGAGTACTATTGTGCTTGCAGTCCCACATTAATATTGCAATTCAAATAAGTTATTATTGTCTTTTCCCATATATTCCTCTTACAGCATCCATTTGGAAAGGAACACCTTTGTTACCTTTATAAGGGGTACATGCCTACTTTTGGTGATATCTCTGTAGTTGTTCTTATTGCAGAGTGTTGTAATTAGTAAACACCAACGCTGTATGCTTACATTTAATTTTCTATAAGTGGGAGTGACATCTCAGAAACAACGTATTTGTAGAAGATACTGGCTCTGCAAGTAAACCAACAATTATTGCATACAGATAATGCAACAGGAAGAAGAGCACATGAGGAACTTAAAATTCCCAAGGAAAAGGAGTACATTTCTTTACATTTCCTTTGTGGCTTAGTTAAACAAAATGTTTTTACTTTCTGTAATAGTTCACTTTGCTTTTTTGTAGTCATTGAAGCTTCTGTTAGGATCTAACTTTGTAATACCAAGCGTGTTTTGTCTTTGACAGCAACGATAGTGTTAAATGAACTCAACTGGACTGCAGCTCTGGATGATGTATTCAAGCGGAACAGAGAAGAAGACCCTACTTTATTATGGCAGGTTTTTGGTAGTGCAACTGGACTCGCTAGGTATTACCCAGGTAACTGAAGTCTCCTAAAAAACTGTCCTATGCCACGTATTGCCTTAAAAATACTCTGAAATGTTTTCAAGCAATAAGATTAACTAAAAATTATTTTATTACATAGATGCAGCTTCTGTGTAGTAAAAGTAATTAAGTAATTAAGTGAAATTATTCTGTCATAAAGCTAGTATGAGGGAGAAGAAACTGAGAAATATGTAACTACTGTTTCTTACAGTAAGAGGAACAGAAGAGTATGTTCTTTGAAAAGCTGAAAAGTTACATTTTATTTTTGTACTGTTTTCTATGGGTTGTATAAAAAGTTAAATATTTGCCAGTGAGATTTTTCTACCTGTCTAGTTAAAAAGTAGTGACTCGGTGAGTAGACAGATAATGTCATGGTAAAGTCAGTGGAAATACGATTGCACCATGCTATATTTATATCCTGCAGAATCCATGATCTCTGACAATTATGTCTTTGCTGTTAGAACTAAGGTCAATAAATGCAACTTTATTATTTCAACCAGCTTTTTTTCCTCCTATTGAAGAATCTCATTATTGGATCACACTAATTCAAATAGATGTATATTGCATTGAATTTAGGTCATCAGTAGCCTTAATTTGATTTTTGATGTGTATTTGCTAACGTAAAGGCTTGGTTTATGACAAGGTGTACTGCTTGTCCTGCTGCTGTTCTTGTTAAGTGTTGCTGTTATCAGTGACAGGATGTGTCCACTATGCACAAGACAGTTGCATGCAGTGTGTTGTTTCTTGCCTACAGCTGGCAAAGGAAGAACTTTGAGATCTTTTCTCCTCTGTTTATACAAGACTGTTTGTGTTTCTGAGGGTGAAGGGGATTATTCTGAAGCTGTTACTGTGCTAGCACAATTGCTAGCACAGGCAGAGAAACTGCCTTAGGCTAGTTTATAGGAAGAATATTTAACAGCACTCGAATCCTGTTTGTTTTGTCATGCTAGATGTTCATGAAATACAGTGAGATGTTGCAGAAAAAAATAATCTTGAAAATGCTAATTTCATATTTTTATTTCCAAGTGTTCTGGTTCAATGCTTTTGGGATATATTAATACTGCGTTTGCGGTTACCATCTGTCACTGCATCTTGGTGATGTTTTGCAAATGCTGAAAAAATCATAGAATCATAGAATAGAATAGTTAGGGTTGGAAAGGACCTCAAGATCATCTAGTTCCAACCCCCCTGCCATAGGCAGGGACACCTCACACTAAATCATCTCACCCAAGGCTTCGTCCAAACTGGCCTTGAACACTGCCAGGGATGGAGCACTCACAACCTCCCTGGGCAACCTATTCCAGTGCCTCACCACCTGAACAGGAAAGAACTTCCTCCTTATATCCAATCTAAACTTCCCCTGTTTAAGTTTTAACCCGTTACCCCTTGTCCTGTCACTAATGCATCTCTGTGCCAGTCTTCAGGATATTCATTTTCCATTGTGGGATTATCTCATATATTGACAAATATATTCTTATATCTTGCTAACCTGTCAGTTGTTAACACAAGAGCCTCTCTATGTACTCTTCCTTAGAGCCCCTATAAAATAGAAGATGCTCGTTTTCCCTGTTTTGCAGGTGAATATGTGGCTTGTGTGTACTACTTTCAAACACAAATTTAAATCTAGAACCCCACACTTCCTGCTTATTCCATAGCTAAGTGCCTAAGTCCTTATGATCTGTCTAGTCCTGTCAGTAATTCACTTCAGAAATGCCTGGGTAATTACCCATTCCTTAAGTTCTGCATACACAGAGAGTAACCTGGGACATTCTGACAGTCCTTAAGTTGTATGTGTATTGTTCTATGCATCTTCTTCCTACTTCCATTTATAACTCAAATCAGTAAGCCCTTTGGGTTTCAGGCTTTTAGAATAGGTCTTTGTGCAAGGTTGTCCATCTTTCTCTTTCTGTTAAACCTTTGTCTCAGTTTGCTGATGCACACAAACATTCTGAAAATTAAAATCAAGTTTCATATACTGGAATGGATGCTTTTAACATTTGCTTTTTGAAAATGATGTTATAAATCATAAAACATTGCTTCATTATATTTGCCTTAGGTAAACCTGCTTCAAAGTGATGAATTTCTCCATAGTGATGATATTTGTGAAAGAATTTGGAAGTATCAAAATCTAGAATTAAAATGCGTAGACAAGTCTGCTCATTATTACATGAAATATAGCCACTCAGTCCTCCTTTAAAAACAATCCATCTTTGGTTAACTCTAGGATATAGAGGGTGTCTTCAATCACAAGTTTCTTGAACTAATGCTTTTATGTGATAGTATCCTACTGCCTGAAGTCATGGGCTAGGCAGTACATCACTTCTGTCCCAGGTAGGCTCTTGGGCTGTCCTTGTCACTATAGTAACCAGCAGGATGAAGGAATCTTTCTATGAGTGACCCGGTGGGTGGAAAGTATGTGTGAAATATAAGATTATTTTTTCTATTGCATATATCCTGTTTTTTCCTACATATACTCTATTTTTGTACTGTTGTACACTTCTCTAGCATTACATATATGATTTAATATAATTTTCAGCTGTGCTTTGCCTCTTTTACATGTGTTGATGTTTGCAGTAATGACAGAAGCAGGCATAAAAGGGAACTGTATAGCACCTTCCTATGTTTATGATACAAGATGCCTCTGTAGAAACATTAGAGACTGCATTGAGGTCTTCTTCTCTCTTGATAAATTAATCCATTACTTAATTCTGTTTATTAACTATTTTTCCCTAGAATATACTCAGTTCAGCTCTCACTGTCAAACACCAAGACATGGCAGAGAAAAGCCAAAGATGTAGGATACCTCCATGGGCCTCAAACCTATATTTTCATCTCTTTCAGTTCTAATCAGCTCCATTTAATGAGTCAATATGAGTTTTCTCATACTAAACTTTTTCTTCTTTAGATTATTTAAGAAAGTGTGTCTTCCCTAAAGTAATTTTAAAGATTAGTGAGGGCACTTATTATCAACATTTTCATTAGTTTCACTGACAGCATGTTTGTGAAGAGAAATGCTCAACTCTATTACTGTGTTGGCAACCATCCATTTTGATATGAAGATGTCAAGAGCAATTTTGAGATTTCTGTTAGCTATTCTGTGAGCTCTGAATAAATCAAGAGTAAGTAAACAGTAGTTTAATAAAAGAGCTCAGAAGAATAAACAAATAAATTGAATAGAACTTTTAAGAAGGATGTAATATATACTCATTCTTGCATTTAAAATTGTATATCCCAAATCTTTCTTTCAATAGATGGTGAGAATGCATTGTCATTTTTACATACATTTATATAGTTGTAGAAGAATCAAGACAGGTATCTCTATCTCCAGGTGATGAAGATACCTGATTAAATTCTTAATTCAAAAGAGAACTGTACAAGAGGTGAAAGCAAGGTCAGATAACCTGAAAGGAATAGAGATACACCATCCAATCATGCAGAAACATGGTTAGAAAAGCCAAATCTCATTTGGAGTTAAATCTGGTGAAGGATATGAAGGACAAGAGCTTGTACAGGGACATCAGAAGCAAAAAAAAAAAAAAAGCCTAAAGAAAATATGGAAAAGTCTGAGGTATTCATTACCTTCTTTACCTCAGTCCTGATTGTAAGACCCCCCCCTCAGTAATCACTGGCTTCTGAATCAGAGGGAAATTCTGGAGCAGGGATGACTTCTACTCAGTGAAGAAGATCGAGTTAGAGAACATTTAAACAAAGTGTGGTGTCCCTGCCCATGGCAGGGGGATGGAACTAGATGATCTTAAGGTCCTTTCCAAACCTAACTATTCTATGATTCTATGAAAGTGGACATGCACAAGTTCTTGTGACCTGATGGGATGCATCCAGGAGTATTGAGAGGACTGGTGGATGTCATTGCAAGGCCATCCTTGATTATCATTGAAAGGTCATAGAAACTAGGAGAGGTTCCTGAAGTTCCTTCTTTCCTGAGGAAACAAGTTTAAGAAGGGCAAGAAGGAGGATCTGGGGAACTATGAGGTGTCAAATTTATGTTAGTCCCTGGGAAAGTGATGGAGCAAATCTTCCTGGAGGCTATTTTGAAACATAGTAAGGGCAAAAAGGTGATTGGGGATGGTCAGCATGGGTGAAAGGGGAAGTCATGCCTGATCAAACTGATAATTGTCTATGATGAGATGGCAGACTTGGTAGATGAAGGAAAAGCAGTAATTTTATTTGTCTTGACTTTAAGAGAAAGTCATAGAATCATAGAATAGTTAGGGTTGGAAAGGACCTCAAGATCATCTAGTTCCAGCCCCCCTGCCATGGACAGGGACACCTCACACTAAACCATCTCACCCAAGGCTTCATCCAAACTGGCCTTGAACACTGCCAGGGATGGAGCACTCACAACCTCCCTGGGCAACCGATTCCAGTGTCTCACCACCCTAACAGGAAAGAATTTCCTCCTTATATCCAAATTTATCTTCCCCTGTTTAAGTTTTAACCTGTTATCCCTTGTCCTGCCACTACAGCCCCTGACGAAGAGACTCTCCCCAGCATCCCTATAGGCCCCCTTCAGGTACTGGAAGGCTGCTATGAGGTCTCCACGCAGCCTTCTCTTCTCCAGGATGAACAGCCCCAACTTCCTCAGCCTATCTTCATATGGGAGGTGCTCCAGTCCCCTGATCATCCTCGTGGCCCTCCTCTGGACTTTTTCCAACAGTTCCATGTCCTTTTTATGTTGAAGACACCAGAACTGCACACAATACTCCGGGTGAGGTCTCACAAGAGCAGGGTAGAGGGGCAGGATCACCTCTTTCGACCTGCTGGTCACACTCCTTTTGATGCAGCCCAGGATACGGTTGTCTTTCTGGGCTGCGAGCGCACACTGAAGCCAGCTCATGTTCATTTTCTCATCGACCAGCACCCCCAAGTCCTTCTCTGCGGGGCTGCTCTGAATCTCTTCTCTGCCCAATCTGTAGCTGTGCGTGGGATTGCTCCGACCCAGGTGTAGGACCTTGTACTTATCATGGTTGAACTTCATAAGGTTGGCATCAGCCCACCTCACAAGAGTGTCAAGGTCCCTCTGGATGGCATCCCTTCCCTCCAGCATATCAACCGAACCACACAGCTTGGTGTCATCGGCAAACTTGCTGAGGGCGCACTCAATCCCACTGTCCATGTCACTGACAAAGATGTTGAACAAGACCAGTCCCAACACCGATCCCTGAGGGGCACCACTCGTTACTGGTCTTCATCTGGACATCGAGCCATTGACCACAACTCTTTGTGTGCGGCCATCCAGCCAGTTCTTACCCATCGAGTGGTCCATCCATCAAATTGATACCTCTCCAATTTAGAGAGAAGGATGTCGTGTGGGACAGTGTCAAACGCTTTGCACAAGTCCAGGTAGATGACATCAACTGCTTTACCCTTGTCCATCAGTTCTGTAGCCCCATCATAGAAGGCCACCAAATTGGTCAGGTAGGATTTCCCCTTAGTGAAGCCATGCTGGCTGTCACCAAGCACCTTGTTGCTTTTCATGTGCCTTAGCATGCCTTCCAGGAGAATGTGCTCCAAGATTTTGCCAGGCACAGAGGTGAGACTGACTGGTCTGTAATTCCCCGGGTCTTCCATTTTCCCCTTCTTGAAAATGGGGGTTATATTTCCCTTTTTCCAGTCATTGGGAACCTCACCTGACTGCCATGATTTTTCAAATATGATGGCCAGTGGCTTAGCAACTTCATTCGCCAGCTCCTTCAGGATCTGCGGATGGATTCCATCAGGTCCCACAGACTTGTGCGCGTTCAGATTTACAGTGTGATGGACGAGATCAGTTTCAGTGAAACTAAATTCAAGTTGCACTGAAATCTGCATATTAAAAAAAAAAGTTTAAAAATATGAACAGTTTTAAATATCTGTGTGCCAGAATGTAACTGAAATCAGAATATCAATTTCTTTGTTTACATTGACAAGCCTGGCCAGAAAAGCCAGACCCAGACATAAAGGTATGCAGTATGCATCGCATTCTGTTAGACGTGATATTTTTTGGTGTACTGTCCTGTCTGACTTGAAGCCACATGGAGCTTGATTTCATTATCCTGCACTACTGCCCAGTTCGTACTCAGAGGTTGTCTTGAGTCATCTCAGAAAACAGGGAATCTCAATTTACGTAATAGAATTTTGGGGAATTAGTTACAGCTTCTTTTCATCTTTTCAGCAGGAAATCAGCTAGCTTTTCTGAACATCTCCCACCTATAACCCTTCCTGTTTCTTTATGTTCAGTTTGCAAACGGATTTTTATCTGAGTCTGTCTGCAGAAGGCAAGATAGGGCTGGACATATAAATATTTTATTTCCTTTATGTTTGTTGCCTGAGGGCTCTGTTGTATTGAGTACATGTTTTCAATTCCAGTTTCTTTTCCAAATCCACCAGGTTTAAAAATAGTTGTAGATGTTTCCAGCCTTTGTTCTGCACGGGAACAGTTTTTCGTCATTTATGTATAGCTCAAAACTAAGACTCAAAGAATCACAGAATGATTGAGGTTGGAAGGAAACTGAAAATTACCTGGACCAATCCTCCTGCTGAAGCAGGGCCACAAAGAATCTGTAACATAGGTCATGTTTTGTTTTTTTTTTTTTTTCTTTTTTTTTTGTTTTTTTTTTTTTTTGTAATATATTGTTTCCAAAGAGATTTTTTTTTTTTTTTGGAGGCAGGAGTTTGAAAAATTTATTTTTTCTTCTTTCTTAATATTGAGTCTGTTCCTCATGGGCTTGCAAATGTAGAGCTTCATTGACTCCATGTTGACAGAAAGGTACATTAATACAGAGCAGACTACAGGTTTAAATTATAATTGACCCCAGAGCAATGGACAAATCTGTTACACAAAAATAAATTAACTTAATTAGTTTAATACAGCTTGACAGATATTAAGTTACTTATATTTTGTGAAGAGCCTACCCAGCAAATTTAGGTCTATGTTTTAGAGAACAGCTATCTCAAAGAACAATTTCATACCAAATATTTGGCAGACTACTTGGAAGCGTAGGTGCAAACTAACTGGTTTGTCTTTTAATCCTGGAATCGTTCTTAGTTACAGAGGTAATGAGGTTTATAGTTGTTAATCAGTGTTTCATTAAAATACTGCAATCTGTGTATTATTTTTACTGTAGCAATTACTAATTAGATTTTAAAACCACTTTGTATTTATGTGCCTTTTGCCAGATACTATCTTCCTCTGGCTTTGGTTTTTTTTTTTGGTTTGTTCATTTTTTTGTCAGGCCAAGGTCTTCAGTGAAGAATGCATTTTTTTTTTGGACTGCAGACAGCAGACACATATTTGCAATTAAATATCATAGAATCATAGAATAGTTAGGGTTGGAAAGGACCTCAAGATCATCTAGTTCCAACCCCCCTGCCATGGACAGGGACACCTCTCACTAAACCATCCCACACAAGGCTTCATCCAACCTGGCCTTGAACACCGCCAGGGATGGAGCACTCACAACCTCCCTGGGCAACCGATTCCAGTGCCTCACCACCCTAATAGGAAAGAATTTCCTCCTTATATCCAATCTAAACTTCCCCTGTTTAAGTTTTAACCCGTTACCCTTTGTCCTGTCACTACAGTCCCTGACGAAAAGTCCCTCCCCAGCATCCCTATAGGCCCCCTTCAGGTACTGGAAGGCTGCTATGAGTTCTCCACGCAGCCTTCTCTTCTGCAGGCTGAATAGCCCCAACTTTCTCAGCCTATATAGGAGGCTTTCTAGTTATATTAGTAAATACACTTAAGAAAGTTTGGCTGCAAAGGATTACTCAAATGAAATCACAATCTTAATTTAAATGAATATTTAGAAAAATCTTGTTTGATCAGCAACACCCATCTCAGCTCTCTCAGGGAAGTACTCAAACTACTCTAAGATAATACTAGAAAGAGTAGTACTGATATGGATGGTTTCAGATTCCATTTAGTGGGTTCTATATAGCAATAACAGCAGCATGATGATGCATGAATAAATTCAGCATCTTTTATGAAGAAATATCGAACATGGATTTGGTGTGATAGTGGCCTACAGTGTGCTTAAGGTGGGAATGTGCCACACTTGATCACAATCCAAAAACTTAAGGCAATTCATAACAAAAATAAAACTGAAAAAGAAATACTGTCCTGTCCCCAAATGTTCCAAATCTTCCCACTTCCATCTGGAGACTTAACAAGGACCTATGGGAAATTAAATTTAAAACTTACTTCCCAGTACAATATGTCTGGCAACTTCCACTCTTCCAATGTGCTGTATAGCCCTGTTGCTGTATAGCTCTGACTTCCCTCTGTTGTTTTGGTTTTTATATTTTATTTTATTTATTTTATTTTATTTATTTTATTTTAGTATTTATTTTATAGTATATTTTATCTTATTTTATCTATTTTTTTATCTAGAAAAAGCAGTCTCCAGCCTGTACCTCTATAGACCTTACTATGTAACCTAAACCCAGATATTTGTCATCTTCGTTTGACCTTACCCATGTCAGAGAAGAAGGATAGGAAAAGAAAGCGAATGGATAGAGGATGGCTTTGTTTTGGCTATGCCTAGAGTCAGGCAACTATGTGAGAGCCAGTAAAATGTGCTACAATATCTGTTTCTTAGGTGAACATTAGGAACTTCAAACTCATGAAGAGAAATAGTATTTCCTAAGGAGACCAACTCTTTGTCAGACTTCCAGGTGAAGTATTGAATTCAAGTTGCAAACTATCTGTGAAATTAAAGTCCTTAACTAAATGAGTAGATACTGAACAAAATTGCAGTCCCTACATAATTCTTACTTTAGAAACATCTTAACATTTTAATTATTTGTGCAATTGGCTTTTTAAGCTTACCTGCTTCCTCATTTTTAAGGTATACCTGTACTAGTAAACAGAACAAGTCAGAGTTTTATTCTTATGCTAAACCTTTAGATAGCCCCATGGTGTGACTGAAGGGACAGCAATGCTGGCAGCCTTTCTGAATGGACAGCTTATTGTGGCTTAATGACATCCCCAAAGCACCTTCTGGTTTAAAAGTAACAAAAATCTCACTGTCCTCCTTTTGCAGATGAAACAAACAGGTATATAGAGAGAAAAAATTACTTTTTTAACGATCCTCTGAAGACTAGGGATTCAAGCCAGGAATAGGTGTAATACCAAGATATAGTGTGCTGTTATATTAATTAACTCAAATTTATAGCATTGTTTAATCAGCCAGTGTGTTAATCTCAGGGTCTTTGTAATATGTGTGCTGAGGAATACAGCACTAGCTATTTTATTCTTTACCTTTTTTTACTGTAGATTTACCTTGTATTTAGCTTTACTTTATCTATGTAAGTATAATGTGATGGGAACTTTAGTTAATTAGAAAAATGTCTTTAGAAATCGCTCATGCAAGTATTTTGCTAGGATTTTCCTATGTAATTTGGGCTTACAAAGTGTTAGACAAATTAATAGACAAAGGAAAGATAATGCTGCAGTGCCCATTATACAGAAAAATAATTTTGTCCTAAAGTCTTAAAAATCTTGTATTAAAATTATGGATAGAGAAGAGCTGCTTTCCATGTGTCAGTGAAGCAGGTCTCACTCAGCTACAGGAGCATTCCCTTCTTTTAGAAATTAATAATGGAAGAGCTTTAAAAATCAATTTCTAATAAAATAAAAAAGATATCTTTCTAAATGAAGGACTTGCTGTGCACAGCTGCTCTTGTGTTAACCAGTAATAGCAAGCAATAGTGTTGCAGCCATGTTATTGAACTCTCCAAAGAAAGTCATTACTGAAGCAGATACAAGGAGACTAGAAAGCCTAAAAAATCCATACAAAATGAATCAAAAGCCTTGAAATACTGAGAACTTCACTTTTGTGTGTGCAAAAGGTTTCATGCTTAATAGCTGTTAGTTCCTTTTAACAACTCAGCATTTAAAGGAGCCTTTAAAGTAAAAGAACAAAAAATCCAAAACACTTTTTCAGTAACGCAGCTCCAAATTCATCAATTACTGCAATTAGTGTGTAAGTTGGATAGTTCTACTTTTTACATTGAAATAAGCCTCTTTGAGTGTTGTTTACTTCCTTTATTTGAAACAAATTAAAATCTTCAGAATTTGTTCTAACGG
Source organism: Lathamus discolor (assembly GCF_037157495.1). Taxonomy (NCBI): domain Eukaryota; kingdom Metazoa; phylum Chordata; class Aves; order Psittaciformes; family Psittacidae; genus Lathamus; species Lathamus discolor. The sequence continues at coordinate 33,352,797 of NC_088884.1, read as the reverse complement.
AAGAAAGACAACAAAACATCTTGTTACTTCTGTTCCTCTCCTCCTCAAGCTCTGATACCCCAGCCCCCTTGGTGGGGGATGGCTGCTAGTCCAGGTAAAACCAATGAAAGCAACCCATATTTTGAGGATGAAATTCAGTTTATGCATGTGGAAGAATAAATATTTGCCTCTTGACTGAACACAGAGTCATTTAATAGGTTAATTTTACTTTGCAGACTACAGTATGCATTTCATGTTCAAATGAATTCTTGAAAAAATTCAGATAATTATCCTCTCATTTCTGTATGGTGATGGTGCTATTTAAAGATACAGAGGACATTTGTTAGGTAGATTTTACCTGAAGATCATTTGATGTCTTGCAGTTAAGGCCATTATCGGGGTAAAATAGTTAAGAAGTGCTGCATTCAGTCTAGACTTAACATCTTCTGTGGTAGCATGGAACTGGTCAGGAACATTCTCTGTCTTGGGTGGATATTATTAATCAGTTATCAGAATCATAAAATATTTAGGTTTGGAAAGAACCTGACGATCATCAAGTTCCAACCCCCCTGCCATGGGCAGGGACACCTCACACTAAACTATGTCACCTAACGCTCTGTCCAACCTGGCCTTGAACACTGCCAGGGATGGAGCATTCACAGCTTCTTTGGGCAATCAAAGACATGATTATGATACAAATATCCTAAGTGAATTGGTACAAAACACTTTATGACAATTAATGTTAAAGTCTCCCAAAGTCATGGTTGTTTATTATTTTTAGCTCCCTCATCTTGCCACTTTTTACTTTTTACTGAAAAATAACTAAGTAATTCTGCAAAGGTGCTGTTGCTACACCAAAAAAGAGTAGTAAGCTGAGGAATGCCACATTTCCCAGCTAGAGTGGGCTACTGTATACTGGAAAACAGGTTTGTTCACATTCTCTAAAATATGAGAATTATGAAATTAAACTGAAGGCAAAGTGTAAGCTGAAGTTTGAACCTTCACTACACCTGAGGAAGACTTTACTGAATCTGACACAAGGAGTTTAATGGTCTGGGTTTAAATGTTTTGAATGTCTACATGAATGATTATTGAGAGGTAGCAAGGTAAAATCCAGCTTTAGGAAATATTTGTTTGCCTAACCCACTAAATGTTATATTGAGGTTGGCTACCCAGTAACTCTCTGAGATGGAAAGGTAATGAAGTTTGAGCCAGAATAGGTGATGCTGTCTGGGAATTTGATAATTGGCGTTTGTTACCTGTTTTACTGTCAGCTTTTAGCCTCTTTCCCCAGATGTGTTACAGGGGTGTAAAGCTGTTAATAATTCATCTGTGCCTCTCTGTTCCTTGCACATGCATGCCTAACCAGTAGAGAAGAGCAGATGTAACCGAGGTTTCACTTGGCAGGACGTTTTCAGGAAGGCCTCCCCCATGACACTGACCTATGCCTCTGGAATCATATCATGAATTAAAAATGGGCACATGTAGCTAAGGGCTCCCTTTCCCAACAAATACTTTCATTTACACTTTACCATGTGACAATCTGTCCTTCATGAACTGGTTTTCCATGTAATCAACCACACTGAGGATTTCCACTCTACATGTGCAGAGAAAACTGAATAACATGCCTTGCTCTTGCTTGAAATATAGGTAGGTCTGTATCTCTATAATGCAAACAGCAGAAGTGGGAGGGATGTAACAACCAATTAATAGTTTATAAAATATCAAATCAAACCACACGCCAAACAAGCAAGTCATCAAGGCGAACATGACTGAAGTTTAATGTATTCAACAGAGAACTGTGCAGTGTTGACATAGTTCAAGAATATGAGTATGCAGCAATGCAGAATTGTGAGGCTGACTTCTTCAAGATATTTGGTGTGCCAGGTTCCAAGGCATCTAATTAAAATGAATGTTTTAAACAAGAGATAATACAAATAAAACTGTAAATCTCAAAATCCTTTATCTTCACTTTTTTTTTTTTTTTTTAGGAAAGTGAGTAATCACATTTTTGTGTATTTCATTTTGCTTCCATCTTAGACCATATAATGGCTTTTGTCAGTAAGATGTAAGCCAGTTTCCCTAAATGGTTTTATAGTGTATTTTGTACATGGACCAAGGCAACACATGTCTTTCAATAGGTCTCCATCCTACTCCCTATATAATTGTAAATACATAATTACATATTTTTGCATAGAGAGAATTTATAATCTTATAAAAAAAAAAGCATTTTAAAAGATAAAATAATGGCAAATTAAAATGAGATCATTGGAGATCAAATGTCTGAGGGGAATTTCAGTTTCCTATTAAAACCAATTTCAATAGGATCCTTAAATACTGCAAGCATTAACAAAAACAGGGAATAGATTTGAGATAATTCAAATTTATCTGAAATTGAAAGTGATAATCCAGAGAGATTTTAGGATGAACGAGTAATTTAGTCGTGTTAATTCCTGAGATTGAAGAGAGAATTCATCATTTCTTTGGTGTGAATGAATTTTTAAATACTTATTTATGTTGAGCCATGCAGAAACTTACTACTAGATTATGTAAACTTTTGTAGAAAACATTGTAAATATCAATGGGATGAGTTTTCTCAGTAAACAGTATATTTCATAGTTAGTGTGTGTATGATTCAGCAGCCATTAATATCTGATGAAAAATTCTGCAATCACATCATAAATCCAGACAAATTTCGGAAACTTAAGCACATAAGTGCTTGATATATTTGACTCAACAGAAGGTAATATATTAATTAGGAAAAAGAAACTTATTGATGTGTGCACAGAAAATACTATTCTAACAGCATAGTAAGAAATTATGTGTTTGAAGATCTTCTCCAGATCTCTCTGAAGCTATTAACAGCCTTCCAGGACTGTGCATACTGAAAGGGCCAAGCTAGTGAGTTACTGTTCACAGTAATCTCCCCAGAGGTTAGATAGGATGCAAATAGTGCTCCGAGTGATTTATTTATAGTGTCTTTTGAGCATTTGTAATAGCTCTTAGTCTAGTTCCAGTGAATATCTTTCCTTCAGTTGTGCTTTTTAACTTACTTATATACATGTAGCCAGAAAGGGGACGTTTAAACTTTGTTCCAATCCAGGAAATTACTGCAAAAAGTGCAAGGCTTAGTTGTTCATAGGGGAAAAGGGGAAAGAAGAAAGGAGAAAGTAACAATAAACTTTAAAAGTGTTTTAGTTAGTATTCCAGGTAAAAAATATGGCTTTTCCCCTACAGAGCCTTTTGGTGGTTTTGGAAATATTAGGGCAAGTTTCAGGCATTTAATATTTTATTATTTGGTGTTTCCTCACCAGTTCAGGTTAATATTAATTTTGCATCTTCATCTTTCTGAAATATTTGCTATACTGAGTTTGGTCTAAAGGGCCCACTTCTGAAGTGTGTTCCGTCAACTGCTGTTAACCTCAAGGAATTGATGTGCTTACTTGTAAGTGGCATTATATTCAAATACATTTGTAGTTCTACAAGTACACAGTATTTTCTGTGTCTGATGAATATATACTGATAATGTCCTGTGGGTTATGCTTGGTTTAAATTTTCTGGGAGCTGATGTTCCAGATCATGTTACAGTCACAAGAAAGGGCTCATCTAGTAAATTCAAAAATAAGCAGCTACTCTAAACTGGTGGCTTCTTTTATCTTCATGGATGGAAGAATTCATAATTCTTCCAATTTGTCTTAGATTAAATGCTTTCTTAGGAAGAAACTTGGAGCTGCCTATGTCTTTCTTTATTCCTAGACAGAAAAAAATTATTAATGTCGGGAAATAGCTCCCCCAATGCTGTTGGCATACATTGAGAGAGCAAATTGCAGAACATTATTTCATTTCATGTAACTTTTCACATTTTTATTTGTGTTTATTAAGCTGTCAAATTTTTTTGAAAGGCTCATATTTTTTTCAGGAAGAGAAAGTTTCTTACCATTGCTGAAAACTATGGTAAAGCTTAGATTAAATGCTTGCAAAAGGATATTAATCTCAGTATTTTCTTTACGGAAACATGAATATTTACATGTCATTTTCTGATCACAAAGTATGATACTTGCATGTTACTTTTCTAATTTTCATTTTTAGGCAAATCTATGTTGAGTAGGTATATTATTTTTTAGATGCATAACTGAGTTTTAACTGAGTAGTACAGTATTGTTGTATAAACATTAATGAACTTATAACAGTTTAAAAAGGTTTGTAAGTATGTTTTTGTTCAAAAAAAGGCTTATGTCATATTCTAAAGTACTTTGATTAAAATTATGGTTCCATTGAAATCAGAGGTCAATCATAGTCAGTAACTATTTCTTCAATACAACTTGGTCCTTTAAGGTCTTTCTTTATCTGCATTTGTGTTTATTTTAAAATATATTATTTAAAATAAATTGTATTTATTTAATGTTTATTGCATTTTATTATATGCTGATATATATATATATATATATTTATATATGGGTATAAGTGTATTCCAGGAAACCGATTACACTAACACAGATATCCAGGAAACCGATTACACTAACACAGATTTTTTTTATACATACCAAATACTGATAATCATATAGTGCAAAGTCTGTGATATGATTTCATTATATTGTTGTATTTAAATACCTAAGATAAAGTTTTAAATATATTCTATAAGTTTTCTTTTCCTTTTTAGCTTCCCCATGGGTAGATAAAAGTCGAACTCCAAACAAAATAGATCTCTATGATGTTCGTAGAAGACCATGGTAAGTTTTCTTTAAAGGAATGATATATAGATCACTTTCTAGAGATGACTGTAAAGGCAAATTTCTTTTATCATTCATATATAGTAGTCCTTGCTCTTAGACATTGTTATTTTCTTTTTAAAAAAGAATTTGATTCTTCTGAATAAACAGTTCTCAAATTATACAACTTGTTATGCAATATCCACTGTAGTGTGTCATACTGTAGCATTACAGGGACCTTTTCGTAGGAGGAAAACTGTCGAATTGGTATAAGGGAATTAAAAACTTTGGGGTTTGTGCCAAAATCTAATGTAATTCAGATTATTAGACTGAGACACTCTTCTGGATTTTTGCAGATGTTTACAAGTATGTCTGAGTGGTTTAGACCAGCAGAAAAATCTCTAGATTAGTAAAAGACAATGGAACAATGGGATTCTTTCTCAAGATTTTTTTCTGTAAGCCCCTCAAGGCATAATGTACATTGATATTATTTGAATGTATTTTTCCCTAAGCTGGGCTAATATAATAATTCATCTGTTATCAAGATCTTTAGCTCTGAAGTAGCATTTATGTTTTTCAGTTATCAACATCTGAAAACAGTGATTTTTTTTTTTATTGCTATATCCCATTTCCAGACTTCCTTAAAGTAGTTTAGACTTTGGTTTACATAGAAGACACACCAAGAGAGAAGATGATAGCGCATGGTTTTCTAGTAGCTACAAAGGGAGATTTTTGTTGGTTCAGCTAGATTTAGTTTAGAGATTGCAGGGTCTTTCATCAAACACAACAAATATGTTTCCAAATTTGTGTCTTTCATACCCTTTATTTATTTCAGGTATATTCAAGGAGCTGCATCTCCCAAAGACATGCTTATTTTAGTTGATGCGTAAGTGTTTAATGTCTGGTTATTAATATTAGAGGGATAAAAGTACTTAGATATATTGAACAAGTCTCTGGACGATGAAAAATGGAGAGAGGATTAAGAAGTATTTATATGCAAGGATCAAAAATCTTGGTATGAACAAAAAAAAATATACAGAAAAAAATAGTTCCAATGAGCCGAAACCAAACCTGAAAATTATTTATACTGGGGATGAGGAAGTGTTTTTAATCACTAATATTATTCTGCTTTCAGCTTCTAATTACTAAAGTAATCAACTGAAAATTTCTCTTGTGCATGCCAAGATTTGTTGTAAAGCTCAGACCTAAACCCAAATGACTAGAAGCATATGCAGTAGGTTTAATCATGACTTCATTAGCCTGAAAGATGAGAATATATGCAGACTTCGCATGTTTTACCATAAATATTTAAAAATGGTGAAGATTGCTTACAATAAAACATTAATAGAAAATGAGCAAAGAAATCAATAAAACCTCTCTCTGCTTTGGCAAGGTTTCCTTTGTTTAGCTAATGTTGAGGGACCAAAGGAAGGATTGAACCTGATGTGTCAAACAGATTGCTTTATGCTAAAAATTTTATCAGAAAGAGGATTTAAATTTAATGCTTTAAAATGTGAAGTGCTTTCGTATTAGCAATGAGTTTTATTAATGCTTTTTATTTCTTCACTTCTGTTTAGGTTTTTCCTTGAAAGAAATAAGCTGTCATTAGGGTGTCTGAAAATCTAAAGCTGTAAATCTATGTGCGGTAGTATAAAATATTTAGATAATTCATTGGTTGAAGGTGGTAAACTCTCATATTTCTTGAAATGAAAATGCAGAAGTGCTGTACTGTTATAACTTCACCTGAGCCACAGGACTGGGGCTCTGAATGCCAGTTTTGGACTTAATTTCTTGTTATAACAAGGTAATAAAACTAATGATGAGCTTGAGAACTCAGGAGAATTATTGACAGTTTTAGTGAGAATGTTGGTGACAGTGCTGGTTCACGCTCTGTATTTTATTTTTTTGTTTGTTTGTTTTAAATAAGAGCTGATAAATTCAACTTTTTTTTTGCCTTGTGGATTTCTGTTAGGAGCGGAAGTGTCAGTGGGTTGACGCTGAAGTTGATTCGCACTTCAGTCATTGAAATGTTGGAGACCTTGTCTGACGATGACTTTGTGAACGTAGTTTCAGTGAGTATCCACTCTTTCAGCAAAATTTGTATTGTCAACAAAACCATAAGCAAACAATTTTAGTGCCAGATATGAGATACTTGAATGTTAAGCTGCTGAAAGACTTAAATTATATTGCAAAATACCACATTTGGCTTACTGTTTTCTTGTAAAGTATAATGAAAGTCCTAGGATTCTTCCTATCTATACATTTTAGTGAAGGACAAAAATCACGAACGTCTGTTTAGCCAAATCTTCTTTCCAATATATTAGTGGGGTCTGTGTAACACATCTTCTATTTGGCTGATATATGCAAATTCTCTTGAAATAATAAATAGTTTGCAAGTTTTATGCTGTGGTATGACATAAAATGATACAGAGGAAGTAGGGGATGTTCCTTTTTCACCACAGCCGATATTTGGGTTGCTTGTGTTAATTGGTGGATAATGACTGAAGATGTACAGGCATACATCTGACTTGCTGAAGAGGTGTTGCTGAGAGATTCTACAGTTAGCAACTCAGTGGGTAGCATAGCACTTTTTTCCCCATAGTTAAGTGATATAATGGAGGGGGTGAGCAAGTGGCTGCTTGATTCTGAGTTACCAGCTGGGCTTAAACCATGACAAAGGGAGAATCCATGAAGGAACTAAAAAATGCAAGTAATGTATGTGTACAGAGGCAGCATATGTGATGCACAGGTCAAAGGATTGTTAGGAAGAGGGTGGGGTTGAAAGGATTTTCAAATGAAGGTGGTGCTGGCTTTTTCAGGGCTAGCTTTCCAGCAGCTGAAATCTTTCAGAACATCATCTGAAACTTCTAGTACTACCTATCATTACTACACTTCAAACTTGAGTACCGGACTTAAAGCTCCTGTCTCTATATAATAGAGGTTTTAAATAGAAGTTAGTGCTGGGTTGTGAGGTTTGGGGTTTTTTTGGGTTTTTTGTTGGTTTTTTTTAATAGCATTTTAGTCTTTCTAATGCTTGCTAAGAATTTGAAGTTCAAATTCTTGGTTTTCCAGAAAGCTGAAGGCAAAATAGAATACATTTGAGAAGGGGGAATATGGTACGGCCAACTTCTAGTTTTCAGGGTGATACCTGGGATGTCATGCTTTAGCTTTGTGCAAGGATTTTTTGGTTTTTATTAAGCTGTTGAACTGTAGAGCTTTGATACTAAGGATTTAGGATGTGAACATTGGCATACTCTTAATGACAAGAGACAGCCTGCATGGTAGTGATTTTGAAGACAATTTTCAAGTTCTACAGATGCGTTGCATCAAGCATGCAGGAAGAAAGCCCTGAAATATCACTATCAGAAATATCTTTGAACACCGCTTATTGCTTCATCGTTGGCTGTCAGTCTAGCTAAACCTTTTTCCATGTAGTAGAGAGAAGTTTTTATTTGCAATGGCATTTCATTTGTTAAAGTTTTTTTATGGTGGATTAGACCATTTTTTTAGTCTAAATTGCAGTGGAGAAAAAGAAACAAATGTTATTGTTATTATTATTAAAGGAAATAAGCTTTTCTGTAAAGTCATTAAAGAGCGGAAATCTTGTTGTTAGGCTCACTGGTTTGAAAACAAACAAAAGATTACAGTCCTACACTGCTGGAAATTGATTATTGTGTTCAGTGGAGTTGTGCCAGCTTTTGCTCTTGGAAAATCCAGACCCCCACTACCTTCTGATTTACACAGTTTTCCAACCTTTTTCCTTTTTGCTCCCAGCTGACCAGAAATAGTGTATCTTAATGCTAAGCCTTCCTTAGTCTCACGGTATTTCTATAGCTAAGGTTCAGCATTATTCTGGTGAGACCCCAAATTTGGGATTTGTATTAAAAAAGGACTAGAAATCTCAGAGTATTTTCTACAGTACATTTTCCCAGTGGTTTATAACTTAAAACCCTTAAGAACCTTTCTTCTTTGAATGAACTTTAGAGGCATAGTTCAGATATTTACCTGCAGAGCCAAAGGCATCTTTGGTCATACTGCATTCCTCCTCAGAGGTTGGCAACACTCATAGAAACATACGTAACAGAACATGGCATCTCTAAATCTTTTATGAAGTGCTATTTGGTGTTGTGCACTTACCATTTAAACATCCATATTCGATCCTTTCAGTATTGCAATTACTTTTGTATAACCTATGTTTTAATGTGTTCATATGGCTTACCTATTGTAATTGTGGGAGACCTGTTCTGACATTTTGTTTCTCTAACAGAAAGGGAATCTTATGGTGCAGGTAAGAAACAATTGGTTGTACTACTGCAAAGCATTCATTAAGTAAGAGAACTGAACACATAAGTTTGATCTATTTTTAGGATTTATACCTTAGCTTTTTCTAGTTTGCTCAGTTTTTCCACAGTTCAACCAAAGCCTCAAACCAAAGTTAAGCACGAGAGGTGACATATCTAAAGAAGGTGATATCACACTCAGTATTATTTGTTCTTAAGATTATTCACAAAAGCATATGCACGGACCTAATAAAAATCAAACATTCATCCACTACAAAGTTAGTTCCCATAAGTTTTTCACATATGATTTTTTTTTTAATGTTTGATTTAGATATCTTGACACTTGAAGTAAGCCATAATGCATTAGAACAATCAGCATTCTGATTGTTTGCTTAAAACTTTGGAATTTACGTAAATGACTTTCATTTATGAGGTCTGAGATCTCATCGTTTTTCAAATATTAAATTCTTCATTTTACTGCTTAGCTTTTCACCACTTAATCTTCTTTGTATACCTTTGGTGAAAAGCTTGATGATTTATTAGGTTTATGTACTGTCTCAAAAGGCAGAAGGTTCATTAATTCTTGTCTAATTTTAAAATAATCTCATTCTTCTTTTTTCTAAATGTTCTGAGGATTACCTAGAGATATGGTGATACGCAAAAAATCATCTGGTCTCAAGTGGTGTTCCTCAGGGCTCGATATTGTGGCTAGTTCTATTTAAGCTCTTTATGAATGATCTGGACAAAGGGATCGAGTGCACCCTCAGTAAAGCTGCAGTGACACCAAGTTGGATGGGAGCGTTGATCTGCTTGGGGGCAGGAAGGCTCTGCAGAGGGATCTAGACAGGCTGGATCAGTGGGCTGTGGACAATGGTATGAGGTTCAGCAAGGCAAAGTGCCAGGTGCTGCACTTGGGCCATAACAACCACAACGATGCAATGCTACAGGCTTGGGAAAGAGCAGCTGAAAAGCTGCTCAGCAGAAAGGGACCTGGGGGTGTTGGTCAGCAGCTGGCTGTATATGAGCCAGCAGTATGCCCAGGCAGCCAACGAGGCCTGTATCAGAAATAGTGTAGACAGCAGGGCCAGGGCATTCATCATCCCCCTATACTTGGCACTGGTGAGGCTGCACTTTGAATACTGTGTTTAGTTGGGGCTCCTCACTACAAGAAATACTTTGAAGTGCTTGAGTATGTCTACAGGAGGGCAATGAAGCTGGTGAAGGGTCTAGAGAACAAACCTTATGAGAAATTGCTGAAAAAACTGGGGTTGTTAAGTCTGGAGAAAAGGAGGCTCAGGGGAGACCTTGTCACTCTCTACAGCTACCTGAAGAGAGGTTGTAGGGAGTTGGGAGTCAGTCTCTTCTCCCAAGTAATAAATAGTGGGACAAGAGGTGATGGCCTTAAGTTGTTCTGGGGAGGTTTAGAGTAGATATTAGAAAAATTTCTTTACCAGAAGTGTTGTCAGGCATTGGAACAGGCTGCCCAGTGAAGTGGTTGAGTCACCGTCCTTGGAGGTATTTAAGATAGATGCGGCATTTAGAGACATGGTTTAGAAGTGGGCTGATGGTTGGACTTGACTATCTGAAAGGTATTTTCCAACCTAAATGATTCTGTGATCATTATTCTTCACAGAATGTTCCATAACAAAAAAGGAATTCTTAGATAAAGTCCAACTCCACTGCTTTCTTAATAAATCTAAACCCTGACAATTCAACTTAAACATTTTGTTCTCGGTGAACAAAATATAGATTTATTCCATACATTTCTGAAGGACATTTTTGTCTTGAAGCATCCTGGTGTTAGACATCATTACATAATTAAAAAGCCCAAAAACTAGGTGATTTTTTTCAGTTAATACAGTAGTGGATAGTTACATGAACACTAGTAATAACTAGGAGTCGTCTACAATTTTGGCCAAGAAAGCAACATTTATTTTATTGCTTGTTAGATTTAATAACCACAGATTGTTTAGTAATGAGGTTTTGAGTTAATGAGAGAGCTGTTTTACTGCTGTCCTCTGCCAAGATGTTATCCCACAGAAACCGTATGTATGATGATTCATGCCCACAACTGAGAGACACGGATTTAATTTCATGCCAATAACATACAGAAGTTGACAGGATTATTTAATGAACCATGTCTGGTGTGGTAAATGGGAACAGAAATCTTAAAAGTAAATGTGTTAAAATACATCAGTTCTAGTGACTGAATAAAGTTCTTGCATTTATTTCCAGTTTAAAAAGGTTGAATAAGCTATTAAGTCATGTAAAGATTGCCAGGGGTTAGTATGTCATGATTTCCCCTGGGATTTGCATTTTTCTTATCTAAAGTGCTGTGCTTTGTTGCAGAAGGAAAACCTGCTGTTTGAAAGAGCTTAAATGTATGAGTAATACAGCTGTTTTCCCACTAATCCAGTTATATGCTTTGATAGCAGTAAGTGGTAGATGATAGGGGCAGCAATTCCATCCCAGCATGTTAAGATTCAGTAACTTGGTTTCAAGTGTTGACACAGAGAGTGTAATTTGTTTATGATTGTGGGTAGGCAGCAGTTTGCAGGAGAAATGTATTTCAACTTCAAATTTGTGGAGGTATGGGAAACCACACAAAGGGAAAATCTACCTTACAGCAACATACATGTTAAAGGTCAGCAGCTGTAGGAGTATTTTAAATCACTTAGCCTTTGTAAAAATCCAAAATGGTATTTACTGTTTAGGAACTGGAAATTAGATGTTATGACCATTCTGGGGATACTTGAATCATGATCTGTGAAAACTGAAAGCTTATATTTTGCTCATGTGCAGTTCTGCACATCAACTAAGATCAGAGGGAAGGAGATTTCTGGATGAATTGATGTAGAAAAAAACATGCACTCGTCTTATGAAATTATTACTGCGGACAAAAGCAATCTGTAGAAGATACATCCCCTTTCCCACTGATTTTTCATGGCATAATATCATGTAATTCCCACAGCTCAGTAACTGCAAATCTGTTTACTTTGCCACCCTTACTCTCAAATTGATACAATCTTTATGCCTTCTTAATTAAAATATTTAAATGTGATAATACAGAAACAAAGTTTTGTAAACAGCTTTTCAGTTTATCAAGAGGCTTCTTTCTTTCTGCTGCATGCTTCTTCCTGCATTCTGCAGTTCAGGTTGCTCCTATATTCTCTTAGATACAGAAGAAAAACATTCTTTCCTTCTGCAAAATAATTTCTTAACCCTGTTTGAAAATTTAGCAAACATGCCATGGGTGGAAACCTTAGTCTGAAGTCCCATCAAAGGGAGGAGGATACTAGATTTTGCAGCCAGATAGCCTATTGTGCTTATGTTTTTGTTGCTCAAAGCTGTATATTTGTGTAAGCGTACTTCTGTTCAACTGGCAAACACTTTCAGAATTTTCTTTAAAAATAGCTTAAAGTTTGGTTCTTTATTGCTTTAATGTATTTTTAGTGAACCTTTAATAAAGTTGCATACTTGAATAGACTAAAACCTATTTTTTTTTCATGTCTGTTTAAAATTTTGAACCAGAAAATTTCAGTGCTGGTTATTTTTTCCAAATAACATCACTATATGCAGAAGAAATCAAACATGATCATGGTATTAATGTGAGATGCTGGCATGATATATGCATGATGTAGTTATGTTGGTATATCTAGAGGAGTAGATGAACAGACTCCTCTCTTGCCAGTAAGCTTGCTAATATACTTTGGTCCCTACTTTCTCATTCTTCATAGTGCATTATATTAAGGATAAAAAATAAAGATGCCTGCCATCTTTTTCATTATCTGACAAATAAAAAAAAAGATAGAGAATCAAGTTCCCACTGTAGGTCTGCATAAGCATCTCTCTTACTGATTTAATCCTGGAGCATTTCAGGTAAGAGATCACATTAGCTCAAATTAAGTATACAGTCTCCTCAACATCATAGCTGTATGAGGCAGTAAACAAATGTATTTTATCCCTTATTTTTTGGGGGAAGGGGTGTAATTGTCAATAAAAAGTGATATAAATGGGAGTTTAGAGCTGAGTGTTGAGCTTTGTGATTCTCGTAACAACAATCCATCTAATTATATCATGACCTTGCAGTTTTTTCTTAAATTGAATAGCTCATTTTCAAGAAAACAGGGAACAATGATAGCTGTAGAGAAACACATCTTCATAAGAATGATCCTTAATAGAAAATCATTAGCATTTCCTAATGGAAGGTCATTATCTTGCACCTTCCCTATTCAGTGACCAAGTGAATTGTTGTATATATTGTTACACACAGTTTAATACAGATGCGTTTAGAAGTAGGTGCTTGATTAAACAAACCTCAGAGAAGTTATTAATAAAATCTAGTATTCAATTTCTGCATTTCTAATAGTTGCAGGTAAGGTAAGGCTATGTATCTATGGAAATACATGTATGGGAAATATATCTGGAGGAAATGTTTAGCAAATGTAACGAGGATGAGTATTCTGTAAATAACACAGAAAAAGTGGGAAATGTGGACACCCAGCAATTGTTAAAAATTTAGAAATTATTGTCCTCTTATATATATTAATGAGAATAGGAAAGGAAGCAAGGAATGCAGTAGCATGAACAACATTGTGAAATGTTTGTATGCCTGCAGAATAACAGTTTAATTTCGCTTACCTTCTAAAGAGAAAGTCAAGAAAGGAGTCAGTGATGCTACATTAAAGTAATTCAGGTGGGGCTAGAATTTACAGGAAGATTAGGGTAGGGAGGATGTTATATTAGTTGGCTTTATTGAGTTCAGTGTGACCCTGATCCTCTGGAAAGCAAAAGACACAGTTTGTATCAAGAAAAACGAAACATGAAGGACCACTAGGAGTCAAACTTACTGGCTCAGTGTCTTCTCTGAGGGCTGAAAGTGGTTTACGGTTGAATGCTTGGTTCTTGAGAACACCTTCTCACACTCCTGAGTGAGTCACCTGGGAAGCTGAATTTCAGACATACTCTCAAACTTACAGGATTTTACCTTTTTTTGGCTGTTCTGGAGCTCATAAATAAGTAGCCTGATAACTGATTTAATCACAGCTGAGATGTGCTGTCACTGGGGAAAACTCTTGCATCCATAGACTCTCAAAACATTGAGATAAATGCACTGAAAGAATCACTAGTTGCAGCTCAATAAATTTGAATGGCACATAAATAGTTAATATGCTTCAATACATTGCAAGGAAAGATTCTTGTTATCTTCATATAAATATTTAATGCTTTCTGGAAGATTCACTTTAAGCAAACATCTACCACTAAACGTAATTATTAAGGTCTGTTACGTAAGTAACCAACAGAGTTTTAAGGATCAGTGATATATGGGTAGTAAGAAAGTATGCAGGAGATCAGATTAGAATATGTCATTGATTTAGATTAGATCAGATCTGTGCAAGAGATCAGATTAGAATATGTCATTAGCCTTAAATCAAGGTGTTGGTTCCTTGATTTGTTGTAGCTGTTCATCAGCCACCTTAGTTACTAATAAACTGGAAAGTACTTCATCTTTGTACGATACAAATACTTTAGCCTTCATCTTTGTAAATAAGGATTATTTACCAAGTACTTTTTTTTACCTGTGTACACTTAACAGTTGAGGCATGTCTATCTAGCAGCAGATGTGCTCAGTAGTTAGGCTTTCCCTTATGCCCAATGTACTTAGAAATTCCTTGTTATCTTCAATTTAACCATCCCTACAGTGTTGTCTGTGCAATAAGATAGAATAGTGCATACTTATGTAAAACAGACATCTGCAGAATAGCCCATGATAAAGAGGTGAAAATTGTTTCTTTGCTGTCCAGGTGATAATACTCCCTATGGTAACTGCTTACAATTTTCTTTAATAACTGGGTTAAAATAACATGCCAGTATGTAAACCCAATATAATACAAACCCATGGTGTTGTGAGCGCAAGGTCAAGTCTCCTGTCTCTGAGAATTAACACCTAGCTAGCACCAGGGCTACCACCAGAAGCCAAGTTGCTTAAGCTAGTAAGCTTTCATAAAAATACAGACAGCCAGATCCCACGCAGAAGCTACTCATGCTTGTATTTAATGGCCATCCAGCCATACCTGATATATCATTACGGAATTTACAAAGAAAGCAAGCAAGCGCTTCAATATTTGGGTTTTTTTTTTCTGATTTCTCGCTTAAACTGAGCCTTACATAGCTGCAAACTTAAGAAACCTGTAGAAGATAAGCTAGTTTTCTTTTAGAGTTATGAAAGTATAACCAAGCCATATAAGGTTAGGATTTTGTTTGTTTATACACATATAATTTTACTTGCTAGCAGATAGCATAATGTGACAGATTCAGCACCCCAAAAGAGGTAAAGCTGCTGCAGCTCTGTGACACAGATCCAACCAGTAGTGAGGCTGAAAATGTTCTTCCCCTGGCTCTTCCCTTAAATATTCTATACTAAGTAAGTTGTGTGCAACCTTGACATGTTTTTAGCCTTGCACATCAAAATGAATCCCGTACAACCTCCCTGAGTCTAAATGTGGAGTTATTTTGTTATAAATTATTGCTTAGGCCCTAGTTAGTTACAGGAAATTAAAAACACCTCCAGAAGACATCCTGACTATCTTGAGGACGAATTATGGCCAGGAGGTGTTTTTCTGTATGCTACAGGGGGAGCCTGGCCCACTCTCTTGGACTGGGGTCCTGATTAAAACATCACTGAAAACACCGAATCATAGAATAGTTTGGATTGGAAGGGACCTTAAAGATCATCTAGTATCAGCTGAATCATACTACCTCTGCTCAGCTGAGCATGCAAAAGCCAGTCAGTGGGAACATAAAGCACAGGCACTTTTGAGATTTTCATACCTGTTTTCTTTTTCTTTTTGTGTGTTGCAGTTTGCTTCAACATATCAGCGTATTTTTTACTGTTATGTTATTTACTGTAACTTTGTTGTGGAAGGAAGATGTTCAAAATGTATATAAGAGAGAAAAATGTAATGGAGAGAGTTGGAAAAGGAATAAGGCAAATCTTAAAATGAGATCTATTTCATTTTAGATCTGTCACAAAATGTTAATTCTAGGGAATGCAGTACTTGGGTGGATGAAAAGCCAAAGGGAATGGAAATTAGAAGCTGAAATTCTACATTAGCATGTTAGGATATTATTATTATATTAGGAATATTGTTGGAAACTGTACATTCATTACTGAACAGTGTAGCTGAAAATTCCTGATGACTAGAAAAGTCACCTCTGTGTTCCCACTTTGAGGGATTGCTTCGGGCATCAATACAGATTTTTATTGTCTCCTCTTATAGTTGTCAAATGTCAGGAATTCAGATTTCTAACAACACATGGCACGGGCTTCTGTGATTTCCAGAATAAATCCTAGCTCTCTAATAGTGTTAGTAGTATTTAAAATGAGTAGTTTAGTAGAATATAAAAGGAGGTTATAACTCTTATCATGGTTCCACTGGTTAATAAATCTGTTGGCTATTTCCAGTTACTTAATTTCCAGTAAAGCACAAGTCTTGCTAAAGAGACACTTACTTCATCAGCTGTATCATCAGTTCCTGGGGGCTTTTATGTTACATCTGATGCTGAACCAAAAGTGCATTTCTGAGTCAGCTTTCCAACTGGAAGACAATTATTAGGGGACACTGTGACAGTATAATTAAAAAATTTGTGGTGGATGAATAGTCTCTTGACCAATGAAATCTTTCCTTACCAGTTCTGCAGAGGCTGGGCTGGGCTGGCTTTAATGATTCTTCTGGGAAAAGATGACTTACCATGTTAATGAAAGAAGAAAATTCAGGCTGTCTATAAGGTTTGGGATGGGGGAGGTATTTTTTCTATCATACCCCTTTTTTTACCATATTTTCTATAAAAAACATATATTTGGTAGGTGAAGTTGTAAGACGTGGCAAGATGTTATTTTGGAGCGAATCTAAAGGATGTCTTCACTCAGGCAAAACATGAATGAAATACTCATTGATTTCTCAAGTCTCACACTTTCAAGACTCACACTTTTCCCTCTTGTCTCACACTTCCCTGCCTTAGCAGCAGCATCTCACACATCAGCAGTGTGCGGCCGCATCCTCTTTATTACTCACCAACCCCAGCCACCATGCACAGCCAGGCACATTGCTCTGCCCTGCAAGGGTGACATGCACATTGAAGTCAGACCATCAGAATATGGAGGTGACATTGTAGCCCCTGGCATGCCCCAGTTGTGTGGCCTGACGCTAAAATGGGTGTCTATCCTGTAATTTGGGGCACTGACTTGCTTTCATCTTGGTTTTGATGCCCTGAGTAGCAATCTCACATATCCAGTGAATTTACAGATAACAGTTTAATACTCAGACCTTTATCTGGTCACCAGCAATAGGACATGAGGAAATGGAATGACGCTGTGTCAGGGAAGTTCAATTTGGATACTAGGAAAAGGTTCTTCATTGACAGAATGGTCAGAAATGGTCATAGCACCAAGCCTGTCAGAGTTCAAGTGTCTGGGTGATGTTCATAGTCATATGCTTTGGTTTCAGGTAGTTCTGCAAGGAGCAGGGAGTTGGATTTGAAGATCCTTATGGGTCCCTTCCAACTTGAGATATTCTGTGATTGGCCAAGGGTATTTCATGTTCTAAACAACTTGAATTTCACTGAATGAAGTCAAGTGATAATAAAAGAAGCCTACCAAATATTTTCTAGAAAGTTTCCTTTTGTTACAGCTCTATCCTAGAGCATGCCTGGGTAGGTAGCAGTGCCGTATAGTGAACTGCAATATTGCAGCACTACGGGAGTGCAGTCATTCACATTAGCCAGCTTTCTCTGGGAGATGCTAAAGTTTACAGCGCTGAACTTTCTAGAAACACATGATCTGAAGTAAATAATACATACTAACTTCACCACAGCATCATGAAATGATCATAAATGAGTTCATCTTGCTGAGCTAATTAAATTTTCAGCCTGCACTGACGTTCCTTGTGGTAGCTCTGAGATTTACAGCTCAGCATCTTACTTTATGGTCTGAACATTAATCTTTTTGTGCTCAGTGGTAGCATTGCATTGATTTATGTGCAGATAATCATGTTGGTTAGAAAGGTTAACAAAGTTAACTGAGAGCAGATTTTGGCCTAGTATTTGGTCTTTTCCCAAACATTTATCTCCTATCATGATAGAGTATTTTTTTCAGCAGATGTTTTGTGATCTAACAGTTTTACTGTTGTTGAACACTGCTGATCCATAATCTGATATACCTCTGATCTATAATACATTCTAATACATTTACATTTCAAAATGAAAAGTGGTACGCTTTAAATCTGGGGAAATGCCAATAGTGTAAATTGGCATAAAAACCTAATTTTATTTCATCCTGTACTTGTAATGCAACTTAAGAAATGCAAGTGTGCTCTTTCTGAGTACTAGAACAAGGTTTATATATTTTCTCTACAGTCTATATATAGGGCTGTACTGTACACCTGAAGACTATCTGTATGTAAGTCATAGGATAGGAGAAAACAGTTATTCTATAGCAAGATATGAACGCTGAACTTTAATACCATGTATTATTTTTTTGGCATGTCAAATAAGAAACCTTTATTGCTTGAGGTGCATCAACTTTTCTGGGTACTGAGATCTACATGGGAATAAAACTTTACAAATTGCTTTTTTTTTCTATTCTCTAAATGGGGTCTGATAAATATTTATAATATCTTCTCACTGCTGAAATGCAGGTTCTAACTGGCCTTATTCAAGATTCAGTTATACTTGGGATTAACCCTAAAATCCTATTACCAAGCCTAAAGCAGCAGGAAAAAAAAAAGGAAAATAAAACAGCAAAGCTGGATTTAGCTACAAGACAAAAGCCTGGTGAAATCAGATCTATTTCACTACTGCTCATTTAATACGTGTAGATACAACTGGGTCACTAAGCTGATTTAGCCATGAGGTAGAAGTAGCATAGCGACAAACCTCAGCAGATTGAAAGTCAGCACCGGTAGCATATGATTAGGTCTTCAGCAAGCTGACTATTTTATTCTCAGTTTTCAGTATTCTGAAAGTGATGCTTCTGATTTATTCAGCCATTATTATCTCAGTATTTTAAATGTACAAGTTTTGTCTTTATAGCAAATTTAAGTATATGAATTATTGTTTTGTTCGAGTTTATATATTTTTTCCATAAAGGATAAATGTTTATGAATATTTAAAGATACACATTTTGCCTACAGTTCAAGGCAGGGTCTCATTTAGTGTCGGGAAGTTTTGGAAGGGTAGATTGTTAGTGGTGTTTTTAGGCGTTTTTGGGTTTTAGCTTAGAAGCATAATTTCAGGAGATTCTGATTAAACATTCTATGTTCAATCAGTCGATGTTAGCAAAATAAATGGAACGTGTGAAGAAGAGTGGGCAGCAGGTAATGATGGTTGGGAAAATCTAAATTTTTAAACAGGTTTGATATTAAACAATAGTCAATCAGAATATTATCACTTTTGCAGATATTGGAGATGCAGAAAGACGTTTAGTTTGGAAGCTGGTTTACAGCTTTTCCATGATAAGTATTACAAGCACAGTTTGGAAAGCAGTGGAAATTGAGATGCTTGTTTTGGTAATATGAATCCTTTGTATGGAAAAAATAAATCTTCATCCTCATGGAGCCGGGACCTTTTGTGTTTAACATGTGCAAATTTTTCTATAATGAGGAAGTCTGGATTTCAGTATCTCTGCTTCTTCACTCGGCACACAAGAGTATTTTATTGGTTTAGTTGAAATGAGAAACGTATACCAGTGACAGGAAGTGGCAACAACCTCTACCAAAAGTACAAAATTTCCCATTGCAAGATAAATTTATAGGACCAGTTCAACTTTGTTGTTTTCGTGCCACCTAGTGACTAAAACGTGGAACTGTTTTAAAAAGATTTACTGGGCTTGATTTTTCTGTTGTTGCATTCTCTAGTAATGAGATGATTTACAGCAGATTTTGTGCTTTTCAAAGTAAATTGTGGAGCCAGTGCTTCTTTCCTCATTTTTTTTCCCCTGGGATTTGCATAAACTTATTGCTATTATTTTTGAGAATTTTGGTTTTCCTCAGTAGATCAGTGCTTTGTTGAGATAGACGTTCCTAAATGTTGACTGAAGGCAGCTTTCTTGAGCACGTCACACAAATTATTAAGCACATATCTCTACATAAAAATATTTTTTTATAAATATATACATGCATATGTATGAAGATATCAGATATAGCAGAAAAAAAAAGTTGTTTATTGTCAGAAACAGTAACAAGCACTTTCTGATCAAGATAAGTTATTCATAGACTCATAGAATCATAGAATGGTTTGGGTTGGAAAAGATCACAAGATCATCCAGTTCCAACCCCCCTTCCATGGGCAGTGGCACCTCCCACTAGAATGCCAAGGTGTTACTCTTTATTAATGTTTATTTTATGCTGCTGGTTTCAGTCCCTGCTTGTTTTACCAGCATTATATATATGAATTCTAAGACAGTGAAATGAAGGGGATGCTTTGGGTTTTCTTTTATAAAACAAGCAGAATCAATTGAAAGGTTGTATTTGTATTTAAATAAGTTCCTACACTTGCCAAAAGAATGACTGATGCTGGATTTCAGATTTATGTCCCTTATACCTCTCAGGAGATGGAAATATATTTAGATATAGAGAGGGGATAGATGGATATACAGAAGAGAATTTGAAATATTCATCGATCTATGCATTGCCTGTGAAACCAGAGATTTTTCCCCCACAGTGCTGCAGTCTTCAAAATGAATTACATTAGCATTCTGTATATTTTGAAGAAGCTTAAATTGTAAACTGTTTTATGAGAATTCATGCTGTAAGAATTTGTGCCGGTTTTGACCTTGTAGTGTTAATGGCATGTTGCAAAATAATGTCAAGTTAAGGTGCAAATTTGAGGACTTGGAGTTGGTTGCAGAAAGGGAAAAAACATTTTCTGGTGCTCTAGTAGTAGGGAATAGAGAATAAAGGTTCTGGTCATGCCATTTCATTAGATTTACTTGTTTTCTTCCCTGTTGCTTCATTTTTCTCACCAATAACATAAGAACAGTTCAGAGCTATTTCACAAGGAGTCTGAGGAAATTGGTGATGTTTCAAAATGTCTGTGGTGCTAAAGTGTGGATGTCCCTGGGAGTTATATGCTCTGTGTTACTTGCTAAAGCATGTCAGCTGGGGACAGGTCAGCTGGTATCTGCAAAAGGCAGATCTATAAAAATATTTCCCCCTAGACAAGCCAGATTGTATCTGTTCAGCAGGTAATATATTGACTCAAATGCAGTCCCTTTACATCCAGTTTCTAATACTGATCCTTTCTACATTTTCTAGCCTTTTCCATGAGGTTCCTCCCTTCTTGTTTTGTTTTATAATGTCCTCTTAGTGAAGACACCTGTCTGTAGGGCCTGTTGTTATTTTTTTTACTATTATATCCACAGAGTGCTTAGAGTTGGAACAGATATAGGAAATAAATCAACATCTGTTTCACTCCCCTTGAATGTTCTAATATCCTGGTGTTGCAGTAGGAGTTTTAATAATGTCAATGAGGGATTTCCAGGTTGAGACTCTGGAAAAGAGGACGCTTTTAGCAATGCAAAAGTAACTATTCTGGAATCAGAAGGTTTCAGAATGACAACCCTTCACTTGTTCAACAGTTTTAACTTTTGCATTATGGATTGCAGAGTTCCATGTGTCTGGAGGGGAGCCCACAGCTCAGTGGAACTACCTAAGGCAAGGGGAAAGTAGCTAGCATTTAGATACTTCACTGCAATTTTGTATAATTTTCCACTGTTTTTGCGAGCTGATCCTTCTCTGAAGCAGAGAAAGCAAAATCCTTGTAAGACTGTCAAATTACTATTTCTCTTTCTGAACTTCTTCAGAATGACAAGGTACAAACCCCTTTGTTCAGAATGTCCTGTTGAGTTAAATTGAGTTGTGCCATATGTGGCTAAACTGATGGTTTGAGGTCGACTAGATGAATTTCTTTAACACTTTGTCCCAGTAATAGGCTTGGGTATTCCTACACAAACGTGTGAATAGGTCTTATTTTTCACTAAATTATTCCTCACTACCTGATTTATTTAGAACTTTTTGCAGTCTCTGCCTTTGGGATCTCCCAGACCGATCTCCAGGTCTGAGTAAATTAAGTCTAGATCCCATACCTTTCTTTATAATTACAAGTCAAATTTAACTATATTGATACTATATGGTACTTAAAAGAAAAAGCTAAGGTTATCTTGTTTTCCATGATTTCCAAGTGTTTTACTTGCAAGCCCCTCATATTATAGTTTAGATAGATAATAAGCTTATATCATAGTTGAAGAAGCAGAAACTGTCACTGGTGGAGACATACTGTATAGTGTGGCTATAGATTTCAACAATTGAATGTTTTTTCTCCAAATGTCATCTGTTGTTTTGCAAGTAAGTGATTCAAAGAGCTCATGGCATGATATGCAAATTCCATTTATGTTCTTTCTACCACAATAGCATTTTTTGTGACATATATTTATCTTTACTGCAATAATTAGGGGGAAATGTCAGTCTGATAAATACCCAACTGACATATTTCATATAGATGCATTGGGAGTATTTTATTCGATAAAGTATGGATTGTAATTACTTTAATGTTACACCTTTGTTAGGATTTGATTTTGTAAGAACATGAACTTCCTGAAGTGGCAACTGGCTTTTAGCATCTTCTATGTTCTTTCTTCAGTTAAATATTAAATGATTCAGTATATTGTTAACTGATTTTCCAAGTAATCATCCGAACTTAAATGAGCATTACTATTGTTCTTAGGAGACAGGTAATAGGAGCAGTAATCCTTAAAGTCTTATTGCAGGTATTTTGGCTTTCGGTATCTTAATGTGTTAAACATTATAATGCGTCTATCACTATTATATTTCAGATGAGTGTAACTGAAAGCTGACTTAAATACAAGGACCATTCACAACTTTGAATTAGCCAAATTGTCACATAGTTACCTGGCTAAGGAACAAAATGCTTATATATTAAAACACTATGAAAAGCTAGTTTTAACAAAGATCTGAAGGCTTTTGCACTTGATATTCTTCAGTTATTCCAGTATTTTACTGAAGCTCCAATTTATTAAATGTAGCCCTGGATCTTGTTCCTCTCTCTTGAACATGTTTATCAGTCACATTTCAACCTTCAGACTTGCCTTCACCTCTTAAAAAACAGGGAAATGTTCATTTTGGAGAATTATTGTTCCATCTACTGATTCCTTTATCTAATCAAAATCTCTTCTCATCCCGTTTGTTGACTGGCATTAACATTAACACTGACTGATGTATTTGAAAACAGCTGGCTCATGTATTTTCTTAATTAAATCACAGCATTTGCAGACTTTGGTGGATGTAATTCTCCATTCTACAAACGTGTTATTTCTCTCCTTCATTTTCCATCAGTATTTGTCAATCTACAGACACAGATGTTTTGATCTTTACCCCTCTTTCAGTTTACATCATGTGTAATACAGTAGAGTCGTTAACTGCTTAAACAGTTTGAGCCAGTACTCCTGTCAATTTTTAAAATGCCATTTTTGTATCCGTAATTGCTGATCCATATGCTAGATACCTGACCTTCATAGCCATAATTATCGTGGTACATTTGCAGGACTGCTAGCAAGCAATTCAGAGTTGAAGTTTAATGTTAGTGGCATTTCAGGGAGAAATTTTCACTTGTCGCTAAATTTCCACTTGAACACCTAAACCATGGTTTGCTATAGCCCAAGACAAAGCATACGCTGGCCGTAAGATTGAACTTAACTTGCCGTAAGATTGAACTTACTTTTATATTAGATCATTAAATAGTTTGCATATCATGTCGTTGGTGAAGCAGAGCAGTGTTTCTACTCTATACTTTTCTGGTGAAATTGGCTTCTGTAGAGCAAAGCTACTTACCAGATAGTGTTTTTCTTCTTTCCAGGTATAAGATATTTACTTTCATCCCATCCCACAATTAAACTAATTTTTAGACCAAATCTTTTTAAAATTACTTTACATCAGTAGTTTGCAGAAGGCCATAAAATTAGACTAAGACAAGCCAAAATATTTCCACAGCACAATACTGTTTGCATTCTCACAGGATTAATGTACCTAGTAATCATCTGGGATCCGTTGATTACTTCTGTACAAAACTTCTCTAAGAAGCACTATTGAGTGTGTCAGTGTTTGGAATCAAAGTGAATTGACTACAGTTGTGTGATGATTTAATGGCTTTGCTTAAAAAGTGAAACAAACATAAAAATGCTGCTTAAGTGCAGCAAATAAAAATTATCACATGATATTGAGGGGAAATGGAAAAAATTAATGACTGTAATTTGAGTCTGGGGAAAGAGCCTGTCTAAAAGGAAATGGATTAAAATCATGCAATGGAAATAAAAGAATCATAAAATAGTTTCAGTTGGAAGGGACCTTAAAAGGTCATATAGTCCAACCCCCCTGCAATAAACAGGGACATCTTCATCTAAATTGGGTTGCCCAGAACCACATCCGGCCTGGCCTGAAACGTTTCCAGGGATGGAGCATCTGATATTAGGATTCAGCTGGAGGTTTTACATTTTAATCAAAGCAGAGGGTTGGTCTTATAAAAATATTGCTTTCTGGGAAATATGGTGTAAATTAAAGGAATATTCAAGTTGAAAAGTTGTTTATGTATAATCCAGTTCCATGTGTCCATTTATTTTAAAGGTGAAGTTTGCATTGTAATACTGGGAGAACTGGAAAACATTTTTCCATATTCATTATCTCATCCTGTTTTCATACTTTTTTTCTTTTTTACTATAAATAATTAAGTTACAAGATTCTATAGTGATAGTTGTAGTGTTAGGAAAATTAAAGCCCTCATAAATAGAATATTAAAAAAAATATTCAATATGGCTGACTCTTCTGTAGAACACTTGTCAAATATAATGTTTAATTTTTCAAAGTTAAAGCGCTTGTTCATACTTTTGTATGATTTTGGAAAAAGTTGACCCCTTGTGACACATGGAGAACTGCATATTGATATAAAGAGGGAAAATTTACATAAAGAAAAGTTTTTTACAGAAAAAAATACATAAATTCGTTTGAGAATAACTTGCTCCCACAACTCTGAATCACCTGGGACCAGAGCTATAAAACTAGGACAGAATAATAACTGTCTTTATTAATTAGAAATATATATGAAGATTCTTATTTTGGTGTTCTCATAGTCTATTCTGTCTAACAAGAATTAATACAATTTTTTATCTAATATGAAAAACAACTATAGCATAAAAATATGCATATCTCACCAAAAGACAATATTAAGTCATGCGGAATGGGCAAAAATAAGCTCCCCAGAAAAATCAATACAATATGAAGATGACACGGTTTAGTTGTGAACTACTTAATGTTTAAAATTGAAATAGTGGGTTTTCTTGTTTAGGTTCTATATATACATATATATGCAGGAGTGGGTTGTGGCACAATAATGATACTAGAAGATGAGGCAGGCAAATACATCCTTTAAAGTCTCTAATTCATGGGGCACTTTGACATCCTTTTTGCAGGAGGAAGAAATTACATGTGGGCCTCTAAGAGTCTAGCAGAGCTAATGCTCTCGGAATCTGCCTGGATTTGCTCACTTACAGACAAAACCCCCACAGTTGCAGTACAGAGGAGGCTAAGCCTTCTGCAGGATGATGGAGTTTTCTGTCAGTCATCTCTGCCATAATCTGTACAGTATTTGCAGTTATGCACTTGCTCCTTTGATAGCAGAAGTCTCATTGATTAAAGTGTATGTTTGATAAAAATTTCTTTGGTTGGTCCCAAGAAGCATACATCTGTATGCATCTGATTCCAGAACATGGAAAAGTCTTTGTTCTTCCTAAGCATCCTATTAACTAGAATTGAATTATTATGCATTAATAAAGATGGTTTGATATTATCAATCCCTTAATTCTTTTAAGTTCCGTTCATTGTAATTGTTCTATAATTACAATGCAAGTTGATATTTGCTGCTGATAGCAGTTCTCTGTACTTTGTGCCTGATACTTAGTGATTTATTTTAGACATGTAAGTAGTCTGAGCAGTTACTGGAATCTGTGACCTTATTTACCTTATCTTCTGGAGAGTGCTATTGAGCTAATTAGCAGTATTGAGACTTAAGTCAACAAGGCTGATTTCTAAGTTACTTTAAGGCTTTGCACCAGGTTGACAACCTAAAATTACGTTTACATTTACTTTCACTGAAGACCATAATAATCTGTTTTCAGATAAAATGCAAATTAGGATGTCTGGATTTTAGTGCCTTTACTGAGATGGAATTTTGTAGGTTTTTTGTCCATTTTATTTGCCAGTGAGGAAAAAAAGCTTATACAAAAAATCTGGGTTGATAATTTAAAAATTTGCCAAGAAAATAGTTTTAGCAATATTAGTCAAGAGTATCTTAAATAAAAATCATGGGGTTGGAGTTAAAAGGAGATTTTTATTCAAATAGTGTTAAACTCAGATTATGTGCAGTAATAAACACTTTAATTCAAAAATACAGTTAGAATTATACATGCTGCAGCATTAAGTCTGATCTCTGACTTTAGATAGATATGGAGGTAGCTAAAAAGTGAGATGGATTTCTGCATCATAGAATCATAGAATAGTTAGGGTTGGAAAGGACCTTAAGATCATCAATTTCCAGCCCCCTGCCATGGGCAGGGACACCTCGCAGTAAACCATGTCACCCAAGGCTCTGTCCAACCTGGCCTTGAACACTGTCAGGGATGGAGCATTCACAGCTCCCCTGGGCAACACATTCCAGTGCCTCACCATCATATTCCTGCATCCTGCTTATGTTGGGCTTCTCCGCTTGCTTCTTTGAACTGCCAGGGTTCTGAAGGCTTCTTGGGGGGTTGCTGTTTTTCTAACAAGCTGTGTACTGCAATTTCTTCTGTATCACAGAAACCACACAAACGTCTCCGAGAGAAAGACAACTCATGCAAAGCATTACTCAGATGTACATGCCTTCTCTACCAGGATATATATATATATATATATATATATATCTTGTTTTTGTACTCATACATGGATGAATGTATATTTTTACATAGACAAATTTTAAAGTGATCATAAATTGATTTATATTTGTGCATTTTGCACGTTAAAAAAATTATATCTGTGTTTTTAAATAGTATCAGAATCTCATATAAATGAGTGCTTCAAGCAGTAGTCTACACATGTGGATAAACAAACACAAATATATGTGCTCTCAATACACAAGTTGTGTTATCATTAATAATATCCCCCTATTTACAGCTGCAATCTCATGTGCTTCCTTTGTCTATATCTGTAAGATATATCATAGAATCATAGAATGGTGGAAATGGAAATCTATATGACATCTTTATCTGATGGGTCAAGAAAAGATTATCCTTTACTACTCCAGTACCTAGAAAACAGATTTAACTGTCTTTAATACCATTTTCTTTATTTTGCAGTTTAACAATAACGCTCAGAATGTCAGTTGTTTTAATCATCTTGTCCAAGCTAATGTGAGGAACAAGAAGAAGCTGAAAGAAGCTGTCTATAAAATCTCTGCTAAAGGAATCACTGATTACAAAAAAGGCTTTAGCTATGCGTTTGAACAGCTGCTAAATGTAAGTATGAAAGCTGTCTCTTTTTGCTGTAAGGTGAAGGAGAACCTGAATGTTCAGATGGCCACTGCACTCTACTCCATTGTTTAATTAAGTGGAAATGCAAACTTTTATTTTGCAAGTAAACTTGTTTCAAATGTCTTTTTCTTTACAGATCCCTCAGCAGGTTGCTAAGATTTGGGAATAAATTTGGTTTTCAATATGCATCACTGTTTTTATTTCATTCAGATAGTTTTTCATTTACCATGTGATTCTCAGTTGGCACATAGCTGTGGTAGTGGTTGATTTGCAGGTAATATTAAAAGGGAAGGCTCCATGTTACAGTGTTATTATTGCAATTTTACCATAGTATCTTCCAGCAATGCTTAGTTGACCTACAGATTTATGCTTATTACAAGTCATAAATAGTTGACCATGGCTTGAGTAGGACAGAGGGGAGCAAATGACTTAGTTAATAGAGGAATATTAGGCCTCTGAGACTATTCTAATAAATTTCTCTTTCTCATGCATAAAAAAATAAAATTTTTTCCTTTAAAATTAAATGCATTATTTCCATGTTTTAATTACATTGTACTTTCTAATTTGCACCTAAGCACTAGCTTTTTGAGCAGCAGAAATGTTTCCAATTTACCACAAATGTTGGGGGTTTATTAGTATTTTTTAATACTTTATGTAGTTGCTTGAAATTTTTTTTCCTACTCTTCGTCTTCATAGGGACTGTCTATTGGATCTTGGCTTTAGTGTCAACAAAGCTATATCAATTTACAGCCCTTAAGGATCTAGTTTAAAAGTATATAAATTCTGTTATTTTTATTTTATTATTTTTAAGTATTAGTGATGTCTCTCAGTGTACAAATGTTTAATTCTTTTCCCTTATCTGCTAGATTCTGGACTTAAGAGCAATTCCATGCTATTGGATCTTAGGCCTCTATGTCTATACGCATCTTATGGCTAGAGGAGGTTTTAAAAAAATCCTAATCTAGTAAGATTTTGATGGAGGAAAATAAAATACAATGTTTTCAAGGGTATTTTCTCAGTAGATTACTGTGTATATTATTGCAGAGGCGTTTGGTGGGGAAGTCATTGGCTGCCCTCTGCCGATGGTTATATAAAACTGCAAACAGAATGTTAAAGGCTGATGGACTTTTTCTGACTAGGTTTAAGGGCATTTCCCCCTTTTTTTACATCTTTTGCCATATTCTTCAGGGGGAGGCAGGAACTCATGAGAAATTTTGCCAGGTATGTTCCTTATAATGTTTATAGGTGATTAACATTGTGTGTTACATTTGGTGCAGCACTATACATGTACTTTGTGTACAGGCAGTATTAAAAAGACATGAACACAGGGGAAGCCTCAAAGTAGACTTGTTTCTAGGACTGAAAATATTTCTGATAAAAATAATTGGAGATCAGTCTCATACTGGGACTGCCTTTCTTGACTGGAAGCAGAACTGTAATTAGCCTTGCATTATCTCTTTGAGCCTGTACATTGTGGCTGGACATTGTGGGTATGTATATCAAGGGGAATTAAGAGATTGTACTAAATTAGTTATAGTAATATTATCATCTTCTCCAGATACTGGCAAATCCATTTGGCAGGAAGAGTAAAGGCTGATGATGGAGTTCGTGCTAGGTTCTGGTGACAAGACAATAAAACAGGATGATATAATCCAGGCTTAAACAAATAATAAAAAAAGTATGCTTTGGGATAGTTTCCAGTTGTGTGTTTTTGAATTCAAATGGTCCAAGTGCTTTAAGGTCCATGGAAATAGAGTATTTTTTAACAGCTTAAATTTTGATGATAATTTTGTGGGTATTGTTTCTGGATGACAGTTATTTCAAACAATTTTCCCAAATAACAAAGTAATATTTCACTTGTGCCATGGGAAAAATACTGTCTGTTGCGTTGCTAGATGGAAATAGACACTTAATGTACTAATTCAAGCAGTTATCAGTATTCTAGATTCCATCATTTTTATGCACTATTTTCCCATTGTTGTTATATTGACTGGCTGTTTCTTTGAAAATAGTAACACTTCAGCTTCAGCAATTCAAGAATTTTTTCCTTCATACCATAATAATTATGATTTGTCAAAAAATTCTCTTGAAATCACCTCTGCTTGTGTAGTTGATTTTTGATTTTGTTTACCCTTCCTTCCTCAGAGCATGAGGCTCATCATGAGAAAAATACATTCCTAAAGTCTCATGCCATGAAGTATAATCCTGACAAGCCACTGAATGAGTTAATTTTAGGGATGTGAAACTTGTCTAAACCAAAAGCAGTTTTAGGCACAGTACAAAATGTGTAATGTCTTGTTTGTTTGGGGAATCACAAAGAAAGCCTTTATCAAGTGCAAGAGAGGGCTAAAAAGGAATACACAGACTTAGTTCCAGCTTGCATTTTATTGTGGTTTCAGCTAAAAAGCCAGTTTTTTTCCCAGGGAAGCTGCTTTATGAGCAACGCATTGCTCTTCAGCTGTGGTCTGTGGTGGAAAGCAAAGCCATCCATTGGACTGCTGAGGCAAACTATTCAGAAAAATAATGAAATTATTCCATCAACTTCGCAAAATCACATAATCACTTCCTGAGACAGTATCTCTCCATCTTTGTACAACTGGTAGGGAGCATGCAGGAAAGATAAGTTATAAAGGCAATTCTGCATTCCTTTTGATCCCTTGTAAGAGACTGATACATTAAGTTTGTTCATGGGGATGCAAAGATTCAATGGTGGGAAAATATATGATTTGAGCTTATTCATATTCAGATTTCCAATATTGTTTGGAGGCTAAAATTCTAGATTTTCCATTACCTGACTTTAGTATCTAAGCTTGACTTTAGTGTAGTGTATGTAAATGCCCTTCTGTAAGTACTAGCAGATGAGAAAACTGCCTTTTTCTGATACTGTATAAGCATATGCTAAGTAAGCCACTAGAAAAATCCTGATTTAGATCTTTAAGAAAAATACTAGCTGAAGTTCACATTGCCCATTATTTCAATTTCAAAATCAGTAGGAAAGTTTCATAAAATGAACAGGCTTTGGTCCTCTTCCTTAGTTTCCCCTGACTTTATTTTGGCCTGTATATTAAATTGCTGTAAATGTAGGTGAGTTTATGAAGTATCTAGCTCTACTTTTATGACTTTTTTTGATATCGAAAAGACTGCAGGCCGAAGCAGCATTTTGTAGGTTATATTTTTACAAGGAAAAAATGGTCATAAACTACTTAATTACAAATGAAACAGTGTGCTGCTGAGATTGGAGAGAATGTATTGATTTCAAGCATCTTTCTATGTGTTGTTACATGTAAGAAAATCTTTGGGCTTGTTCTTTTCAAATTATTAAATAAGTAGTTATTTACTGAATATTGAACTACTAATACAAACCACACTGTGAGGAATAATTCTTCATATATCGATATAGTGATGGCAAATACATTTTTCACAGTTCAGTTTTCTGGGATCATTGTAGAACCATGGAGATACAGTATTTAGGAATATTGGCTAATGTCTGAAGTCTGGCTTTGATGCTTTGGTTTCTTTATTACAGAACATGGAGTCAGATCAGAGAGTAGGATGAAAAGTGGCTAATGGGAGTGGGATCATCTCACCTAACCAGCCAATTGAAAGTTAGTCACTATCTAGCCACAAAGACTAAAGCAGAGGGGAGCTGGGCACTTTGTAAGGATTACTCCTATTTATTTTCCCGAGTCTTTAGTAAATTCATATAGCCAAATTCAGGCTTGTAGAAAGGGAATTAGAATTTATTTTACTGAAACTCTGAAGATTTTATTCTGTCACATCTAACTACTCAGAAGTACTAAGATCTGGCTGACTAGGGTTATTTGTATGCAACACAGAGGACAAGGAATGTTTGCTGTAAAATTAATGAACAATTTGCTTAGACTAGACTCTTAACTTTTAAGGAATAGGGGAAGAAGACTAATGCCAAAAGAGAAGCCTTTGGCACCCTTCATAAGGAGACAAAATTAATATTCATCTTTATAATGTTTTGGCTGTGGAACAATCTTTTTATTCCTTCGCACAACACACTGCATTTTTCTCTGTGTCTTTGCTTGCTACTTTGACAGCTGACTTAGGAATCAGAGGGGCTTCTTCTCAACTCTTTGTTCCAGGCTTGCTCTCCAGAAACAATGGAACATGCTTAGTTTTTCACCTCAGAGTTGCAATCTCATTAGAAAAACAATGGTGCAGAGATCTTAATAATTTAGGCAGCTATATGTTGGGTGCAACATATTTTGTAAATCTGATTCTAAGATACTTTCCTGAATGTTATTTATTTCAATGTATTAATATACATTGATCACAGTTCACCACATGTGTGTGTATATATATATATAAACAAACAAAATCAGGAAATACTTAAATAAGTGGAAGATGGAGCTTATTTTAAGGAAATGTGACAAAAAAAGCAAATGCAAAAAAAAATTGTAATTTTAATTGGGAAGAGTTTTTAGATGTACCTATAGGATTCCTAAATAATCAGACTTTTCAATTACATGGTCAGTGAGGTTGATAGATTCTGTGAGCAGGAGTCCAGCAGCCAAAAACCCATATTCAGTAATTCATTAGAAGGTCATTGTTCCATAATTTCCACAAGGGCAGTAAGAAAAAGAAAAAAAAGTAAGGATGAGAAAAGAGTAAAAATGTTTAGATACCCTCAGTGTACAAGTCCTGTGCAGAACATCTATAGAGGAATGCTGTGTGGTTGATGTGATGGGTATGAGCTAAAAAGCCTTCCTTGTGCTGGTGGAAGTGAGAGGAACCTCCAGACTCACATTCTTCTGTGTTGGGCCAGGTCTGAAATGTGTCATATTTAAGTCATTAAGCAGAAAAATGGTTTTGTTTGGGGTTTATTTTATTTTTCATTCAGAAGGGGGTATTAAATGAAATCCTAAGACTTTGGAAGTTTTGCCATTACCATTTTAAAGTAGTAAGCATGTTGATCTGAAAGCCAGCAAACATAACAGTTGTTATACCTTATGGCCTGAAATAACCCCCCTCTTCTGTTTCTATCTCCTACAGCACAGTGTCTCTAGAGCTAACTGCAATAAGATTATTATGTTGTTTACGGATGGTGGTGAAGAAAGAGCACAGGAAATTTTCCATAAATACAATGAAGATAAAAAAGTAAGTGCTCTATGAAAGATGTTACTACATAAAATACAACAGCACAAGTAGGAACATTTAAATATGGAAGTGAAAGCATTTTTTGGTATATGTATAAAGTACTTTTTAAAATGCACTTGTATTGAACCTTAGGGCACTTAAAGCTTTCTCTGTCTATAACATCTCTTCGAAAAAAAACGTAAAAGACATCTAATATTTTACCCCTTGTGACTCATTGGTATCAGGCAGTACAGAAGCATACCATAAGCCATGAATTATTAAACTTTTTATTGGCAGGTTCTTTGTATTAGTGTAATAAAGAAGGAGCACAGGCAGTTAAATGATACGAGATATAGCTTTATCTCCTTACTGTGAATATTTTCTATACGATTTTGTTGTTCATCAGGCAATGACAAAACCAGATCTCAAGGTTAGAATCTAAATCTGAACAGATTTGGGCTGAAACAAACCCACATTTTTCTTAGTGAGGCTAATTATATCTTTGGCTGTCTTAGGTAGGAGTAGGATGGCTTTCGATTAATGAAATTTGACCTGCAGTTCAACCAGAATTATGGGTTTGACACACAATCACTGGATGGCTTGTGTTGTTCAGATTAAATTGGATTATTAGCTGTGCTCGTTTGGGGTTTAAGTTTTGAATCTAATCAAACTTCTGGTCTGGCTTTGATGTAAAAATGCATGAGTGTGTATGTGAAAGAAATCGGCTTTGTGAATTGTCTCCTGCTACATTTCAACAGAAATCATTATATTTAGAAGATTAATCACTTTAGAAATTAAATATGAGCTGGATTCACAGTACAACCAAGAACTTACCTTTTCTAGTGTCTGGGGTTGTGCCTGTACCTGTTTTTTCCTGGGGTTTTGTTTGTTTGTTTCAATTTGTTTAAAATAAAAAGCAGCTAGAAGTGAGATTACAGTTCACCAGGACACTTTACCAGTTGCCATGGATGCTTACGTATAAGGCAGTGCAACTACTCCTTTGGAATTCCCATATATTTAAATAAATCCCTTCAAAACGAGAACCAGAAACGCAACACAGAATTTGCATCTCAACCAATGATTCTCTCGGTGACCTTCAGTAATCAATTTGTCTCTGCTTTATAATTGTGTTTCATATAGAATGATATGGTGAGGTTTAGGTAATCTTTGTATCTGAGATGAAAGTACTTTTTAAACTGACAATTAGAAGGAAGGACTGAAATCATAGCAATTTGTCGCACATGCCTGTATTTTGAAAACATATGCAGAGCTTCCTCTTCAAATTTGGTCTTGGTAGCTTTTATTGTGTTACAACAAAAGCCATCAATTAAAGGAAAACATGCATAAGGGGGGGAATGTATGATTGATTTCTTATTATTTTCCATTTAATTTGCTGTGTTAGGAAGAAAGTATAGGAAGATACCCAGTCCAAACAGATTTACAGTGCTGAGATTTGTGGTCTCACTCATATTATGTGTGATGAGTGATTATTCTGTGGAGTATAATGGATGAAATGTAGGATTTGCTAATTAAAATGGTTACTCTACTGCATCCTTTAATACTTTAAATTCATACTGCCAAGGGATGGACTAGTTTTATATATACTGCTATATATATTACAGTACAAGCTCATTTTCTTGTTCCCTCTTGTGAATGAGACTTTTGGGGTTTTTATTGTATACAACGGATTTATAATAGTCACTGTAAGGATTTCTGAATATTGAAGTATATACTTAATTGCAGTTCAGATGCAATGCAAGTCAGATTTCTTACACCTGATTAATTTCTATATACCTCCAAGTTCAAATTCTTAGTAAGCACTTACATTTTGTTAGTTACCTAGTAAAGCAGTGGGTTGCTAGATATTATCCTTTACTGTTTTTCTCCAAGGTGACACTGGAAATACAAGAAATACTAAGAGGATTTTTGCAGGTATAATTTGAAGAACCATTTGTTTTCTCCTTAGAGCTTTCAATCAGTAACAATTCTTATGGTGCTGAAGGGAAATTATTGTTGAAAAACTTCTAATGAGATTGAACCAGTAAATTCATTTTTAACATTTATAATGAAACCCTCTGTTAATCTTTCATAAGATTTTAATTTAAAAAAAATAAAAATAGACTACTTCAAAATATGCTTATGGGCATGCTCTTGTTAGTAAAACTACATCTGATTCCAGAATGAAGGTATGTGAGCTCTCTTGTTGTTCCCTCTCTGTGTAGTTTAATATTCCAGTGGAGCATCATAACATAACCAACAGACACATTTTAACATGAGAAATACACATATACTTTCAATTTTTTTAAAGTCATTGTCACAAACATAGTGTTACCTTCTTTTAGACTGCATAGTAGGCTGTTTTCATCTGATAAATGATTTAAAGCTATGTGGATTTAGATTCTGTTGTGTTTATTGCAGTTAATTTATATTTTGTTTTACAAGTAGTCCATTTAATGTAAGACCACATTTACAATTACAATTTGTAAAGAGGCTATTCAATATGAGCAAGGTGTTAAAAATTTCCCCATGTATTACTGTAGTAGCACTTAATAGTATAAATATGAATCAGCTGATGTCTTTTCTTGCCTGCTCTGCATTTGTCTTTCTGCTTTGCATACAGTATATAAAGATGGATATTTATTGTCAGTTACATCCCATCTTAGGTACGCAGTGTCATAAACTTACTTTCTTCTTCTCATACAAACAAAAGACCATTCATTCAAATCTATTAATCCTTGTTTTCATCTTCCCGATGTAAAATTTCTTCAGCTCTAGAAGTATTTTCGTCTTCTGTCAGTTACTTTATAGTTCCTTGATAACAAAGAAGCTTCAATGAGTTTTGGCACATCAGATGACAAGGATACTTGTTTGCAGTGCCCTTAGTGCAACCTTCAAGTTAAGAAGTGAAAGAAAACAATAAACAATTTGAAACTACTAAAAGAGAAGCCTAGAATCGAGGTGCTGGGAAATTCTCCCATTAAATTAGGGAGTTTAATCTGTTTGAAATAGCACATAAATATATTTAAAATAATGTTCTGTCTTTACAAATCATTTACACTATGAATATGAGAGTTATTGCAAAACTTACATTTTGAGGAGGATCATTCCTAGTTTTCATCTGTTTGAAGTGGAAAATCACAGTAATGTTTCACCTTTGCATGTCTTTTTCCCTTTATAAAGCCAGATTTTATTGTCACAGATTGCAGCTGCATGCTGTGCCTGATATTTAACAACTGGCATGTTTACCTTTGCAGCGACATTTGGGGTGCTCACATTAAACGTGTGAAATACCACACAGGCACTAAATTTCAGGAACGGGGGTGGTAAACTTTCGTTTTATATGCACTCATACTGCAGATGGCCCCACAGAAGACAGCAGTATTAATTTAATTGGAATGGAGGCCCAGCAGGAGTTCTCAATCATGAGAATTTTTAATTCAGGTTGAAAATAAAAAACTAACTATAGCTCATTGGGGCAAATTGTGAACCCTGTGTTTTAAAGGATTGCTCAACTTAGGGGAGTAGGAAGAGACCTTAAACATATCTCATGCACTTTCAGTTTGAAGTTTCCTATTACAGTACAGGTCCGTGGGGGTCAGACCAACAGATGCAGGGTTAATCCATACCTGCAGATAAGAGGAGAACCATAAATTGGGTCTCATGTCTCATTCTCACATGATTAATGCAACCTCCTTTTGTGCAGATTTTTCTGACTGTATCATTTGAGAGGAAATGGTATGCAGTGAAGTTTTCCAACAACTCATTTCCATTAAAAATATCTGTATGTGGTGGGTACAGAACTGCTACAGTGATAGAGGTCCTATGGGAGGAGGCTCCAGGTTGCTGTAACTCCACTGGGAAACTTATGATTGGCAGTGACTTCTTCCTAATGGGACACATTCGGCATGTGAATAGAATGATAAAATGAAATATTTATGAGAAAGCACTTGCAAAACTTTCTTCTAAAATACAAATGCCGCCTACTGTAGTTGCCAAAGGAGGGAACCAGTTTCTTCGTTGGTTTGAATCCATTCTTGCACAACTGCAAGCCAACAAAGTGAAACAAAGTGAAAAACAACAAAGTGAAAAAAACCTGTGTTAATCTAGGCAATGATATATGAATCATTCCAGACAAGGCTGAAAGTGCTAGTCCTGACTACAAATGACTACTGCAAAAGCCCATAGTATTTCCATTTTGGGTAACTATGGGATTCTCACCAGGTGTCAGATTAAAGTAATTTAACTTTCTAGGGTTTCTTATAGAGCCAGATATAGAAACAGCATCTTTCTCAACACTAGTATCAACTTCAGACAGAGCTTAACATCTGTCAAAGTGAACCCTAATAGTTCTTGCATTTCTGAGTTTGTGATAGGCTTGTGACACAGGGTATAACTAAAGTAATTAAATTAAGGGTTGAACCCAGTAAAATTCTGGTTTATATCTGACTGACATGTGGCATAGCTTGATAGATAGAATTTAAGCTTTTTTTTCTTAAGCTTTCTGGATTATAGATTGGTCTCTGGCCTTCTCTACTCTGCCTCAGCCTTCTGTGATCTTTAGACAACCAAATGCTAAGATATTTCTCATTCCCCCTAATAGTCCTTTGTGCTGCAAATTTTCTTGGAGTGATGGTACAGGAAATCCCTCGGAGAAGAATTCTCCAGCTAGCTGTTTAAACTGGCTCCATGGCTCCTTCCCTAATCAAATCTGTCTTAAGACTGTGTCATCTTCCAGCTGTTAATTTCAGTTTATTGTATATATTGTGACATGCACAACTGTTGAAGCTAAAATATTCTGAGTGAAGCCTGGATCATTGTTTATAAATTCCACAATCCATTCCCTGGTTTGTTCTTTATTTCAAAGTAAAACTGGAAACTGTGTTATTAGAGCGCTCACTGAAGAAATGTCTTATTCTTAAGGCAAATTATGTATTTTTTCACCTCTTCCTTAGTTCTACTTGTTAATGAAGGACTTGCAATATATCCACTGTTCCAGCTTCTGTGTTCCTAACACAGATTAATGCTACTACATTAATGAATTGAAATATTCTATATCAGCAGTCTTCCTCTGTGACACTCATTACCCAAATATGCTTCGAATAGCCAAGTTGCACAATACTGATATTTAACATCACGAGTATGTAAATCTATGCAATGACTTATTTATTTTTTTGGAATGATATTAGACATGTATTTTTCCTCATAAACCTAAATTTGGAACCACAGTTATCTGACAGTGGGTGAAGCCCTTTTGCCCCACTAGGAATTGGAGTACAGTGTTTTTTTAGGCTACTCTTTCAAAAATGTGTATATACTGTCCTTTCAGCAATCATCTCCTAAGGTGATGTGCCACTACCATGTGTTCCTGGCCTGACAATGCTGCTGGATTGCAGCAGTCTTTCTCACACTGTCTTTCACTGACCCCTTTATCTTTAGACTATATAACATCAGTTCTAAGGTTTTTCTTAAAGGCTTCAATAAAGAAGTCATACACTGTATATTTCTTCTCCCTTTTTCACTGACTTTTCCATTCAACTGTCATATCCCCTGTGCTGATCTACATATGTACACAAGTTTGCTGGGCAAGATTGCTGCAGACTTAGGAGGTATATCAAGAAGTGCAGTGTGACAGAGGAGGGCTTATTTTAGGAAGAATATTTGCATGCAGAAGAGACTTTTCATGCATGTGTCCACACACACATATGTGTTGATACTGAGTTTCTCTTTAGTCTGTTGTTTCATTATGAGCACGAGTCTTATCTGTTACCGCATGACATTTTTATCTACTGTGCAATATAAAAATCCATGAGATGGTGTTGAGATCTGCAGAAGGCTAATGAAGGTTTTAATATAGATTTGTTGAAAAGTAACCTTATCGGTCATATTAGAATCATGCGTATCTGTTACATAAACCCAAGTGGCAGCTTGTTTCCTTCAAATTTGGCATGGGAGAGTCTATTTGATACTTCTATTTTTACAATCTTCAGTTCCAAACCACTACATTAATAGTGATTGATTCAGGGTATCACATAGAGGTTGCTGCTGCAGATGGCATGAAATGATTAATCAAGGCAGCAAGGGTAGGATATCACTTCATATAAAACCCACATTATGTTTGTTTTGGGATGAAAGCAAGAGAGTCAGACTGCATTTTACTTATTTATATAAACAAAATGCTGCATATGGCAGAAGTAGTTGAGGTTTGACATCAGAAGGTTCACCCTGTCTCAATCTCCCCATGCATTTAATCATGCATTCAATCATGCATTCATCCTCATGAATTTGGGATTGCAGTGAAATGCTGTGTGAGTTGATTGTATTCTTCTGTAATTCAAGAATTGGAGGACTATGACTTTCTGCAATGAGCAATTTAATATCTAGGCCATGCCTGATGATGTTTATGCAATGTCTTCTTTAAAGTGTCCAATTCCATAGCTTTCTTAGGTGTTGAAACATTTTTCTGTTTCGACACCTACCTGTTGAAAAACTCCCTTAAATTTCCTTAAGGCAAAGTGTGCTTGGACAGGTTTTTTTTCTTTTCATTTTACATTCATTTCAGAGTACAATTACTTCTCATAATTTCTTCCCACGTTTTAAGAAACCCTTTTTTATGTTGTCACCTTCATCCAACTTTTCAACTTCTAACAAATTTCTTTCAAATTCTCCAGGTATATCTTAAATTCTTTTCATTCTTTATTATTACCCCTATTGTGTATAATGTCATCTCTACCTTTCTTAAAATATGCTCTTGAACACTTCAAGAAACTTAAGTGTTACCAAGAGTTACCAAGAGAAAATAGTATTTTTTATGGGGTTTTGTTTGTTTGTTTTGTTGTTTTTTTTTTTTCCCTGAGCACTTAGATGAATATATCAGAATATGGTTTCTTTTTGGAACTGCTTTATATTACTGCATTATATTATTTAACAATATTAGGGTTTTTATTTGCTCTGAATCTTTCTTTCCTGTAACTGCTGCTTTTTCAGGTAATCTTCAATTTCCATTTCTGTGTTTGATTTTCTAAGCATTTTTAACCTTACACTGCATTAGGAAGATTCTTCATGTATGCTTAATGTATTCCTCTTCGTGAATTGCCATATGTCTCTTAGTCCTTTATTCTTTAGATTATCTTCCCACAATACTCAGCTAGGTAGTTGTCTGAGTTTGTTGAAGTCTGTCGCTATATCCTCTGTCTCTTTATCTGTGCTTTACTGCTGTCATACCTTCCTTTCCTCAAAATAAAAGTAATTTCTTGATCTTTCACTCAAAAGATCAGCTTTCTTCAAGAATTTTCAGTTCATTTCTCTTTAAAATTCAGAAATAAATCTAACTGGTCTTGGCATCTTCTAGAATAAGATTTTTTTCTAACCTGCTACAAGATGTTCAGGAATTGTGTCTCCCATCATATTGTTTTATATGTATGAGCCTATATAGTTAAAGTTTAAAATATTTTTTCTATGATTCCTGTGTTTTGTGAAGCAAGTGCCATAAGTAAATAAGAACTGACTATAATAGTGCATCTATAGACAGAGAAGATAAAAGTTGTTCTGCTATAAGTGCCACCTAAGAGAAACTCATAAATATCATTCATTTAAAAACATAAAAATGAAGAAAATTTAAAGGTTAATAATTGCTTTCTGCAGATAGTGAAGCAAAACTGGTCACAAGAAAAAAAAACAATATGATTATGAATATTAAGGATGCTTTTCTATAAAATGACCCATTATATAGTAATGATTCTTACACTTGTGTATTCACTGAGTCTGGAGTTTTCCAAAGATTAATTTTACAATATTGGTATACAAGTGTAACTTTCTGGGAAGAAACTGCAGAATTTGTCACTTAATAGAATAAGTAATGTAACTAAGCCTGCATAACTGAATGGATTTAAAAAAAGAATTTAGTATTATTAAGTGACTAAAATGTGACAGTTGCTAAATGCTGCTTAGTTGGGAATTCTGTGCTTTATAATCACACAGTTATGTGCAAAAGAACACATTTAATCTGTACTGACCAAAAGAACCTGGAGTGCAATCTGCAGATGTACTTTTTTAATAATTCCAAGTTCATTTAAATGGATTTTTTAACAAGAAATAATCTGGTTTATTTACAAATATTTTTATGAAGCCACCTCTTCGCAGGCCATGAATTGCATAATGCAGACTGGCCACATGGTATTCTCAAGCCTACCTGTAGCCAGGAAAAACAACAACAATAACCTCGATGTGTTCTGTTGCAAACTTAGTCTGTAGATGATATTTTATTTGAAAACAAAACCAAGGGGAAACCCAAAACCCTCTAAGGCAATACTTTGTCTATAATAAATTTCTCTGTAAGAAGTATATTTATAGATAAGGCTGAAGACATTTATGGTTTTTTTTCGCAATTAACAAACAGAGAAAGTATTAAAATTTATATCTCACATCATAGACTGAAAAATGTTTTATGTCTTGTCAGCTAAAGTGTGATTTAACTGAAGTATATTGTCTGTGCTCTTCACTTTCAGCCATTGTGAATGCAAAATTTACATCTGAATTTACTAAGAAACTCTGTTACAAACTGTTAAACACACCAGGGCTATAGACAACCCCTAAGGTTGCTTTACCCGTGGATTGCATGTAGGATCGGGGGGGCTTGTTTGTTTGGGCTTTTTTTTCTGAAAATTCAATTTATTTAGCTGATAACAAAAGAAATGAAAATGCATTCAGTATAAGAATGAACTGTGCCATAAATAATTTTATTATCATTAAATCATCTGTAGAATATATTGTATCTATAGATACATATATATGCAACGTTTTTTGTAAGCAATCCTGATATTTCAGGTGAAGTTTGGCAAGAAGTACAGTGAGCAAGAATGCACTGATTGCTGACTGTGAAGGACGTTCTCTATTACATGACTGTGCATAAGACTTGGTCTTTCAGCCATGCTAGGGCATTTGCCAGTTG
Organism: Lathamus discolor; assembly: GCF_037157495.1. Taxonomy (NCBI): domain Eukaryota; kingdom Metazoa; phylum Chordata; class Aves; order Psittaciformes; family Psittacidae; genus Lathamus; species Lathamus discolor. The sequence continues at coordinate 33,311,148 of NC_088884.1, read as the reverse complement.
CTGACAGCAGGCGTCATCACTGCCTGCTTGTGTTAGTGCTGGAACATCTTACCTGCAAGCAGACGCAAGGTCAGGTTGCCCTGAACAGTCATGTATGGCAGTGCTGAGTTGCTGAGTTTCCATTGTTGCATGATAATTACTTTTTTTTTCCCCAACAAAAAGGATAGGGAGCCAAACTTGAAACGTTTTCATCCCTCAATCTCTCTCTTCTAAGGTGATCTGAAGATACAATTCCATTCCCAGGTCAGTCTCCAAGAAGCAGCATGTGAACATGGACAAAAGTCCCTTCTGTTGAGCTGGCATACCCCTTTTTTAAGCTGATTGATTAAATCATTTGCATTTAGAATTTTCATGTTCCTGCAAAGATTGGGCCACTTTGTGTGACTGATTGTTTCAGAGGGAAAGATTTCCTGTAAATGTGTTCTGCTGGGAATGAGAATTTCCAGTGGCACTTACCTTTCCCCGTGTCCTTTTACCTTTTCTAACACAAGTATTTGGCATTTGCATCCAGCTAGTATCAGCTACTCTTTTCCATGCTGTACAGGAACTGGAATAATGGAAGTGAATAGAAGGAGTAACTATACAAATAGTTAGTACACTATTTTCAAAGACTTTGCATAAGAAAAAAAAAGGCAGAATACCTGATTAAAATTAGTGTTTGCAATATTCAATGTAATATTAATATTCCTTTAAATCTGTAGCTGATAGTTGTAATATTTCTTCCACGGGTCTTATAAGGCCAAAGGAAAAAAAAAAGTGCTTAGTGTCACAATATGAACCATAAATATCTCTCTAATTAATCTGGTCCTTTCCAGCTGCTGAGCTGCCTCCAAATGTTGTTTTGACTATCTAAAGAAACGCCTAAAATGCTTTTAATCCTGAGTACAGTGGGAATTACTTTGTCAAGTCCTTTGTCTGGTTCCTGATACGGGCCACCAAATTTACAAGGAACTTTCATAAAAAAAATTGCTCTTTCCTTCAGGGAATGCTAAATGCTGAGTGTCAGGGACAAATAGCTTAGGGAAAGGAGGAATTTAATTGTTTTTCATTTCAACAAAGTAACTTTATTATTAACATAACTAAGAAAGGAAACAGACCAACTGAGCAAATAGAACCCGGGTACACAAGGTGAAATGTTCAACAGCTGAATTGTTAAAAAGATGACAGTGTAACTTCTTCATCTGAAGCCTAGCAGTCAGGGTGAGTGGCCAGAAAATCACCTGATCCAAGCTGAGTGCTTTACGTTTTTTCCGAGGGGAGGTAGGGTAGGGTGGTCTGGTGAGACCAGCACTTCGGTTGGAAATCACAGGAGAAGTAACGCATGCCTCAGCATCCTTTGATCCAGAGCTACAGCCACAAATCTGCAGCACTGAAGACTATTTGAGTACTTTGGGATTTTCTGGATAAAATCCCTTTCTGCCTTTCAGCAGGAGAGCTAAGCATACAGCAACTGCATTACACTCTGTCAGAGACATCATTTTAGTTTAAATGTCTTCGGGCATCATTTATATTAGTAAAGTTACACGGGGCCAAAACATGGGCTTGGACACCATCCTGCAATCATTTCTAGGTATTAACTGTTAGTCAAAGCTGAGAAGTTTTCAGCCTCTGCCAACTGGCGCACTCCCAGATAAGGTTTTGAGGCTCTTCCTGGGGCAGCAAGGGGAAGAGGGAAGGAGCAATGGCTTAGCTTCAGTGCATATATGTGGGCTCTGCTGCCACAGTTGCTTTTGAGGCTGGAACATGGACCAAAACATAGTTTCTGGTAGGGTTGACACAGTGAAACTGACTCTCAGACATCAAACACATCATTGTGAAGTCTTAGTGGTGTTTTTGAAAGCACAGCTTTTCTCTTTCTTAACACTGCTCTTGAGACTAATGCTGTAATAAGCTAATAAACCAGAGCTGATTTATATCTACATCTAGAAAATACTGAGATTAAAAACTTTATTTGCGGAGACAGTCCAGTATAGAAGGCAGAGCTCCCTCATCATTATGCAGTATTCCTACATTAGGTCTAAATTAGATAAAAACTGAAATGATCACGTAATGAGTGGTCCATCTATCTAATTGTAATCAGTTTAGCAGAGGTGGATTAGTAGATATCAGCAGGGTATTTATACCTTTATAATTTTAGCCATACAACAGAAGAAGAAGGGGCACCACATGCTATCCCTTTAGTGCGTAGGGAGTGAGTTGCTGTAGTTCCACAAGGTGGCACTAGGAAGATGTAGAACAGTGTGACTGAATTTGTAGGGTTTTTAGTTCTGAGTGTTAATTCTGAATTTTTTCAGTATGTAAACCAGAATGGTGTTTTCAACCTCTGCACTAGAAAATATCTCTACTTCAATGCAGTTATGTCTTCTTTTTGATGAAAAAAAGAAGAAAGATAAGCAAAACCACTCTCTTAATTTCTGGAATACTTTGCAGTTCTCAAAACATGTTTTAGGGATTTATGGCATTCAGTTTAAAAACTTATACAGTGACCATTCACCTTTCGTTGCATGCATATGTGATGAAGACTTCAGGTACAATCCTCAACTTTTAGTTCTTTTTATAGAGTAATTGCATACAATTTATCAGTGTTCTTGGATCTATTCTTCTGGTATCTTGAGATGTGGTTTTGGGCCCATATTATCATTACAGAATCATGTCCAAAGCAAGTGAGATTCTTCAATAATCTCTTAACACGTAATAAATGTTTGGGGTTTTTTATTTTGTGATACAAGTGTTAACATTAGTTCGCAATGTGAGCTAATTTTTGGTGTCATTCTTTCTTTTCTTTATTAAACTATAATTACACAGACTATAATTAGGCTATGAATTCATAAGTTAGCATTGCAGCTTGAAGTTTGAATTGTAGTGAATGAAAGATATTAATGATAGAGAAGACTCCATACATCCATGGAAAGCCTGAGCAAAATAATTAACTGTGAATAAATGTCTAGAAAAGTACTTCCAAGGACTTGGACTATTAATCTCAGTTAATGCATTTTTCTATTTATGTAGGATACTACTTGCATAGTTAAATGCCTTGCTGAATCAGAGCATAGGAGGAATCAATTGTGGAAACACTCAAACAGGTGTTTTATCAAACATATTAATACTTTCTTTAAGTCCTTATAAATTCAGAGAAGTCCATCTCTAAAGAAATTATCTTTACATCTAAATATTTGAGAGCTAAATTCTCATTGGTTTCCATGTGGGTTTTTCTCCTCCAGTAAATACAAGAGCAGGGTGGAGGCTGAAGAAATGTCCACAATTATCCATAGTGTTTAATTGTTCACAGACCCAACAGTATGGTTCTTGGCCTGCAGCAATTGGCTCTTTTGAAGTATGTCTGGGCTCAGTTCAGGGGGTAGCATGAGCCAGGGCCTCTTCTCAAAAGATTTTATAACAAAATATAATGCTACAGGCTGAGGGAATAGTGGCTGGAAATCTGCTTAGCGGAAAAGGACTTGGGGGTGCTGATTGATGGCCGCTGAACATGAGCAGCTGGTGCCCAGGCAGCTAAGAAAGCAAATTGCATCCTGGCCTGTATCAGCAATAGTGTGGCCAGCAAGGCCAAGGCAGTGATCATCCGTCGGTACTGATGGGGCTGCACCTCTAATCCTGTGTTCAGTTCTGGGCCCTTCACTATAAGAGAGACATTGAGGTGCTGGAGCAGGTGCAGAGAAGGGCAAGAAAGCTGGTGAAGGGCCTGGAGCATATAATTTAGCTGTAAAGATGTGAGCCATACTGTGCTACTTGACCTCAAGGCCTGAGAAAAAAAAAATGGGTTATGTCCCATTTTATTTATTGCATAAAGATAGCTTCAAGCTTCACTCCAACGCATCGCTGTGTTACCCCTGCTGTTAAACACAGAACTATTTCTCTTGTTCCTGTGCTTCTCAGGGAAAAAAGAACTGCTTTACCTTTATAGATAAAACCCAAATGGTTCAGAACTGCATCCATGGATGTCTTGAATTCGGTAGTTCATCATGACAGGTTACGGACCAGAATTTTAAGTGAAACTGCATTTTGTGCTTCCTTGTGGCTAATCTCAGTGGTTTGCTAATGAGTATGTAGGGTTTTCAGATCATCCTCTGAAGTTCGGTTCTCAGTTCAAATAGGTCATAAATGCCTTCTGGTCTTAGTTAGTTCACAGCAGAATCCAAAATCATCTTCAGATTTCTGCCACAGATGTAAAGACAGTAAGGCAAAAAGTGCATTCACAGTTTTATCTGTGGCAGCTTGAAAACCACGTAACAATTCCCTGATCTATGGCAGAAAAGCAGCAAAATGATTAACTGGTTTGAAAACTGTGTGTACAAGGGATTTAGAGGACAGAGTGCATAATGAAATATAGAAAAGCAGTTTTATGACTTCATTCAGCAAAATAGGCTTTGTATATTGCCCTATTTCAGAATTATACCTATTAAGTATAAACTTCAAACAGTCATCACATCTGATAATCTATAAACACAGCACTGGGAAAAATAATTTCCTGGGTCATGCTAAAACTACGGATTTATTTATCCTTTTCTATTACAGCTTCTCTTGGTCGATAGTAAAAGCAATTATCTGTGAATCTTTACTTGCAGTTACAAAGGCCCAATTAAAAGTCATACTGTTATGAAAAGTGAAGTTCCATGATGAGATCAGGTTTTGATTCAGTTTCTTGCGGTCAAGCACTCCTGCTGTTTTTACATGATAGACATAAAATTACGGGATCCATCTTGCTTACATCTACTTGAGTAAATTAATTGTGTAGCTCTCTTGATATCTGATAGAGACATCTATATCCCAAAAAGTCAGTTTTCTTCTCCTAAACAGAGAAATGAAGAGATGCACATAACTGGTTATTGAGAGCTCTCTCCTGCTTTCACAGAACTCAAGACACATAATTTATCTGTCAAAAAAGATTCCTGTTCATCCACTCTGAACTGCTTGCAGAGTGGTTGTAGCTCCTCAAACTTTCATAGGCTTACAGTTATTGCCTACACATATAGAATCATAGAATCATAGAATAGTTAGGGTTGGAAAGGACCTCAAGATCGTCTAGTTCCAACCCCCCTGCCATGGGCAGGGACACCTCACACTAAACCATCCCACACAAGGCTTCATCCAACCTGGCCTTGAACACCGCCAGGGATGGAGCACTCACAGCCTCCCTGGGCAACCCATTCCAGTGTCTCACCACACTAACAGGAAAGAATTTGCTCCTTATATCCAATTTAAACTTCCCCTGTTTAAGTTTTAACCCGTTACCCCTTGTCCTGTCACTACAGTCCCTGACGAAGAGTCCCTCCCCAGCAACCCTATAGGCCCCCTTCAGATACTGGAAGGCTGCTATTAGGTCCCCACGCAGCCTTCTCTTCTCCAGGCTGAACAGCCCCAACTTCCTCAGCCTATCTTCATACAGGAGGTGCTCCAGTCCCCTGATCATCCTCGTGGCCCTCCTCTGGACTTGTTCCAGCAGTTCTGTATCCTTTTTATGTTGAGGACACGAGAACTGCACACAATACTCCAGGTGAGGTCTCACAAGAGCAGAGCAGAGGAGCAGGATCACCTCCTTCGACCTGCTGGTCACACTCCTTTTGATGCAGCCCAGGATACGGTTGGCTTTATGGGCTGCAAGCGCACATTGAAGCCGGCTCATGTTCATTTTCTCATTGACCAGCACCCCCAAGTCCTTCTCCGCAGGGCCGCTCTGAATCTCTTCTTTGCCCAGTCTGTAGTTGTGCCTGGGGTTGCTCTGACCCAGGTGTAGGTAGTGTTCTATATTATGAGTGTGATTTGGTGCTTAGTTACCACTTCCAATTAACTTCACTCAAGCTGTTAATTTTCTGTAATACTCGTAACATGATAAACTCAAAGGAAGAGTCTAATTTAATCTTTGTTTTATACCAATAGCAAAATGAAGAAATAGGATAAGTAAAACGCAACTGAGGTCTGTAGGGAAAACAACCTTTTAACAGGAAGCTCTTTGTTTCTCACTTCATCACAACTGTCTTGAGTGCCAGTGTCCCCTAATATCTGTAGCAGTAAGAATCCTTATATTCACCTTGGTTTTTATGAGCTTTTTCTGGTAGGGAGAAATACAAAATAAAACTAAAATTCATTATATAATAAAGCAGTTTTCTTCAATACAGTACTACTTCCTCTATTTTCTGTAGTTCTTTTCTTGTCTACCACTTCCTCTGATTAGGAGTTGGATATTTGCTTGTTTTCCTTCAGTGTCTTTCGTAGAATCCTAGGATGAGTCAGGATGCAAGGGGCCTACTGAGGTCTCTAGTCCAATTCAGGAATAAGATCAGCTTTATCTAGTCAGATCTTTAAAACCCCAAAGGACGCAGGCTTTACAATCTCTGGGCAGCCTGTGCTGCCTGTCTACTGTCCTTACATTCATTCTACACTTGTTTTGCTTGTTATTAAGTACATTGCTCTACTATTTACAGGAAATGAATAATACAAGGAATAACAGATTTTGTGTTTTCTCTCTAAGATTAATTTCAGAGTGAGAAAAGTACAGATAATTAGCTACCCATTACCAGCACATGATATATTCCTGACAGAACTAACAAAGCTCTGGACTTCAACTTTCAGTGGCAGAAATTAGGATTTTCATATTTCAGAACAGTTTCAAGACTGTATGTGACTGGGGTGGCAGAGCAGCCTGTTGCTCATCTCTTGTTCTCCATTCTAGGGGGATGAGTTTCTAGGGTACTTCACTTCCAATAGGTCCATTGAAAATCAGAATGACAATTTTTTTTCTGACTGTTCCATTGATTTTTATTGATTTGCTTCTTTATGAAAACGATACAAGGATCTCCCTTTTATAGAGGCAAGGCTGCACTTTCCTGGGAAAAAATGGGGGACAGAAATGTCTGTCCTCTGGTGTAGACAGTTGAGAACAAGAGTCATAGCTAAAGGACCAAGGAACCTATAGTATATGCAGAACCTAACAGGCTGCAGAGAAGCACAGAGAAGAAATAAACAGGCTTTGGTGGTGATGAAAAACAACTTTTTGTGATCAAAGAGTACTTGGCAGTTTGCTTCAACTTGGAAATCAACTTTGTTAGTAACCAAACTTAAAAGGAAGGACAGGCAAAGGGAGAGGTGCTCATATCCAATGCCTCTGATCTAGCTGCTCCAAGTGTTCTCAGTCATATATTCCCTATTAGATGTAATTAAATCAGTCTTTTTTAGTTTAAAAACCCTTTGTCTTCTTTGGCGTGATATCTATAAGGAAAAGGTATAGACAGATGGGTCTCAGTCCTTTGGCTGACTCTGGGTCCTGTCACAGAAAATGTTAGCACAGAACATGTTTTTTTGCTAAAATTGGCTTGTTTAATTTGACTTGCTGACTCATTTTTCCAGCTGGTCTGTCATTCTACTCAATACCAGATGAGGCAATAGGAAAAAGAAAACTCTTTTGAATGTTCCACCCTCTTGCCAAACCATGTAACAATTAAAACCTCCAATTTTCATTGCAGTTCTTTATCTCTGTTAATTACCCAAGGAACAGTAAATCAGATATATTGTCCTCTGCTTGTTGTCAATAATTTAAATTCTAAATTCTGTATAGATTTGTTGCAGATTTAACATGCTGCTTCTCTTCCCTAAATTACATACAATTTCACAACTTGAATCCAATGCAGTCTTTCATTTTTTACATTTGAGATCAAATGCTAGACAGTCCAGTCTAATTAACTCGTGTTTTATACACACACACTAGCAAATCCACATGACTCTGTTTTAACTTAATTAGTTACTTTTAATCCAAAAGAGACATCAGGTCACTCAACTATCTAACTAAAGGCTTTCAGTGGGGTGTTCTTATTGTGCCATTATTTTTGAGAAGAATGCATTTTGAATCAAGTGTTAAGGGGACACTAGACTAGACTCACCACTAGCAGTGAACAGAAATGTAGTAGGCAGGGACCTTGTGAACTGAGAGATACCAACAGAAAATAATATTGTGATATTCAGCTTAGAAAAAATAAATACTAGTTACATAGAAACAGAAAGATCCATTAGAAGAGTTATAGCTGACATTTTGTAAAAGAGGTTGAGAACAAACTGGGGACGGCAAATGTAACTTGAATTTATGATGTGATACAGTATTAAAAAAGTAAATGAGATGTAGGCAGATCAGGTGAAGTCATGTTCACACTATGAATACTGTTATTTTCAAGATAATAGAAGGCATTTTTTTCATGTCTCTGGCCATATAAACTATGAGAACAAAATCTTACCACGTGTACAGTTATTCTTTACCACTCTGTGTAACTAGAAGTGTAATTGGCTTGACTCGTTATTGAGAAACAACCCTGTATGGCACAGTTTTATCAGTTAAAAAAAAAAAAAAAAAAAACAACTTCAGATTTTCTCTGTATTTTAAGAAAAATCAAACACCTGAATCAGCATTCAGTGCAGCAGAATAGTTGCTTTAATCTGTTTTTAACTGTAGAAAAAAAGGGTTTGGATGGATAAAGCAAACCAAAACATGCTGTTAATTAAAAATGACATGTAGCACAAAGCTTTATTCACCCTTCTTGCATATAGGGGTCAAAACTAATAAAGTTTCAACATTTACTAGTTGCTGATTGATGATGTGGAGCTATTCCTGCAGCTCTTGGTTAATACATGCACTCTGATTATATCACATTTTTGTTGCTTATTTGACAAATGAAGGTATAGGTAGTAATTGCACATGCTAAATAATGTGATGAGAGTTTCTATAAATAATAATTAAAAAAAAAAGGTCAGTAGTTTACAAGGAGTCTGCAGTTTTATATTGTGAATGTTGTTTAAAGACAACATTGCCTTATTACTCAGTCATAAGCTGCATGCAAATCGATTGTGTTATGTTTTAAACATAGTCATCAAGATTTGTAACGTGAAGTGGTAATGTTAAAAATCCATAAAGAAAGAGATGCCTGAAATGGAAAAGCAGTCTGGTCCTTGGACATTCCTGCTGAGGGACAGGATAACAGTGAACAGCTTATTAAAACTGTTGGGAAATTATCTTTCCCATCTTTCACAGAAATGCTCAGCTTTGGAGCAAAATATTTATTCAGCCAGAAGCTGAAACATAATATTGGTATTTTTTTTCTGTGTATTGTGGGATTTTTAATATTTATACAGCAATGCAAGGTTGCTTGTTTTTTTTTTTTTTTTTTCTTCCAAATAAAATAATTTTCATGGAAAATAATTTTAACCGAAAATTCTGTTCTCAGTGAAAAACTTGAACAGAATTTGATGAATTATTCTGAAGCAGTAACTCGCCTCAGTTGCTGAGATAGACTGGAGTTGCATTGTCTAAGCAGAGTAGAGTTACGCTTATAATACACATAGCTGTAATGAATATCAAGAGGTTAAAATTAAATATCTGAAGCTTAACCTCCTATGAAATTTTGTAGAACTAACAAAAGACTGAAAGTCTGAACAAAATGAGTATTTTTCTGTGATATCTGAAATTTTTTTTTTTTTTTCTTCCTGAAATTATTTCCTGCTTTGAACTGTTTTGATTTCTACTGCCATGCATATGTTCATTTTAATCATTGGTAAGCATCTAATACTGATAGGAGATTATATCAACTAACTTAACAAAACCTGAAAAGGTATAATTGCTACCATAACGGGAAAAAAAAGAATAACTATTTCATGGATGGTAACCAATTTAAGAGCTTTGAAGTATGAAAGATGTATGAAAGAACATTCTTCTTGAGTTCTACTTCATGGACCAATTAATACGAATGCATAAGCTATCATAATAACGGTGTATCTATTATGATGATAAAAACATGGAAACTTCACAGTTGTCTTTTCTCTGTTCAGATGTATGAAAAACCTAAGTATCATTAACCAGAGAGTCACAGCTAGTTAATGACATGTAATTAAGTTATATGCATCGGTTTCTACCTTGCATTAGGTACGTGTGTTCACATTTTCTGTTGGTCAACATAATTATGACAAAGGACCTATACAGTGGATGGCCTGTGAAAATAAAGGTACTGTGTTTTTCTTTCGGACTATTCTTTGCTGGAGCTTCAGATAGGTGATATCTTTATTATTTTCTAAAAATTACAGATTTTTTTTTTTCAGACTGCTTTTTTAGCTTTATTGTATTTTTAAAAAAAGAGTTTAATGAAATAATGTCCAGGTGAATATATATACAGATATGAAAAAATAAGCCTGCATATTTATTTCCTATTTATTTAAAACTTTATATTGTAAGAAAAAAGTCACAGTAATTTTCATGATAATAAGATGTTATAGTTCAGTTCTGAGAAACCTTGTAATAGTCATCTATGAAAAGATGAAACTGATGACAGATAAGAAATTAAGCAAAGCTGGTTTATATTAAGAGGTCTGGACAAAGGGATTTTTTGTTTGTTTGGTTGGCTGGTTGGATTTCTTTCTGTTTTTCTCCAAAACTTGCAAGGGACCAGATGACATGATTTATTTTTTCCCTTTTTGATGAAAATATCAAAATTATTCTTGTTGTGATTTCTCAGCTTCTTAGAGCATCTTATAGTTTTTAATTTTATTCTGAAGCTACATTTTAATTTAGAAAAAAAAAATGGTGAAAGTAAGGAAGTAAAATGTTTTCTCCTAAAATTTCAACATGAAAAATGTCATCAGAAACATTAAAAAAAAGAGTGTGAGGAAGAGGTGTCTCAAATCCGTAACACTATAACTATGGAACAAGAGATAAAAGATAGATGCAAAACAGAGAAATTATCAAACAATATTGTCAATATTTTAAACAGAGAAATTTCCAGGCCTGACTGAAAATGTGGAAGTATTTTACAAACCAGTGAGAAGCAAGAGGTGAGAGGTGGGATAGATTACAAGGGATCTTGAAAATTTAGACTGTAGGGAAGGAGATTAAGATACAGTTCTCAGGCATGAAATTAACATAAACCACAGATAAGAGAAAGGTACAGGTACAGAAAAAAATCATATAAAGTGTATCCTGCAGGAACATCATATGTACTGTAGCCTCATGAACCCCTCCGCGTGCTGGAAAGTTATGCAGAAGATACTACAACTTCATGAAGAACGAATTGTATTGTCAGATAATTACAGAAAATTAATGAGGGGTTTCTTGAACAGGGATTTTTTTGTCTCACATCTTTGTACTGCTGAATACTACGTACATGTGAACTCCATTGTTTTAAAACAAATGAGGACCATCTGGTTTAAAGCATAACCACCCACCTTTCTTTGTCATCTTATTGAGGCAAAATGATCATAATCTTCTGTCCAAAATTGATGTGATTATTTGTTTGAACATCCAAAGCAGCAAGGTTTTGTTTTTCCTTAATTAAAGTCTTTAATTTGTTGTCAAGTCGCGCATTGTTTACAGCAAAGTAAAGGACAAACCTCAAGACTCTTACTTCTCCAGTCCTCCACATTTTCCTTACAATTTGGTTTACTTGGTCTGAAGCTGGATCTCAGTACCTGTCCTCACTCTTTATTTGGTGCATGTGGACAATATTTTTAATTCAAACAAATAAGTGATAGAATCAGTGCTGAATAAAAACATTTCAGGTGTTTAGTTAGAAGAAATATGCATTAGATTTTTTCATTCTTTCCATAAATTGCCTGATATTTTTATAGTATGAGTACTGTTGTGGCAGACTGTAGCTATACTTACATTTCTATATGTGTTCAGCATATAATTATGTTGTCATCACAGCGTATTAAAATGACCATTAAATATACTTGCGCATGAGAGGAACTGGGAATTCAGGAGTATAAATTCAGCATGTCATCTCAGCTTTAAATAAAACATACAAAAGAAACACATCTCAATGCTTAAAATTAACTAGCTTGGCTTATACAGTGTGGTGACCCACCATATGTGGCCACATGTGGTGGCATCTACTAGAAAATTATTCCTTATTTTCTATAAACATTAAATTAGAAATTACCAGATTCATTAAGTTACTCAAAATTAAGAGCCTATCTAGATATTCTAGTAAGATGGGTTTATTTCTGTTCAAAATTTTAGGTTATTATTATGAAATTCCGTCCATTGGAGCCATAAGAATAAACACCCAGGTAAGTACGTTGGTCAAATCCAGTTGCAGTTATAACAAAAAGAAGCTGAGGAATTCCTGTTTTTTAAATCTGTTGCTATTTGCCTCTGTATACACTACATTAAGAACAGGGAAAAAAAGAAATAAGGCTTTCTTGTACATGTGAGGGGCTTATTCTCTTAAGTTATTCTCATTTATTTTCTTTTTTAGTGGTTGCAGTGAGCCAAATTAAGATGTGATTCCTGTTTCCCTGGCTAGCTGGCCCACAGTAGCTTGTGTGCATACTAGCCACACTAGCATGCTCTACAGCAGACTGACCTTGTGCACACAGCAGCATTTGAAGTGATATGTATCCTGCTGACCCCTGCACAAGTACTATGCTTTGAACTCAGTTTTCCTCCTGGCCTTACATGGTCACTCTTTGACCTTAAGACATAGCAGCGATTTTGTTATAAAGTTCTATAAACCTAGTAATTATTTATAATGTGTCTAGACATTCACAGTCTGTCTCCTGCAATACTTGCTTGGCTTTCCCACATAATGTGGAGAAGGCTGTGAAGGCACAGCCCTGCTAGAGCATCTGAATTCAGCTGGGCAGAAGCAGTGACCTGGTACAACAGGATTGATTCCTGGGCTGATCCAACCAGTCTGTGGGAAACAGAGCTATTTTTCCATCAAAAAGGATGCAGGAACATTTTAAGCAGGCATGTGTGTAGATAATTAAGGGCACAGGACTCGGGCATTATATGATGTGATACAAACTGACAGGGTAGTTATTTGAAAGTACCATGTAGTCACATGTCCAGAAAACCAGGGAAGTGCCGCAGCAGTTCTTTGTCCTTCCAAGGCCAGGCATGACATTTTTTGGCAGGAAATGAGAGTCCTCTTTTTGGCTTCCACAAGAGATCTTTAATTCTTCTAAACTCTTCCAGATAGTGTCTGGCAAGAAATATCCCTAATGTGATCAGACAAATAGAGAAGGTTGAAGACTGAAACAAGTTTGATGGCACCCACTCCCAAACCAGACTACAAGTCTGAGATCTCGTAATGTCACCAGCTTTAGCTGTACTCCCAGACTCAAGGAAAGCAGGGACTATGACGTTTTATGATTCTGATTTTTTTGTTTCATTAGAAGTTATGCAAGTTACCGCTGTAGGAGCTTAACATAACCAGCCGTTAAACCACTTACTCTCCATTGCCCGCTCTCTTACCATTTGAAGGTTCTGCGGTGTGCTTGTAATTTCATTATGTCATTAGCAATTAATTTGGGGAAAAAATAGTTGTAATTCTCACATTGTGGAAAGAGAACAGTGGTTATGGGTGTGCAAGATCCATGTAACTGAGGCTGAGACAGAAGAATTACCTTGGCAGTAGATACTAAAAACTGAATACTGAATTGTTGGGTAGTACAATTTTAAAGAAGTCATTAAATATTACTCCTATATTGGTGGTGAATTTTTACCCTTTTCATTTTTTTTATCTTTTAATTGTTTTTATGTCATTATTGTTTATTTTTTATGCTATTTCTGGACTTTGATCGAATAAATGCCTTCTGATGAATGTATTACACTTTATGGCAGGAATATCTGGATGTTTTGGGCAGACCAATGGTTTTAGCTGGAGAGAAGGCCAAACAAGTCCAATGGACAAACGTCTATCTTGATGCTCTGGTATGATCTGTGTTTACCTCTAGTAAAGTATGAATCTTAGTAGACCAGTAACTATTTCATTTTCCACAGTCCTGAGGGCTAAATTTCCTACAGTTCCAAGTATCATATTCTTGCCTTTCAAGCACCTGTACAATTTCCTGAACGGCTGTTTCTAACATATTGCTCATTACTCACACGTAGTATCCTCCTAAGCATCTTTAACAGAGGAAAGCAATTTATCCTAGACACAGATCTTTATGTGTACATCATTGTTGCCCTCAACATAATAAAAGAAAAAGGAACCAAATAGTTTTCTAGCACTGTGCCTTTGCTGCAGTAGAGGTTATTTGCTATGTTACTGGTGAGGAGTTCTTTTTAATCTCACTTCCCCCCCCTCAGAAAGAGTATTCCAGGCAGAATGAAATCTGTCACTATTACTGGGCATTTGTACAGATTTTGAACTTGGATCTTTAAACTCTTATGGTTATTGTAATTACTTGCTTCCTCAAGGTAATGTTTTGGGGTTTTTTTTAATTGGGCAGTGTATATAGTGGGGAAATAAACAAAAAGATATATGAAATTATTTCCTTACTGCTGAATTTATCACTTCAGTCTTGTAAAACAAACATACTAAGGAAACTACAAAATGCAAATTATTATTAGCAGCAATCTAATCTGTTGCTCTAGATAACCTTCCTTTGAGTAACTCTAACTAGGCAAAAATTACCACAAAATTGTCATCTGGAATCATGCATTTATCCAAGTTCACATGGTCATCTAATGCCATGTCAAAATCTGCTTCTTCCTGTCAGACAGAGTTACTGAAATTTTTTTATCAACACGTCATGAATGTGAATCAGAGGAACAAGTTTTTCTTGGAATTTCAATGGCCAGAAGTTCATTAACCACGTTTCCTCAGTTACTGCTGAGGTACTTACTGGAAACATAAAGGATGTTATGATGAAATTTCATATATTCTATACATATCCTGTTGTAAAGCCAAAGCTAAATTTGTAACTGGAATAGAAACATATCTCTTTAATGAAGTAAAACTTGTGGTAGCTGCAGACTTCTCTGTGTCACTTTATATTTTTAGTGGGTTCATTCAGTCTTTCCTTCAAGCTTTTCTCTATTCACCTGCTATATACGTGTTTGTGTGTATATAATTTTATTATAACTTATTAATGATTATTGTCCTCTCATTGTTTCTTGAGGGGGAGAGGGTGTTATCCCCCATACATACCCCTCCATTTTGTTATCTATCTCTTCAATGCTCCTTCTAAAAATATCCTGTTATATACTTTCTTCTAATTTATCTCCTTTTCCAGCTTCTCTTATTCTCTTAACAAGTCCACGTCTCCTTTTCTTTGGCTTGCTTGTAACATTACTCTGATCTCATCGCCTTTCGCTTAATAAACTGAAGTTCATGAAGAATGATTTAAAATTCAAAAAGGTGGAATTAGACTGGGCAAATGGAGAATGACTTTCATTAAAGTGGATTAATAAAGTATTTTATCTTTTTTAATGAAACAAAGGGAGAAAAGGATATGGTTGCTTTATTCAATAAAATAACGTGGAAGGAGCAAGAATTGGGGGGTGGGGGGTGGGGGGAGAGGGATGAAATTTGAAATATACCCCAAACATCTGCATAAAAAAACAAGGTAGGAGTCTCCCTTTATATTTAGAATGGAAGATAGTACTTTTCTGGCTACCTAAAGATGCTCTTCTGGATACTATTTTGAGTTGTGACTGTTCATAAAGGAAAACCAAATTTCTTTTACCTTCCCAAATAAGTGTAACTCTTTGACTCAGTACCTGAAGAGACTATGTGATTTTGCAGAACTGATGAACGACATTACTGCAAGCCATGGAAAAGTAGTGATAATATGAAAAGTAGTAGTTTTCCCGATGGATTAACCTATTTGCTGTATATAAGTTTGATTTGGCTTTTCTCCCTTTTTTTTGTTTCTTTTATTTTTATCCCCCACTATCTGGAGTTTTTAGTATAGTGGGTACTATATCTTTAAACATGTGTAGGGTTTTTAAAACTATTATATCCTACATTCTTGTACACCATCTACTTAAAAAAACCCAATTTATTACTCTCATTAATGCATGCAGACAAAAAAAACTGTAAGTTTCTATGCATAAAATCAATGAAGTATTTTAATGTTTTTACAAACTAGAAGTCAGTACTCTTTTCTAGTGTTTGAATACAGTAATCCCTGGATTGTTGTAATTTTTTATAGTTCAATATTTGTTATTTAACTAAAAAGTCTTTTTGTCTCTTCTCTATATGATCATTTCCTAGGAGCTGGGCCTTGTGATTACTGGAACCTTACCTGTCTTCAATCTAACGAAGGAACAAAATGGGAAAATAGTAAGCTCTTACTCAAAGCACAAAAAAAAAAAAAAAAAAAAAAAAAAATCAGTTATCTGACTTACATTTAGTGCTAAACTCCTTGAATAATGTGTATTTCCATAGAGCTTTCTACAGCTTACTTGTCTCGTACCTCAGAAACAAAGGGGTCATCTCTAGGTACCCGATAGTGAACTAGAAAATGCAGATTACCCTTTTCGTAATTCTGAGTTTCAAGGTATGATATTCCTTGATCTATCTCTGTGACCTGGTGGCAGTGGGAATGTGTTAACTGCTCAACAGATTATATTAATCAGGCCTTGCCAAGAAAGGAATGCATAGATAAATTTTTTACAAATCTCTGAAGCTGTGACAGGGTGAAGCTATTTCAGGATAAACAGCAATGATGTAGAGAACTTAAACAAATTGATTGTAATGATAATAGAAAATAGCACTGTGTGCTTAGATTAAAATCTAGGTATTAGACAAATACAATTGCCCATCTCTATTACTGTCAGATATGGAATCAACTGATGTCCTCTTCACAAAATCAAACTGCTGCTTTTTTAAAAATCACACCTAGAATATGACTTACTGTGTGTAGCATAATACTGTACATTTGATGTGGTACTCATCTTCATCCAGGTCAAAATATACAGAAGTCTAGAGAAGAAAGTATTTGATGTGGTTTTTCAGATATCACATAGACTCAGAATGAATAAATACACATTTGATCACTACCACTTCTTTTATTTACTTTCAGAATAGTTCTTAGTTTCCCTTTAAAAACAACAACAACAAAAAAAGGTTTCATAGTCTTATCTACATGATAATGCTTGGGATTCACCGACTGTGGTTGCAAAGTGAGTAACTACTAAATATCAAAAGATGTCTTTCAGAGAACAGCCACGGTTTAATACAGAGAAACAAGAGAACTTGAATAGCTCAACTTACACCTGTACCTGAACTTTAGGTTACAGACTGCAAGATGCATCTTCCAATGCTTATTCTAAATTTATTTAATAAGGAGAAAGGATTCAGGTGATAATGTATAAAGGTCTAACTTCCTTTTCTGTAGTAGGAAAATAAATTACAAGTGAAGCAAATGTAGTGCCTGCGTCCCTGATTTCAAATGCTGATGATTGCTCGAGTCACTGAGTTTTTTGCTTTGTTGTTTGGGTGGGTTTTTTTCATTCATCATTATACCATGGCCAAAAGAATGTAATTGTTCTGGGGTCTCAATTATTAATTGCCCAACCTAAGCATGCAATAATAGCTCTGTATCGGTGCTAGTAATTTAGTATCTACATTATTGGCAATATTAATGCACTGCTTTTGCTTTTACCTGTTTTGTTCTTACATTTATTGTTTATTCATCCAGAAAAGCACCCATATTCATATTCACAATTAGCATATTCTATACTAAATTCTGAATGTACTTAATGTTATTTTTAATCACTTGGATAGTATTTAAAACATTTAGAATAGACACATACAAGCAACTTTTCAAGTGTATCTGTCAAACGAGATGAAGGCAAAATCAAAATTCACTGACTGTTGCAGTTATTCTGCATTGTAAATATGTCAGGCATAGTCTAATGTTTTGGAATCTCACCAGAATCAGCTGATTCTTGGAGTGATGGGGGTTGATGTCTCTTTGGAGGACATAAAAAAACTGACACCCCGATTTACGGTAAGTTACTTGCTTTGGTGGTTTGCTTTATGCATGATTTATGTATGATTTCTCTTCATGCTCTTTCATTAGTTGTACAGCAATGACTGGATGTGTGTCAAAATACCAGCAGGCTTCTTTTCATATATTCTTTTCCATTGTTGTAGATTTTCTGATGGTTTTCTCTCCAGCCATATATGTGTTTGTGTGTGAATTGTCCGCCAAGATGCATCTGTAAAGGCAAATTTTATGTTGGGGGATATATTCCAAATAATTTTCCTGTAGCTTAAAGCACTGTTTTTCAGTTGAGTTCTTGGTTCTTACCACAGGTTTAGAGAACACAATCATTTCAGCTAATAATAACAATAGCATTTATATAGGACATCTTGTTACAGAAAAGTTCTTTGATATGCATTTCTCTCTGTAGCCTACTCAGTATGATTGATTTATAAATGTAAACATCTATCCAGGGGATTTCAAAGAAAACAACTAGTACTGTGGAAAACAACAGCTGAGGAAGCAAAGAAACATAATGAATTTGTCTGAAGGCAAATGCAGAGTCCTGCATTTAGAATGGAATAATCTCATGCCTCAGTACAAGCTGGGACAGACTGCCTCAAAAGGCAGGAAAAGGCCTGGGGGTCATGGTGGAGGACAAGCTGAACATAAGTTAGCAGTGTGCCCTTGCGTCAAAGAAGACCAACTGTGCAGTGAACACCTGCATCAGAAATAATGTGTCCAGGTTTGATCTCTTCAGCATAAGAAACAGACTGAGGTATTGGGCAGAGTCCAGTGTGGAGCCACTAAGTTGGCAAAGAGGGCTGGACTGCACGGTGTACGAGAAGAAGCTGAGAGACATAGGTTTGTTCAGACTGAAAAAGAAACCTAATGGGTTACCTAATGGGAGCTATAGAGAAGATGGACCTTGACACTTCTTGAAGGTTTATAGCAACAGACAAGAGGCAAACAACACAGTGGTGGCAATGGAAATTCCAACTGGATATAGGGCAGAAAAATCTTTGTGGGGGTGATTAAACATGAGCAGGTTGTGGAATCACCAGTGGAAGTATTCAAAGACTCTTTGAAACCTAGTCCAGCTTCAAAGCTGGATCTTATTTTGAAGTTAGCTCAGCTTTCAGTGAGAGGTTTTACTCTGAAGGTGACCTCCAGAGGTTCTATCAGCCAAAATTATTCTTCAAATTTATGAATCTAGAAGAATAAATGTTAAAAAATTATCTTCTCTATGTTAATATCTCATGTAGTTCAGGATGTTTGAGACAATGTGTTTTCTTCAATGTGACCATTGCTTGAAAACTTAAAACCTTATAATGCTAAACTTCATTTCTTTCTTCCAGCTTTGTCCAAATGGATACTATTTTGCAATTGATCCTAATGGGTATGTGCTACTTCATCCAAATCTCCAACCAAAGGTATGAAAAGCATTCTAATTTATTTCACTATAATAAGGGGACATTGTCAGAAGTAACAGAAACTAAGATCTGCCAGAGAGCAGCAGTAAAGAATTCTCAGTTGTGGAGAAGTCAGGAAAATCTGTGGTGCATTTATGGCTTCATCCAAATCCATTTACAGGTCAAAGGTCATCACTGGCTTGTATTAAATTTGGCTATCCATAAAATGCAAAATATGTATATTTCACATTTTTATATAAGAAATAAGTGGTTTAATCTCAGTATTAATATAAAGCCAACTAGTGGTAGCTGTAATATTGTGAAGAACTTCTAGTGTGTTATAAGATGCTCTTGAAGCAAACTGAAAAGTTTACTAGTGCACATGCTTATTTTGTGATGCTTTCTCATTTCAGAAATTGAAACTTTCATACTTGCAGAAATCAGGGGCAAACTCAATGTGTTTTACTTGCATTTTCATATTTATTTATTTGCTTATTTTCTGTTTACCAGAGCTGAAACCCTGAGCTGCAGAGTTGGGAATAGATCTAGCCAAGCACTACATCCCACAATGCTAGATCTTTCAGTAGGTCAACTTGAGAAAGTCTTTCATCCTTAAAGATGAAATCTTTATCTAAATATGATTAGGACAGGACTTTCCTCAAATTTCAGGAAAATTTAAACCCAAGACTTGAGTCTGCTTTCATATCAATTAACTGCAGTCCTGACTTTGTGGTGACTCCTTAAATAACCTGCCTTCCAGGCTTTGATGAAACATGTCAAAATGAATGGATATTTTTGTTTTAGTGAAGGGATTCTCCATATCCAACAGTCTTCTGTTTAGTGGAATATTTGAAAATGCTTGTATTTTAAATAATTTCAGCTTATTTTATGTCTTGAGTTGGTAGTGATCAAATGACACATTATATCAAACATAAGGTTAATATTAGATATTAATTGTATGGATTATTTACAGGCATTAAATTAGGAATAATAATGAATCAGTGTAAGTACTGAAGACCAAACAATATATCCATGTTACTCAGTTGTCAATATTAAAACTGCTCATTAAGATGGTTTGAGCAATGTATGTCTAAGATAAATGCAAGCTGTCAATAGACAGGCAAATGAAGGTAGTAAGGATTTAAAACTTTGGTGGCACTCCTGTTATTTTTTAGCACTCGGTACACTTTAGAGAAAATTCTGAAGTAATGGAAGCCTTTGTCTCCTGCCTTTAGGCATGGAAATACTGCTTTTTGTAAATTGGATGTATAGCCATCACTTTATTCCTCTCAGCTGTGTTCATGCAGCAGAATAGTAGCAAGCCATTGGCCTCTAGGTCGTGCAACTGTCTTCTCTTGACTCTTCATCAGAAAGTCCTACCATACCTACAAGAGGGATAACATACCCCCTTTTCACTACTTCAACATCTTTAACTGTTAAAGGCAGAAAAACAAATTAAGAATTCATCTACATACTTTAGTGATTCATTATATTTTTAAGCTTGGGGAAGTCAGCTTTGTAACTATTTGAATTAATTTCCTGGTGAAGTAATGAATTTATTTGATATCTTTTGCCAAGTGTGTAACAAAAGAAGAAAGGAAAAAAAAATGCTTCTGAAGAAGAGAACAAATAATTTCACTTTAACTAATGCTGAAATATCCTTTTTGACCCATTATAAAAAACAGAAAAAAAAAAAAAAAAAGGAAAGAGAAGTTTTTAATTTAGTCTTCATAATTTAGAAGAACTTCAGTTTCTGGATATATACATAACGTTTTCATGTGTTAAAAAAAATGAAAGTTTTGATTTGATGACTTGATGAGTTATTCTAAGCCAAATATATGCATCATTGCTGACCAAATCGTTTCTTCATTAGAGATTATTAGAAATTCACATGATGGCAAATGGCCTATTTTTAATTCCTTTTTCTTATGTACAAATGAAGCTACCTTTTTGCTAACAGAAGGAATATAAATTATATAATTAATATAATTTAATATAAAATATAATATACATATAAAATATCAAATATAAATTATGAAATATAAAAGCAATGTAGTATTCTCATTTTAGGCACAATCTTGTGAGGAACTGATGGATATGAATTCTGTTCGTCTCGCATATGTTACTATACTGCTGTGTAAACTCATAACACTGAAGAATAAAGAACATTTGTTAGAGTGAAAAACTCTGTTCATCCCAACTAAATAATCTGAAATGGGTTATTAGGATACTAATTGTCATGGTTTCTTTGTATAGTTTTCTAACCTAGAAGGATATGGAAGTCCAGAGATAGTTTCAGATGCTGTTCAAATGTTTGATTTAGAGTATGTTTAAAAAAATATATTTTATAAGTGATGTTTTGTGTTGTAGAATAATGTCTAAATGTGTTATTAAGACTATGAATTATTATTGTTGTTATTGTTATTAACAGTTACAAAGACTAGACTTTTTCACTCCCAGTTTGTTTGGGGTGGTGCATGCTATTCAGACTGATACAAGAGCTACGTTTTAAAACTAAGGTACACTACAAAGACAGATATATTTAGAACTCATGAACTTTCTTTAACATGTCATATTAATTTTAGTTGAACCTCCTAGTAGCAGTTAACTTATTAACAAACAACCCTCTTAACCCTCTTTGTCAGCAGTTTTTCAATAGATGTAGACTAAAACATAAGTACGTCTTTACCTTTGAAGAGGTGAGGGTGTATTATACTTTCAGTGATCCCTTCTTCTGAATGTCTTCTGCTTTCTTTCTGAAAATCTGTTACCTCAAATCACAACTGGTTCAACAAAACTATTATTTTGAGAAACTGTCTTGCAGTATTATCTCACAAAATGAAGCCCCTTAGAAACTCAGAACTTGTAAAGTTGTTTACCCAACTGAGAAAATTTAACAAAAGGCAGATTCAAAAGCATATTAAAATCATCAAGAACTTTCCCATCCTGTTCTTATTTGCACATGAAAAATATGTCAAAGCATAACACAGGAAACCCTTTTTTTTAAACTTTCTCTTTAATACAGTTTTAAACTGCTTAAAATTCCATTTTCAAGTTTATGCAGTTAGTTACATTACATTTTAAACAAGTGCTTAATGTTAAGCTTTACTACCAATTTTCTTTGTGTGCCTGTGTGTATATCCATCTATTTTTCCCATTGTCCTGAAAGGGAACAGGCAGATAGTCCACTAAATAAACAGTCACTGGAATGAGTGTATTAAGCGTATATTAACAAGATTAGTCTTAATTAGATAAGATTTGGAAATGCTAAATAATTAAATTACTGAATCTATTCTGAAGATTAACATAAAAATTTTCTTCATTTTCATTATGGTTCCGATCCATTTATTGGTAGTTCCAGATGCCTGTGGTAGGGTCCAGTATTATGTCTTATGGTTTATGGTTTTGAAAGAAATGTAAGAGGAGGAGCTCTCTGTTAACTTAATTCACATTGTTTAGCACATATATGGTTATTGTTTCTCTAGACAAAGCCTGGGTGTAATTGTGACAGAGAGCTCTTGATTGGGGAATGAGGGCTAGTCTCTGCTTTCAGTAAACGTACACTGGAGAGTATAGATGTTGAGGGAAGACTTCCATTCTGTAAGTTGGCTGTTTACTAATAGTGTAAAAATATAAATTACTGCTTTTTTGTTACTTCAGCAAATTGGTGTGGGCATACCAAAAGTTAAATTGAGAAAAAGGAGACCCAATGTACAGGTAACTTTGGATGGAGGTGATTAGTGCATTAGAATGCATAGACCTGGAAATACAAATAGAAAGCTTCTGTCCTGCTTACTAGGAAAAATCTAACTAGAGAACTGTTTACTGTGACAAACAGCTTCCAAAGCATGAAGCTTGCATCCTTCCTTGTTTAAATAATGGAAAACATGTTATTGGCTGTAGTGAAGGGCATTCCATTAAATTACGGTGCTTTACTAATAGGTGCTAATTAGAGGCGTGCTGTAAAAATTATTCTTCAGATTTTGAAATTAATTTGAAGACTGGAAATAAAAAAAGAGACTACTTGTGCTGGCTTTGCTTGCATAAACCCAAACTCAAGAGAAGATCCTTGCGACTTTATTGCCAAGTTTTATTGTACCGTGTGTGCTGTATGACATTACAGAATTTGAATGAGGTGTTCATTTTAATTCTGGGGAAGCCAGAGAAGGGCACATGTTTTATCTGCTACTTACATCAGGTTTCTTGGTTTAGCAGAACCTAACTCCAGAGAATTAACTGCCATTAACCTGGATCGGGAAAAGGAAATTTGTAATGTTTATGTAATGCAATCCCTGAGCAGAAAACACTTAATGAAAACTTAAAAATCATTAAAGAAATAAATTAACTATAACTAGGAAAACAACAAAATTAAGTGCAACATACCATGGAGACATTCAAGGCCAGGCTGAATGTCGTTCTAAGCAACCTGATCTAGTTAAAGATGTCCCTGCTTATTGCAGGAGGTTGGATTAGATGACCTTTGAAGGTCCCTTCCAACCCAAACTATTCTATGATTCTATGTGAATTTCTTACATGTACAGGAACATATAATGCAAAACTGGTGGCTTGCATACTAACACTAGTAAAATATGGTGTAAAGTCCTGATCTAATTCAAGGCAGTGATTTCATCAAGAGTCAATTGTCTGCGTTAATACCACATGTAGAAAGCCATCTCTGGGCTAGACATTTGTGCGCTGGAGAAAGCAGCACTGGAAAATAAAAAAATCTCTGTGCACCCCTGGCTCCTCAGTGTGCTGTGGTATGATTTGACTGGTGCTGGGTTTTCCTGGCTGTGCCGGCTGCCTGGAGAGGTGCAACTCTGGAAAAGCTCTGGGCTCCCACCCACTCCAGTTGCTCCTGGGTTTCCTTCTGGGGCCCAGGACTTTGTTGCATTCTTACCATCATTTATTTCAAAACCCTAACAGCCTATGTCTTCATTAGTACTGCAGGTATGAGTAGGAGCTAGGCTCTTGCAACTCAGCAAAGGCGTTCCATAGAATCTGTGAGAATACTAACCTCCCAAAAAACACAATAACCACATTTTAATGAACATCTTTTATGTTGCTGCACCAGTTCTTTCTTTGTTTCCTTCTTGATTTTTCATTGGATTTATAGATCTTTGCCTTTATTTGTCATGCTGAAAATGAACTGCATTCCCTTTATCTGCATGTTTCATTGATAGTGATTTAGTTCTGTTTTGTTTTATTAAGTCGTGCTGGTGAATGTGGTGGTGTTGTGCTTCTTCTAGTCATGTCACATGCATGACTGGAAAAGAGAAGAGCAAACTGAACAGTAAGTTTGTTTCTTCATGGCTTGGAATAAACCCCACTAAATGGCAACCTTGGAAGAAAAAACTGTGGAGCCCAAATACTGGTAAAAACACATTCTTGGGGGAAAAAGGCATAGCTGGGAAAATTGCCTTCCATTTAAAGGACGGGGCTAGGAATTTTCTATTCTAATTTATAATAGATTTCTTTGTGCCTCAGGCACATCACATAATGTATCACGCTTAGTATCTTATCTATTAGAAGTCATTAGTAAGTATGTGATAAATAATATTTGGTAATATAACTTATGTCTTAAAAAGAACACACTTATACTTGAATTTTGATGGGCTGTTAAATTTGTCTATTTTGTCTTTGGGACTCCTTAACTATTGCTAACCCAGGTTATCATTTTAAATGAATATTGACCTTGATTTGATGTGATGGCTTTTTTTTTGTTTCTTTTTTTACCATTTCTTTACTTCGTTTCTTTGTGTGTTGGAATGGAATTTGAACTTCACTCATGCCTCCTGTACCATGCCAATGCCTTCATGCATGCTGTTTGGGTTTGACCATGCTATTCATTATCCATTGCATGTAAGAAAATGTATTTTTTAATTTATTTTTTCATTTTATTTTTTTGCTATTTATTTCAAGTGTGGGGGTTTGTTGGGGGTAAAAAGCAACTGCATAACAACAAAATTGTTTTGAATTAAGAGTGAGCATATGTTAATCTTAAAGCTGCTAGAAACTAGGATTCTGTATAAATAGGAACATAAAAATTTCTTTAAAGTTATCAGTGGGAGTTTAAAAGAAATGCTGAGAAACTTTACCTGCAACCTTCCCAGTGCATTTCTTCTGAGAATAAATTTATTGGCTTTTCTCTTAGCAATAGTAAGGCTTACTTGGTAGGCACAGGAATGTTTCCATACACCCAGAAACATGCACATTTGTTCCTCTAGAAAATTAATGGTCTTTTGTCTTCTGTTACTATTCTATATGATAATCTTTAAAATAAGAGCTGCTATTAAGGTTTTTATGCTCAAGGCTCTTCAGGATGTCACCTTCTTCCAGTTTAAACTGGTAATACATAAATTGTGGTGAAACATACTTGCATTTTTTGATAGAATAGTCACATTCACATTCAGCATGTAAATTTGCTAGAAAATGTTAGGATAGGATGAGTATAATCATCAGTTTGAATGAAGATACTTTAGTCTACTCTGTAAATAAATTATTATAACTGAATCACTGAAATCACCTAAAAATGTCATTATCAGAAATTACACTACTCTTGAAATAATAGTAGTATCCACTAATGACAACTTTTGTTTTACTAATCAAATGAGAAAGAATGCTCAGTTACTGAGAAAAACAGGGGCCTTGAGATCCTTTCATGTTTGAACTGCCCTATTACACAAAGCAAACTATTCTCATTAAAAAAAAAAAAAAAAAAAAAGGAAACCCTGGCCTTTTTTTTAATCTTCTATTTCAACCTTTAGATTTAAAATGTTAAATAATATAATATATATCTCCATACTGATTTTTCTAAAGATCCTTTGTTAGGTGGATCCATTATATAACTATTGAGTGATGAGGATTTTTACACCACATGTAATATAAAGTCAATGGGGCTTAGCCAAAACTATTAAAGAAAAAAAAAATGGTCAGATTCCTAACAACTTGTACAGAGGATGACTCTGTCCAACTAAATGCAGACTGCAACTGAGAAAGGAGCAGAAGCTGGAGGGTGGTGTGAGTTCATTCAGCAGAGCTACAGTGGTCTTTCCATACGCCTATGGGACCAGGAGGACTGCAGCTGCCAACAGCCAGACTTCACTGTGCTCCATAGCTGAGGGTCAACATCATGTACATTCCTTAGGTCTTGAAGCTGCTGGGCTGTAGTGTTTCTGTGTTACAGGTTTCTGTCTCCTAAATTGACATAACAGTACTGATGTAAAGAAAAACACATTCAAAACTGCAAAGTGTTTAGGAAAGTCCTGTAATGTTGGCAACAAAAGTGATTTTTATACTTTATAACATATCAGTTGCTGCCTCTTTTAATCTTGAACCACTTTCCATTCCCACATCATAACAGCAAGTTTGTAGTCCACTTTAAATAAAAGTGCAGAAGAGTATAATTGCCCCATCTTATTCTACCTGGAAAATTCTCCAGGATTTCTCTCTCCCTCTTGGAGGCAGGACACCTGAAGAGGTTCATATCTGATGTTTCCTCTGATGCATCTTCTTCCAGTCTTCTTCTTCTTGCATCTTCTTCTTTACAGTCTGTGACACACCAGCAGTAGGGGTAGCAGCTTCCCAGCATGAGCCTCATACATGACAGACTGTGGTCATAAACTGGCCATTAAGTGTTGATTTTATTTTCACTCAGTTAACCTCTCTATCCAATGAAATAAAATAGATGAGAAAGAGCCACTAATAATTCATCATGCTATAAGAGGTTAAAATATATGGGTAAGTAAGCACAGATACTCTGAAATGAAAAGTTTAGAATGATTTGTAACATTATGTTATTCTGTCCTTTTTATTTGATCATCCAATATCTTCTGCTTCAGAATCCTAAATCCCAGGAGCCTGTTACACTGGATTTTCTAGATGCTGAACTGGAAAATGATATTAAAGTTGAGGTAAGATTACCTGGCTTCTTAGTGCTTGCTGCTTGTATTTCACCGTACAATAATCAGAAACCAAAAAATGTTCTAGATTTTGAATGGGAGTCGATTTCACTAAAAAATTCAATTTTAAATTTGTTAAGACAATGAATTTATAGGGAGATTAATTATAATTAAACAAATTGAGACATGATACTTTTCATAGGTGGCAATGCATTATATTGCCCTCATTTTGAAGGACACCATGGTTGCTGTTTACATTATTCTTCTTCATTCAGTGGCTATTCTTGGGGAGCGGGCTTGTAACTTTTTTTCAGAACAGAGCACTTTTT
This sequence comes from Lathamus discolor, assembly GCF_037157495.1. NCBI lineage: Eukaryota > Metazoa > Chordata > Aves > Psittaciformes > Psittacidae > Lathamus > Lathamus discolor. Next base: position 33,283,794 of record NC_088884.1, on the reverse strand, counting down.
AATAGGATCTTAATATATTACCTGAAATATTTTTCAAGTGTTTCCCTTTCTCTTTCTAGTACATGCTTACTGCTGTGGTGAGGGAGAACTGAGAAACAGTGTTAACAACAAATCAATTCCTTTTTATATTCCTCAGTTTCTAATTTTATAATACATTCAGAAATAATTTTAAAGAATACTCTTAGTTTTGTGAACTCTAAAGGTGAGGGGTTTAAACATTTTATGTATTTTTAATTTATTTTGTTCACTTTGAAATGGTTCTTTCATACTGACACTAATCAGCTTTATTTGGGGTCTGTTAAACTCTGCCTTAAATTTCTTTGAAACGCCTGCTTCAGAGAGGAATTATTCTTGGACTGGTATAAAAAATGTTTTTGTGAATCACTGCAGCTACCAAAATGACAGAGATGTGCTGGGAAGCAGGAGAAATGCCAGGCAAAACTTCTCATCCATGCAGATTTCATGCTCTCTCTATGATGTCCCTAACATCAAGGGGTTTTATGTTTTATGGGATGGTCTATGCAAAGTATACCAGAATTTTTGCTTCACAACTCTACTGAGCTGTTAGTTAGACAAAGCAATTTCTAATCAGAAAGATCTGGAAGTTGTAAACTTAAAGTTTTGGTTTTGAAGAGCTATGACTTTCATCTGCATTACCATTTTCTGTGTTTCTATGAATTATTTTGAATCACTGAAAAGATTATTCAGCTTTCATGTAACACCTACTTTTTTGTTGGTTGTTTTATTTTTTATTTTTTTTTCCTTTTTCTTCCTTGCCAATAGATTCGGAAAAAAATGATAGATGGAGAAAGTGGCGAGAAAACATTTGAAACACTGGTCAAGTCCCAAGATGAGGTAAGTTAGGAACAGGAGATTACATTTACAGAAACAAACAAAACTAGAAAAGTACTGTGAAATGGTGTAAAGATGTTCATTTTGTAATGTCAGTTTGTATCATTTTTCCCTCTAGATTTGGTAGTTTTACTGGCTTATAGTGAAAGAAATTGTATACTTATTAAAAAAAAAAAAAAAAGGCTTGTTTTGGTTTTGTTTTTTGGTTTTTTTTTTTTGGTGCATCATTAATCAAGCAGTTGTTGATGAGGTCTTACGCTCTGTTCACCAGGAAATGGACACAGCCTACTTCTGTGTATAAATCCTAAAACAAAGTAGTTATTTTGCTTGCAGAGGTGTGTGAGGATGGGTTTGGTAATTTAGATTGTGGCTGAATAGGGAGAAAGTAGTGAGAAAGAAAAAAAAAACCACAAAACCTCCAAAACATTTATATGCCATAAGCAAAGACTATTTGGGATAAGTGAATTAATCTTAAAGTTATATTATGTGCTTGTGATTTCTGAACATGTTGAGTTCTTTATTTTTTTGTCAAGAATGCTCATTCCTTATAAAGATTGCTACTAGTTTCTCTAATAATACAGGCACATTTCCTAGCAAGAGGAAATACTCAAATTTAACATGGATCCTTACATGTATGCTCTTCTTCTTGGGGAACTTAATGAGAAGAATCATTACTGGTGTCGAAAGGAGCAGTTCTGGCCAGAATATGTCCCACAGTTACAGTTCTACAGGAGTTTGTTGAAAATGTTTTACTTTAAATGTAAACCAGCATGAGGACAGCTAATTTAAAGGCTTAGCAGAAGAACATGAAGCACATCTAATATCAAGCAGACAGTACACAACCCTTAGATATATAAGTACACCGTAACCATACTCAGCAGAATCTGTAGGAACATATTTAGAAACATAGAATCATGGAATAGTTTGAGTTGGAAGGAACCTTTAAAGGTCATCTAGTCTGACCTGCCCTGCAATGAGCAGGGACATCTTCAATCTGCTCAGACCTTCTTTCAACCTGACCTTGAATACTTCCAGAGATGGGGCCTCTACCACCTCTCGGAGGAACCTCTTCCGGTGTTTCCCCATCCTCACTGTACTCACTGGGACATTTTCACATTTGCGTTGTTGTTTTATTTAAGAAGTGTCTTTCCAAGCCTATGGGTGAAAAGGGCTCTGTGTAGGTGGTTAGAAAAAGGAGGATTAGAAGGTCAGAAAAATACAGTAACCCCACTGGGGTTGTTGAAGAAATTGCATTCATAGCAAAGCTGTTAAGGAGATCTAAGAGATCTCGGGCTGGGCTTTCATGTCTAAAGCTGTGTGACAAAAAAGACCTGAAACAGTTGGTCTTGCAACTGCTTGCCCAAAGAGGGAGGGAGAGGAATCATTTACACTTGCAAATGCTGGAGTCAGCTACAGCATGGGGGCAGGGAGGTAAATGTAACATCTCTGGGTGCATGAGAATATGTCAGTTATGCATGGCCCAGACCACAATCTGTATTTGAATAGAAATGCCTATGCCTTTTGATCCCAGATGTTTCAAATGCCCAATGAAATTAATTTCCCTCACCTTCCCTTGCATCACAGCCCAAGATTTCTTCCTTTACTTGGATATCTCTGACAGGAGACGGTAGCAACCAGGGATGGCTGATGATGATGACTGCTTCAAGCCATTGCACCCTCCCAGCTCCAGGCTGCTAGAGCCAGAATAAACCTGCTTCAACCCACAGGCCATGCATGCACCGTGCATCACTTAGGGCTTGATAGCTTCATATATTTTCTCATAAATAGGGCTGATGTGGTCAGTTGCTGTGAACTGACAGTTGCAGTCTCAAGGCTTAAAATTGATGTCCTTTTTGTTTTGCTTTTTGGTTTAGGTTTGCATTGCTTTCCTTTTGTATTGCAGCTGGCCCCAGCAGTGTCTTGGGAGATGACCTCATACTACAGCATAGAGACTGGACTTGTAGCAAGTGTGGGTGGGGTGGGCTGGAGTCTCCCAAGGCCTCAAGGGCTTTCCAGCTGACAAAGAAGATGCCATAGGAACAAAAGCATTGCCACATTCCAGCAGCCAGGGTGGGCAGTAGTGAAAACTGAAGGGTCACAAAGCTGCAATAGCATGCATAGGCTCTTCGGCAGTAAACAGCTGGGCATGAGACAGTCTCTGACCACTCAATAGTGAATCAGGCAAAGGTAAATGGGAGACAGTGCACGAAAACATGTCATCTGCTGGGTTATCATTGAAGAGATGTTTCAGCCAATTCACTTTTGAGTATGCTTACAGTGCTGGTGGCAACAGGATTTAATAAGAGCCCAGTTCTTCTCTTTCTTCCCTCCCACCTTGGGAGCTGTTTTTCTCCTGCTAGTGTACATGGTGTGCAACCCATGGCACTGTGCCTGATTTGGAGGGACTGCCAGCACAATGTTCAAGTGTACTGACTCTTGAGCTGAAGTAATAGTGTAAGCACATTATTAAATATAAATAAGCTTGGAAAGGAATCTCTTCAGCCACTTTTTCCCTTCAAATATTAAGTATTTCAGGGCATTAGACTCTGATATATGCATCTTTTTTTTCTCTTTTATTTTTACCTTTTTTTGTTTTTCTTTCCAAAATGACTATTACATTATTTACACATCATGCTATACTTGAAAGCAACAGACGTATAATGAGAAGGTTTCAAATTATAAATGTAAAGAAAAAAAAAAAAAGAAAAGAAATCTCTTTTTTATAACCATGGTCATTTTCACACTTTTATTTTACCACAGGAAACAAAAGCCATGTAAAATATACCTGTGGTACCTTTCACTGATGTTTGTAATGTTACAGTGCACCAGCTGCACAGACTTCATTGCTGGCATACTTACAAATCTCTGATTGTAAAATAATAGTATGTTGCAGCTGGCATAAACTTGTAGTTTTCAAAGTGGAAAAATGAGTATGATGATGTCAACCAGATGCTATCACTATCAAATCTATGGGGAACCGTGGGAGTATGTCTATCACGTAATTTTTCATAGCAAAAGAAAATGAATGGTAAAGCTTATCCTAATGTATTAAGTTATTTCAAAATAAACATTTCCTTCAATGTTAAATTTTTCACAGATACAAGACCCTCCTAATGAGATTAGAAACACATGTAAGGTTAGCATGGGCTGTGTGTACAGTCAGGATTACCTGGCTGTGCCTGTAGATATAGTATATATTTAGACAAAGCTAAACGCATTTAGCCAGTGATACTGTGACCTGAAAGGACAAACACTGGGTGGTTTTGAGGTTAAAGAGCTACCTAAAAAGTCTGTGTATAATTGAGGCTTTAACTTTTCATAGTTTAACTGCAAAATGTTTTAACTGCATAAGAGAGATAATATCTTTTATCAAATTTAAATTACATAGGAAAAGGTTTGAATAGGCCTGGCTAATGAATTTAAAAGGGAAAATGATAGGTGATGTTTTCTTGGTTTTATTTAAATTTGCATTTTGGTAATGTTAAATAAAAAAGGTGAAGTTGATTCTTTTGCATAATATATTTGGAAAATGTTTAAGAAAAGGAATTGCAGCTCAACTTATATTTTTAGCAAAATAATAAACAGACTTCCAAGAGATTTGTACTTGATTTTACACTGTATTTCTTAAGAAAAGATCACCCTTGTTAAAGCTCCTAAGTTAATTTATTTTTTTCATCATTATCTCTTTGTAGAGATATATTGATAAAGGAAACAGGACATATACATGGACTGCTGTGAATGGCACTGATTACAGGTAATTCACTTCTGACTTTTGTGTAGTTAAATATACTTTTTGTTTATTTTGGTTAATATTTTTAGTGTTACATTTTCTATACTAGCAGGACCACATTGTCTTGTTTCCAGCCTGACAGGGTTTTCTGAGTTGCTTAACAGCTCAGAATTGTTGCTCTGCCTAAGGACCAGAGTCTCAGTCTTTCATGCAACTGTTGAGATTTAACACCAGGGTATTTCAGTATGCATGAAAAAAAGGTTTTTGTGATGGATATTAAGAATCTTACTTTTGCTTCTACTTTCTTTATCACAGTATAATTTGGCTCTTAATAGTATACTTTCTCTTAGATTCCTCCTCTTATTTTGTCTTTTATTTGACTTTTTCCATGTTCTTGTTTTAACATTCATAATAACAAGGAAGATGCTATATTTTGGGCTGAATGAAAAATGTGACATGTTTGGCACAACCCTTTTTCAGTCACAGGCATTGCTTTTATCAATGACTGCTAATCTTCATGTCAGGTTACAGAGGCAGGAACCATGCTACTGATTTTCTCTGAAACCCATTTCTATTTGTGTCAGGTTTTAACTAATTAGCACTGATACTGGTTTGTATGCAAAAATTATATGGTGAATTGAGGCAGGAACAAATGAAGTAATAGATAAAAGCATATTCTCACTTGACTTATTGGGGTGTGTATTATTTCAAACTTGTTTGAACACACAGCTCCATAACTTTAGAAATAATGTAGAAACTTGACATTATAGAAAACAAGTTAAGGTTTACCAGGTCCCAGAAAAATTCACAGAATCATAGAATAGTTTGGGTTGGAAGGGACATTCAAAGGTCATCTAGTCCAACCCCCTGAAAGTTAAACTACTCTAGTTCAAAACTACATGGTACAAATACTGAGTCAAATTTTTACCAAAACAGTATCTTTATTGTGGTGAGTTGAAGTAGTCTCAGCCAGGCTGGTTCGCTTTTTCAGTTATGTTCTGCACAGGTGTACAGCCAGTGAGAATGCCAGTGTTAATTTGAATGTGAAAACAAACAAATCAGTTTTAACAGGGAATGCAAATGTAGGATCTTTTATTCAGCATCCAGTGTTTCTGTTGAACTGCGTCTGTCTTTGTACTTTATAACACAATAAAGTTTTTATCAGATTGTGCAATCTAGCAATCAGTAAGGAAATACATTTGAGTTGTATGACTAAATTCTTACTGAGCTCCCTGGCATGAAATACAACAAAAACCCCATCAAGTCACATTGCATAAAAACTATTAAACATGAAATTATAGATTTTAATTGGCAATTTCTGCTAGCAATAACTGTTAATGACAGGTAAACTGCTTCTGGAGAACTGGTAGAAGGCTATCACTAAATGTTCAGCAATCTCACTTATGTTCTGTTTAAATGACAAATGTGTCACTAAAGGTCATCTCATTTGTGACTCAACTGTACAACTTTATTAATGTTAATTTCTGTGGTTATCCATTAGAAACCATTGGAGTTCTACAGTGATGAAATACGAGTTCAAAAATTAAGGATGTGATATGGGAGATGATAATTCCTCTTCAATGACTACACCTACCTCCTGTCTTTTACATACCTTTTTAGAAGTGAAATCTTCTACACATGTATTGAGTTTATTTGCAAAAAGAAGACCTATATTTTTTAACAAAAATAAGTATAACCTTAAAGAAAATACATTGCAAATACTTTGCAAATCTTAAAATGTTATTCGACAATGATCTTTAAAGTTTTTTGGTGGTGTCTGTATGATTCAAGAAAATATTTTGTATCTTGAATGTAATGTGAATTCAGGCATTGCCAGATGCATTTCCTGATGAATACTGAGAGCTTTTATATTAGTAAAAGGAGAATCTGTCATTATATGGTGCATACAAATCCGTCTAGTACCACATGGTGTTTTTTGCAGTCAGTGATCACTTTGACATATCTTACATTGGGATCGTAAATGTTAGAGGAAGATACAAGAAATTGTGTCTTATTATTTGCAATTATTTCTAAATTCCTTGCTTATACATTAAAAAGTATATTTATGCTTAAAAGAATGAAAATAAACGCAGCTTCAGGACCAGCAAGGACCTATTGTGTCTATATAGTGTAAGGCTAAGTATGCCACTATATGAACTATCTCATCCGTGATGAGCCAATTTCCAAATGTGTTAACTGCTTTCAAAACACATAGAAGCTGAAACTGGAAAACTGCTGTAAATAATGTAATTGCTTTACTTGTCTCATTTCTATTGCAGTTTGGCATTGGTGTTACCATCATACAGCTTTTATTATATTAAAGCCAAAATAGAAGAACCAATAATTCAGGCCAGATGTAAGTACTATGAAGGTTCCCTGGTTTTGGCTAGTATTTCCGAGTCTCAGATGCACTAAAAAAACCCCAGCATTTAAAATTCATAAGTTTTGTGGAATTCACGGATGTTTTCATGATATACCCAAAATCTGCAGCAATGATTCAAACCCATTGTAACATCCAAGGTACAAGATATATTCTATAAAGATAGAATATGTGCAGGTACCCCAGTTCCACTGACAATCCCTTCCCCCTTGCTTTGTGCCTATAGAATCATTGCTTCCTGTATCCTCTGTTGCTGTCGTTTTAAGGGTCTGGATTCTATTTTTACATTCTATTAGTTAAATGTCATGATATAGACTACAGTAGTAAAGCTTTTTTTTGTTGTTGTTGTTGTTGTAGTTATTTTTATAGTAGCTGCAGTATAATATTTAGGAAATTGCCTCTGCTGCCTGTAGGAATAGATTAATGTGAAAGTGCTGTTTGGTTTGGCTTGCAGCTAGGTTTTTATTTTGCATTTTGCAAATAGTTTTAGTGGATGTTTGTAATGTATTTTTGGATTACACTAATTTCAAGCCATTTGCAGATTCTGGAGAGATAATTGGAAATGATACTTGTGAGTATTCAAATGCTTTTTGTGTATTAGGTGTAGTTTAGTCTAGACAGTAGACAAAATAGAACCCATCACATCCTTTCAACTTTATCCAAGTGTTATAACAAACTTGAACAAATATGCTATTAAATGGAAAGTTAGAAAAGCACTATGAATCTCTCTGACAGGCACAGATACTGTTAGTTTAGAGAAAAGCTGATTAGCACTAAATCACTGTCCTCTACCATTGCTCCTGCATATGAAGTGGAATATGGCAAGATTTAATAATCAGGAATTTTTTTTAACTTTGTCAAACAGTAAGTAGTTTAAAATTAAAGCTTTAGGCAATGAATACGGTTCTTTTGATGGAATAGATAATCTGGTTTTGCATTTATATCAATACAACCTGTAAAACAGACCCTTGAAATAGCCACAGTATATAGAAGGTACTTGAGAAATAATTGAGAAGGACGTTTTCTTCAGTCTTCAAAGATGTTTGTCTTTTTTCCAGACTACAGCTGTATGTAAATTGAACCTTTGATCTATCTATGCACAATATTTTTATTCAAGGGGCTGTTTGAATAAAATATTGGTTTGTGACCCCTTTTGCTTTACCCTGTTTTTTTCTGTTTCCCTGCTTTCTCTTTCTGATGGATAGTGGCAATCAAAAAGGGCAAGTATATTCTTGTTGCTCAATTTCCTTCTGTTTACTGCAGTTGATATTTTTCACTTGTGTTTCTATTCCTACTGGATGCTCTCCTCTGTATTCCTCATCTCAGGGTTTTTCCCATGATCATTTGGTACCATAACAATAGAAAGCTGAAAAAATAAAAATGATGTGAAGTGTTTGTTTTCATGCACATTTCAATATGTTGCTAATCTCTAATCCTTCTTTGTCTGGTCCTATCAGTTTTTAGTGACACCAGCTTTTAAAGTCATTATTTTCAGTAGCATTGGAAGTAATGCTTATATGGATTAGTTTTCTAAACTTAATTGCAAAAAATGCTAGAAGGATTTTTCTTCTTGCTCCTTTGTGTCGCAAATATTATTCTTTTTATACCAGATTGTAGTTCTAATGAAAGCATCTCATATGTTTTCATGTTGTCATGCTAATGAAATGTCTTCTTTAATTAAGTTTTTAGATACTTTATTGTTGCCAGGTGTGTGTTGTATATAAAAATCAAATAAATTCTTTCAATACTGTGAAATACTGAGAAGTACGCAGTATATTAGTAGGAAAGTGTCTCAAAATAAACATTTCTTTCTAAGTTCACTGATGCATGCAAAAGCTAGTCAAATATTTTGAGAAGAAAAATGATGGCAAAAAGCCCAGTTTACTTACTTGGTGTTTACTCTTCATCTTTGTAGATTCAGAAACACTGAAGCTTGATCATTTTGATGAAGCTGGCTATACGTTTATAGCACCAAGGTTGGTTAATTTCCCAGTAATATTATTTCAGTGGTATAGGCTTTTGATCAGCTTAGTGACATTTACAAATACAGATTAGACTGACAAAGTTTTATTTTGGTAAAAGATATTAGTAAAAGAGTAGTTTTTAAATTCATGTTTTACAAGATCAATCTTCTTGGTGGAGCATAAATAGCATCTTCAGGCCCTGATTCCTGTTTACATTAATCAGAGAGAGCTGTAAAATCTGATGTTGATGTTTCAGTGGAAATCTTGTACACATCTGTTCATTTCTTGTGGTTATGACTTCGAAGACTTTATAACTTTATACCTTAGCTTCTCATTTGCAAAATCAGTACCATAATACTTACCTTGAGATGTTTTCCAATATTGAGATGTTTCAAATCTAATACTTACCGATGAATTAATTTTTCATTCATTGAGCATACATAAAAAAGACCGAGTCATTGGAAATTGATTAATTTCATTAGTTCCCCTTTTTTTTAATGTGAAATCATGTAGTATTTATTGCCCTTGTAAATTATATTTGCAAAGGAAAGGTAGCATAATACATAGTTCTTAAAAATGAAGTTCCTTTAAGTGATAGTTAAAATAAATAAGGAGAATGCTGTACTACAAAGCTCAGTAAAATGTTGAATTTCTTATTATATTATAAATATTTATATCCTTTTACATTTCAAAATTAGTAAATTGATCACAATGAATACATTGATTTGGATGTAAAACATATTTTTCTATCTTCAAATGCATTATCAGCTTAACTGTTTATTTTTTTTCTGAAAGACTGAAGTTATTGATAATCAGTTGTACCACTTAGTAGTTTCCTGCAAGTCCCTAGTTGGTATAGTAAGGCCAATTCTGCCTGCAGTCCTTCAGGGATGTAGTAAAGTAAGTAAAGGGTAATAAGATAGCTTATTCATATGAAATACTTGAACAGACTTCTTCTGTTCATAAAATTAATTTAATATAAAAAGCTCATTTAAAAAGAGAGCTCCCTGCTTTTCTGATGAATGCCCTCTACATTTTAATTAAAGTTGTTTAATGGCACTCACCATCTAATATTTGCCTTCAAAATGCCCAGTGACTTCTATTGTGCTTGCTTGCATTAGATGAATTGCCTAATGATATATTGCTTTACTTTATTACATTGTGTAAAGGACATAGTTTACTGTTTATCTGGTTTGCATATGTCAAAACAAAGAGTGTTTATGTGCTTATGTGGTATGTACCCTATTAAAATCGCCTTTAAGACTTCTCAGAGGATAGGACTGTGTCCCATAAATCCAGGCTTAGTTGAGCATGAAGTGACTATGTTTTAATCAGCAGTTCATGTATTTTTCAGTACAGTTTAGCCCAGGAGCAGTATAAATTCGCTGGGCATTTTCTTGTTTATTTTACAGACTATGATCTCCCAATTTCATGGTCTGCACTAGTCCTGAGTACTCTTTCTGGGAAACTATGCCCAATCTCATACATGTGAGATTCAGGCAGGGACTTGAACACTTTATTTCTTGTAGATGCCTGAAATATTCAATATGGTTAACATTCAATATTGACTATGGTAGTCAGCTGATGCAGTAGTGTCAGCCTGATAGTTGTACCGTCCTACTTAGACTTCTAAATTGCTAAACCATATTTTTCTGCTTTATCTGAGAAGCATATCTGAGAAGAATATAATCTGAGAAGATTAACGTTCTGTTGTTTTTCAGAGAATATTGTAGTGATGTAAAAAAATCAGAAAACAACACTGAATTTCTATTAAATTTCAATGAATTTATTGACAGATATACTCCAAGCAGTCCATCATGTAAGTATTCTTCTCAATTCACACTGAATTTTTCCTCAGGAAAATACATACTAGTAGATGAGAACTAGTCTAAATGACAGCTTTCATGTCCTAATCATATGCTTTTGTTTTTTATCTTTGCTGATTTGGTATTTTATTATTTTTTAGTAGAAATACATCTAGTGCCAGGATTTTCTACTCAAGGTAGAGATTGTCAAATTAGTTTGCAGTTTTCTGGTTTTATTTAAGAAAGTTTGCAGGACATTGCATTATGCCTCCAGTGTTTTCCACAGTTCCTCTCAGCATTCTCTTCTAGCAGCAAATGCTACTAGTTCATTTTAATACACTCCAGATATTTTGAATCTGTAGTTTTTTTCTCTCGAGTACATCAGCCAAAGTAAGTCTCAAATAGACTTTAAAATCTTGTAGTGACATCTTCAGTATTCTTTCTTGTCAGTGTATATAAATAAGTAAAGAATAGGAACTGAGAACTAAAATAACCAATAACCAGAACAAAAGGTAAGTTCTACTGCTGGTTTACAAATTGGTTAAAGAGATCTTCTTTGGGCTTGGGTTGTTTAAGACCACAGGTTCGTGTAATTGCTCCAGTGGTGAGACTGGCCTTTGGGAAGGTATTTGTGTTCTGAAATTGGGCCTTAAACTCCATTTAGAGTAAATGAGTTAATGCTTTTGAATGAACCACGAGCAATGCATTAAAGTCTTGTTCTCATGAAAACATTCAATGTTTGGATTTGCTTGTTTATGCATACCAGTGTGTTTAGAATTATTAATAATTTATAAGCAGTTGGAATATACTTTTTTTTTTTTTTCTTACATTCCCTGTGTCTTTTTACCATGCTGTTGTCAGGGATCACTGAATCCTTCTGCTGAATCAGACCATGTAACTGAAGGAATGTGCACTTAGATGTGCGATCTTCTCATAAAAGGCTATTTTTGTGTGCATGTGTGGGTGGTGGTGTTCTTAATAGAGTGATCTTGTTCACCGACATGTTGCTGACTGCCCAAAATTTTACTGGAGTTCCTTGGCTCAATCTTAGAAATCAAGGTATTCACCCCAACTGATTAAATTAGTTAATAAATTAAAATTCTAGTTTGATATTCACTAGTATAAGCAAATATTGAGGACACATGTAGTGCTATTGTAGTATATGCTAGAGCGTAATAAATAATGATGCCAAAACGTTATCAAATTATTGCTGTATTTACTTTTGCAATCCACAACAATTTCACTTTTTCCCTTTTCTTTCCTAATACTTAAGTTATTTTAAAAATAGTCTCCTGATCAAGTAAGCAGTGTTTACTGAAGAAAACAGTGGCTATTAAAATTATCTCAGCTAAAAATGCTTTTCAAAAGGAATAACTACAAAAGTCCCCAAAGAGAAATAATCTATAAGCTAGGTAACCTGTTAGATGTTAGCCAGAAACTAAGGGGACAGTAAAAGCAACTCACCCTACTTGTCTTCAGCATCTGCTTCCTATAAGTAATCAAGTCTCACTTTGTGGAGGAGCATGCAGCACAACAGGATCCTAAACAAAAAATGGACCAAACAAAATATTAGAAGTCTATATTAGCAGACATAAATACCACTCTGAGAGACGTTTTGATATTTTTGAGAGACATGTTTTGATGTTTTTATTCATATAGACTATCAATTTAATTTCTAGAAAAATATGGATGCAGCAAGGTGATATATCAATCTAAGTGACTAATTCAAAATTAGTTTATCTCCCTGCACCCATTTGCAGAAGGCAAATAGTTTTTTTTGAGAGGCTGGGACTTAAGTGGTATGTATTTACATTGTAGTCAAATTATCTCAATTTTTTGTAACATATAAAAGTAAGTATAACTAAATGTTGTTTTGTTGTGCCACCTGAGATAAAAAGTATTTGAATGAGCACATGCTTTAAATATAGGTTACTTTCCAAGTCTAACACAGGGACTTTGCAAAGTTGGGATCTGGACCCTCATCACCTTTCTTATTCCAATGACAGAAAGATAATTTTCTAGGATATGGTGAAGGAAAAGTTTAAGTGAAATCAACAGTGTGAGAGCAATCTATTTAATGCTAAGTGATTTACATAATTTAGACAGTATGTCAACAGGAATAGACAAATTTTTGTTGCTATAGAATCGCAACAACTCACAATTCCATTTTAGGCACTTTATGAAATTCGACATCATATGTGTATTTTAATTCTTTTGATAGGTAATACTGATATGCTCATTAGAGTTTTGCTGGATGCAGGATTTACAAATGACCTTGCCCAAAATTATTGGAGTAAGCTGTCTCTGTAAGTATTCATTTTATTGACTGTGATTTTTTTTTTTAAGCATTTCAAAGTTTGATAATAAAATAATATGCATGTGTATGTATATACAGTTAATTTTTACACAGGATAGATATTTAATTCACAGTTATGCACTTAAATGGAAACCCTTAGCACAGGAACTTGTGATAATTCTGGTCAATTTTCATTTTAAGTCTTATTTTTACTTACAGTGATGGAGTTGTTGCACAATTTGTTGTTACAGACGGTGGAATTACTAGAGTGTTCCCAAAAAGGTAACAAATACTATAAAATAGTACAATATGATCATTTTGAAACCTGAAAGAATGGCGTGCTAAATAATGGGTTTATTGAATGAGAAACAACTTCTACACATTCTGGTTTGTAACTATGATAACTATAAAATGAAAGGAATATCTTGTTTTCCTTTGTTTTTACTTGTGTCACTGCTTGAAACTGATCTGTACCATTATTTCCATAACAAGTCTTGTAATCCAAGTTTCTAATCAGTGTAGAGTGAATGCAGTGCCCTTGTAGTAGCAGTGGGGCTATTCTAATCCCTAATTACTTCTAAGCACTCATTTTCCTTGGCAGGCCTGTACTGTAAAGCAGTAGGTGATCTTTTATTTTTAAGACTAATTAAGAGCAGACCAAAGGGTCCAGGGACCTCAGGAGAGAAAAATGCATCATTACCAGAGGGCAAAAGGGGAATGTGAAAGTTATCCCATAATAAACTAGACATCCCTGCCAGTGACAGTAGTGTGGGCACCAGTATACATATACTGGTAAATGGAAAATGTATCTGTTCTCTTAGTTTATCCTGTGTTTTCCCAAAATGGGAAAATGGCAGTGCATTTTGCTCCCCAATTTTTATTTTTTTTTTCCCTGTTTTGGTGTTATTAAGAATATAAAATCTTTTGGGATGACAGAGCCTTGGTCAACATGGTCTAGGGTGAGTCATCCCTGCCCATGGCAGCAGGGTTGGAACTAGATAATCTTAATGTCCTTATCAACTCAAACCATTCTATGACTCTGTGATTTCTCATGTGCTAGCATGTGCTGTAAAGTTTAGATTTTATTTTCTTGTGAGTAGTTTTACAGTTATACTTGTCTCAATATATCTAAAAATGATGAGACAAGATCTATGGTTTTCCAAGAATACTTATTTCTTCTTTGTTTTCAAGGGTTTTTTAATAATTACACCTTGCTGTTAACCAGGGAAAGCTGACAAAGTCTCAGGACTATATGAATGAATCTCACACATTGTTTCTCGACTGTGAAACGTTAAAAAGACTATAATAATTCTGCAGTACAACTGTAATGAGACTCTAACTATCTTTTTTGATCACTTTTGTGTGTGTGTGTGATTAGGGCAGGAGAAGATTGGTTGGAAAATGCTGAAACTTATGAAGTTAGCTTCTATAAAAGGAGCTTAGATAATGACAACTATATTTTCACAGCTCCATACTACAACAGTAAGTCATCACTGTTTTGAAATGTCAGAGATAGCTAGACAAATGTAAGAGTACTTGTGGCAGTTTCCCATATCAGTTGAGGTCACTGACAAAGGATGCAAGTGGTGCATTTCATATGGAAAAAAATCTTGAGACATCACCCATTGTAAAGGAAGTGCTAGCTAGGAGGGCACTAAACAAAAGACATCAGTTTTTATTGACTCAGTGGGCCTCTATGCTCAGAATCAACAAAGCTGAAAACATGCAGAGTTCTAGTGTTCTTGTATTATAAACACTGTTTACAAAGATGCTTTGTCAAAATTGTTTTAAGAGGAAGTGAAAAAATACTGCACTCAAGGACAATTACATTACCTTAAAAATCCTTCCTTGAGCTGAGATCTTTATACTTCCTCAGCACCAAACCTAACTTGGGGGAGCAGGAAGAAGGGTCCATAGTCCACAACAACAAAGTCCACTGCACCACTGCTGACTTTAAATGTTACTTTTGAATTCTATTGCAAACTGCTGTTATTCACCAAAACCAATTTGTCTGAAATACCATGTTATTTAAAACCTAAATATGTACTATAGTTAGTACTCATTAGTGATGTGAGCAGCATTAACTTTGCCAAGCTCATCTAAAAGGCGGATGCTATCACAAATTACGCACTCCTCTCCTAAACATACGGGATCTTTTATTGCTGTTATTTCATACTTATTTTTTGCATCTTTTCTCAATAAAATGTTAAGAAGGTAATCAACTATATTCCCTGAAACCTCCGTTGTTCCTCATGAGCTCCAGGGAATGTACTTTTAACTTGCTTTTTCATACTAAGCAGTGTTGAAAACAGGCTGAAGTCTGTCAGAGAAGTAATTGTTGGTCAGTGAGTGGTGTCAGTACACCCTGAACTGAAAAATACATAGACGACAGCAGGATAAAATCTTTGGCTCAGATCCTGGTTTTAACAGAGCTGCTCACATGTGTAAATCTATTCATGGCTCTGTCTGTAGGAAAAGAAAAAAAGACTACAGTAACTTTATGAAGCAGGGAAACCATGTACCAAAAGTGAACGAAGAAAATTAAACAAACGTATTCCTTTTCTTCATCCAGATGTTAGTGATCTGAGCTATTACAGGTGATAAATGCACAGTATAGCTGGGTCAGTGTTTTTGAAAAAGGGTTTTTTTGAATCATTCTGTGTATTTGAACAATCATTAATTTTGGTTTCAGAGGTTATGTCACCCTAACCTTTTCTTTTTCTTTTCCCTTCTATGCTCTCAGAAAGTGGTGCCAATAGCTATGAAACAGGTATTATGGTAAGCAAGGCTGTGGAAATAACAATTAATGGGAAGCTTCTGAAACCAGCAGGTAAGATAGAAACCATTCTAAAAACATTAGTTATTTGCTTGTTACTCAACAGTGAATTAGAAATTTAATTGAGATTTCAAAGACGCTTCACTTCATATAACATTCTTTTCTCTGAGACTGTTTTAATCTTGCTAGAGTAAATCAAGCCAAAGATCTGGTTGTGTTTGAGTCGGAGTGCTTAATTTATTAGTCTTATAAAGAGTGTTGGTGGTCAGACAACAGAGCAAAAAACATATTTTATCTTTTTCCAGTATAATAATTTAAATGTTATGATAATTTTTAGGATTCTACAGTTACCTTTTTTTTTTCATTTTACTAAAAGAGACTTTCATGTATTTCTTGTTAGTTGTTGGAATAAAAATTGATGCAACCAGATGGATGGAAAATTTCACAAAAACCACAATCAAGAGCCTGGTAAGCAATTGACCAAGTCTTTTTTGAACTTAATTTGCATTTCTCAAAGCTTCAGATGCAAATAGGTCTAACAGCTCTTTATGCCAGAGTCACACTGATGCATAGTTGCCAAGTAGTTGTAGTATTTAAATCATCCAAATGCACAAAATAAATCTATGTTGAAATAGGCTGTATTTTGTACTTCTTGCTTTCATAATTACAGAACATGGATAAAGACAAAGAAAAATGACATATTCCAGCCAGTAGGCTCCCTACTAAGATTATGCTGTAGCAATTAATTAAATCTGCAAAAGAATTGGTGAATCTATTTTTATTTAATATGGAGAATAGGTAAGCAGTGAACAATATGGATTTACATTGCAACCAACATCACAGCAATTTAGCAGAACTTAAGAAAATAAGTGCGTGATCATTTAATTCCTTACATCTAATGCTTAGGTGTAAAGGGGAAGGCAAAACTAAGGAATTAATGTACACTGGGGAAGGAGAGGCACAAAATGAACATAATTATGGAACAATTGGATGAGTCAATATTTATTGTTGGTTCTGTATTAAGGGAATTGAGAACAGTGTCCATTGTAGGTATTAAAGCTGTAGTTCAAGAGGTAGGCACATTCATTGCTAAATGTCAGAACAGTGAAGGACAAAAATACATAACCGAAAAGAGAAATAAAGAGGAATTTGAGATGAATGACTGCAGCATTATCCAGTAGTTGTTTTGATCAAGGCATAATGCAAGGAGACAGTTATACTGGACTGTACAGACATATTGCAAGAAAAAAAGAACATGTAATCAAAGCCATGAAACCTAACTGGTGACAGTGGGCTTCCTTTATCACTTGAGATTCCCATGCTTTGACAAAGGTGAAGCCTTTCATGATCGTAAAAAAGATACTTGGCAATATATCTCCTAGGCCTTCTTTCCAAATCCCAAATACGTGTAAATCATAGATTCATAGAATAGTTAGGGTTGGAAAGGACCTCAAGATCATCTAGTTCCGACCCCCCCACCATGGGCAGGGACACCTCACACTAAACCATCCCACCCAAGGCTTCATCCAACCTGGCCTTGAACACTGCCAGGGATGGAGCACTCACAACCTCCCTGGGCAACCCATTCCAGTGTCTCACCACGCTAACAAGAACTTCCTCCTTATATCCAATCTGAACTTCCCCTGTTTAAGTTTTAACCCGTTACCCCTTGTCCTGTCACTACAGTCCCTGACGAAGAGTCCCTCCCCAGCATCCCTATAGGCCCCTTCAGATACTGGAAGGCTGCTGTGAGGTCTCCACGCACCCTTCTCTTCTCCAGGCTGAACAGCCCCAACTTTCTCAGCCTGTCTTCATACGGGAGGTGCTCCCGTCCCCTGATCATCCTCGTGACTTTGTAAGAGACAGTAGATATTATGCTGTTGATGATTACTGAATGCAGGTTGTTCACAGAGATATTTGTGATAAACTACACATACTCAAAATTAATTTAACTTAATACAAAGATATTGAAAATCTAATAACTTCTTGTCTTAATTGATTAATATCACTGCAAAATAGATTTTCTTTTTAAACATTTTTGTGATTTTTACTGTACTTTTTTTTTAGTGCAACAGTGAAATCTGTGGCTGTGAGAAAAACAGTATGGTAAGAATATGCTCAGTTTATTAATATCTGGCAGATTATGAAAGGTCACTCGTTCTCTCTACATTTATCTAAGACAATGATTCTGTCATTATTTTTAGGTTAATTTTACAGAAAACAGGACTCATGTTTTCAGAAAGAAATTAAGATAAGGAAATGAAGGGCTAAAAGGGTATAAAATTCAGGTGAAGTGGTTGTGAGAATCACTGCAATGAGGTTATGAGAACTAGAGGGAATTAAAAAGAGTGATAGCAATAGAGAATGATGTGATGAGAAATGTAAGAAAAATGTAATGGTAATTTTCAGTGCAAGAGGTGAATCCTGAGGAAAGGGAGTATTAAAGAAACAAACAAACAAAACAGAACTCTGAGAAAAAGAGCACCTTAGAGAAGATAAAGACAAACTCAAAAGCAGCAGAGCATGTGATATGCCCTTCAACAGTCATTAGTCGTCCTAGTCTCCTCTGTTCCCAGCCTGTTCAGGACTGGGGGTTCCTGTAGCTCTGCTAACACTCAGGAGAGCACAGCTTCAGGGCCTATCAAGTATCAGATTCTGCCATGTGCTTAAAAGCTTTCTCTGCTCTGGTCTTCTGTGAGTTCTTTTGTGGAGTGTGAAGATCATTAAATGCAAGAGTTGTAGCTAAAAGGGTGCTCTGGGAGGTTATCTATTTGGCCACACTGCTATCTTTCCAATCTCTGACTGCTAGGATCTTTTACAAAGTGCAAATCACAGGGAACCAGTACTTCTCACTCCTGCACCTGACACCTGGAAGAAACCCACTATAGTTCTTGGCAAGCAAAAATAATCACGACTAGCAAGCTGAGAGTCTGCCCTTAAAGCTTTTTGCCATTAAAAGCTGCAAATGGAAAAGGACTTGAAGCATGGCTGAATCACATGAGAAGTTATGGTACCTTATTATGAGTTAATATTCAATTATAATCAGATTTAATAAGGATTTAGCACTCTTAGAGCTAACAAAGTATTGAGCAAATAAGAATTTACAAAACAACTTTTATGAAATTAAGCCACAAATAAGGCTTTGATCTTACAAAATTTTATAATATGATAATGCTGCTTATTATAGCTTAATATTGGCCCTTGGCTGTGGGGTTGGGTTGTGATTTAGCCTGAGCCACATAGATTTAAAGATAATTCTGAAGTGCTGAATAAAAACCAGGTTCTTATAGAGTGTTGTCCAGACAAATCCTTCCTATAAAACATATTTTACTTTCTTACAATAGCATGTGGACTGTGTTATCCTTGACGATGGTGGATTTCTTTTGATGTCAAATCGGGATGAATATACACAACAGGTATGTATAGTTTTAAGGACAGAACATGAAAAAAAAAATGAGACGTTTTAAGAGAAAAAAAACATCACTTCACTTGCAACTTACCCTAAGAATAAAATTTCTGAATCACAAAAAGTTTGCTGTATCAGAAATTCAAGTTATTTTGTAAGTCTTTTTCACACTTTTACTTATGGCTCAAGATGCCATACTCCTACAAAGTTCCATTCTTTGTGCTCTGCCCTTAAACAGGTTAGGCTGCTGATGGACCTGTGATGGTGAGGGCAAGTAGTATGGCATCCACACAGACACTTTCTCATATTTCTCTTGCTTTTCCCAGAGCAGGGTAATCTCATTGATAGTGCATTTAACAATTATTGTCTAAATGGAGTTCCAACCAAGCTTTGGGGAGATAGTCAAAGAAAGAAATAAATGCATAAGCAGCACAGCCGGATGAGTTGTGTAGAGGAAAAAAAAATTAATGTGTGAGTGGTGGAAACAGAATTTTTTATTTTCTAATGAGAAAAATACCTGGAAATACTTCAACATCTCTTTATATGCTCCCTCATCAGATTGGAAGATTCTTTGGTGAAATTGATCCTGGCCTGATGCGAAACCTGATTAACATGTCCCTGTATGCCTTTAACAAGTCGTATGACTATCAATCAGTCTGCGATCCTGAAGAAGAACCAAAGCAAGGAGCTGGACTTCGTTCTGCTTATGTGGTCAGTAGTCCCTTGTCTGATGACTGACATTCCCTTAAAAATCTGCAGGTGCTCATACAAATAGCGTCTCTGTTGTTTTTTTCCCAGCCTACGATAACAGATATTTTGCATCTAGGATGGTGGGCTTCAGCAGCTGCCTGGTAAGTTCGAATGTGTAAGAAAACTGTATGCCCAAACTAGTATTCAGTGGGTGAATAGTAAACCTGCTCTGAATCCTTTAGTTTATGCAGTTTCTCATGATGAAAATTCATAGCTGTTTCTCCAGTGTTCTACCAACAGCTGAATACAAAACTACTCTTGTGTGGTTTTGTGACTGTGTGTTCTGACTCAAAAATCAGCTACAGGAGGCAGACTTGTGATTAAGGTTCTAAGTCTGATTGGCAGGTTTGAAGGTTCAGATGAAATTATTGCATTTAGAATTATTGATCACTTGCTTCCCTATTTCAGAATATCATCTTTCCCTTCTAGCAAAAAGTCTTAAGAAAATCAGTGGTCACCTTAATTGAATCATTTTACAAAATCTCATGGATCATAGAATCTCTCAGATTGCCTACCTGCATTTTCTGTAACCAAGGGCAAAAGTTATATCTGGACTGTTGTGAAGTTCTGCGATTGACCTGGAGAGAGGGAGGATTACACCAGTAATTAGGTTTATCTTTCACAATCAGAATGCTGGATAAATTTTAAAACCGAAGATCCATTTAAGCTTTCTTTTCTTTTTACTTTGGTTTCTGTATTGTTAATAATAGCCACAGAAAGAATTTTACTTACTTCAGAGCCATGTAGATAGATACTGCTATGAGCCACTCCCTCCAGCACCACGTTGGGATAAGTAATGGGGACTGATGTGGTATTTTTGCACTGGTCTCAATTGCACTCTTGGAGACGGTTTCTTTTTCTAAAGTTCTATGGTGCCTTTTTTTTTTTTTTTTTAATAATAATTATCCAGCTGGAATAAATTACCTACTTTAGAAAGCTAAGAGTTAAAATATGTAGCAGCTGAACAAACATAGTAATTTTCTCACAGATAACACCATGAAAATTGTATATTGGTTTTTATTGGTTACATTTTGTTAACAGCAAAAATACCAGTTTTCTTGGACAACAGCAAACCTCAAAAACTGGATATGGGCAATAATCCAGAAGAGAAACTTGAGCTCTTCTTAGAGAAACTTTAGTTTATCAGTGTTCAAATCAGACTCAGTAGTCTGGACTCAATTTAGACCTGAGGTTTATTTTGTGTGATGTTTAACTTGAAAGCATCACATGAAAGTACTTTCTATGGACATGTTTTTAATGGAATCTAGGTCAGAAGCAGGCAGAGAAGACCATTAAGCAAGCAGGGTGAAAAAGGGCTGACCAAAAATGGAATTATTGAGGCACCTGGCAAAAGCAAATGCAAGGAAATAAGAGAAACGAGGTTATTAAAGAAAACTATAGTGTTTCAGGCAACAATGTGGGATAAAGGTGTGAGTGATAATATTCAAAATGTATGTGGGCTGCATCAGCATTTAGTTAAGAGAGTATGTATCATTTCTCCATCACGCTCTTTTAACTTGGATTTTACAGGCTGCCTTTTTCACTCAGTTCCCTGTAAAATCTGTGGTAAGCCCTTATGAAGCATTGCTATTTTCTGTCAGTAAATTGCATCACTGTTGAATGACATCAGGTCTCTTCTCATCCGTGATGGTTGGTGCACTGTCCATCTGGTGATTCAAGGCACAGAGATAAGGATATGAACTGGTGCTCATTCAGGCAGTGCTTCCACTGGAAAGGTGACAGGCAGATTCAGTTTCTTTAGTTGTGTATCATACTGGATTAGGAAAAAAGGAAAAAGTCACGGCAGCTGAATAAAATTATACATTCCCTCTACTCTGCTGAACAGGCATGAGAACAGAATGACATGAGGTCAGGTCATATTTGTAGGCAGAAGCACACCTAAAACATAACAAGAAGCTACACCTTAGAATGTTTAAGCAGAAGCAGCGAGTAAAAAAATATAACTTGCAGTTCCTGTTTTGACTTGTTGTTAGATTGAAGGTGGTCATGTATGTGGCAAGTTGATACTCCCTTCAAGTAAATAAAATAGGAAAAATATGATCATGTGTGAAGAAAAATAATCTTAAATAAATGGACCTCCTTAAGTCTAAAGTGTTTCAACTCCATCTAGGAGGAAAATGAATTTCGTATCTCAAGAGCAGGAATAGAGATGATTCTAAAAGTCAACTACTACAGTAATTGTGTTTATAGTACACTTGTAATATTTCAGTGGTTGTCTCCTTCTCAGCAATTTAATGAACCTTAATCAGTGTAAAGTATCTAATTCAGGAGCATTTTCCCTGACTCTGTTAAAAACGAGTTCTGGTTGGTTGAAGTGTTCAAGGAATGCCAGCATGCCTCTTCCACCTCCTGCAGAGGTGTAAAAGGAGGATATGGATAACAAGATAACATTTACATTATGTGAGTTATGGGCACAAATGATATCAAATCTCAGCAGCAGAAAAAAAGATTAGTGAGAAAGAAGACCTGGGAGAAAGTGAGAAAAGGAAACCAGAATCAAACTGCAGTGTTTAAAAAAAGAGAGGTTTAATAACTGGCAAATGCAAAACAAGCCATGATGACTGTGTTGTTTATAACTCTTATTTGAGTAGTTTTAAAGGATCCATTAAAATACAAAGAAGACAAAGAGCATTAATTGTCTTTTTGTGTTCAGGTCTATCTTACAGCAGCTGTTTTTGAGCTTGACTTTTCCACGTTTCCTTGAAGCAGGTAAGTCAAGAGAATGTTAAAGAGTCAACTTTGATTGAAGTAGAAGGTAAGAATCTAGGCTGGGGGCCATACTTGGATCTCCCCATTGCATCTGTGACTTAAAAATGTTATTTTATATTTATTTATTTTTGTCTTTCTGTCAGCTGATATGGAAGATGATGATTTCGGTGCCGCCCTGCCTAAAACAAGCTGTATCACTGAGCAAACTCAGTATTTCTTTGAAAATGATGATAAATCCTTTGGTGGGATTGTAGACTGTATAAACTGCTCCAGGTAAAATTGTTTCAATTTAAGTAATAACTTTTGGATATTCATTTATTTACCAAAAGATAATGACACTATTATAGGAACAAAAAAATTTTGATTAATTACACCAAACTTAAATAAGAAAGAGAGAGGGGTATATAGGCAGTAAAATGAGAAATTGCATTTTTTTGTATTTATTTATAATGAATTTTAATAGTAGTAATTACAGAATTATAGAAATATTTTGGTCAAATTTTTGTTTTATAGTCTGTATAAGCTCCATGAAAATTGTATTTCTATCCTTGTAACAGTTCGGATTTTTGAAATTTATTATGTCACCTTGAAGCCATTCCACAATATTCAGAATGAGATGATTTTCTTTAATCTGGTTATGTACTGGTATTTTTGATGGTCAAAAAGATTATGCAATTTACCTTAAAATTTACCTTCTAGTCAATAGCACTCATGATTTAAGAGCTGTGGATCTTATTAAGCAATCCATGTTGTTTTGGTTTGTGATTGAAAGACTTACTTTCAGGCTTCATGTGCCTATTCAAAATGATGTTTAATGTTATGGTTAAAAAAAAGCCCTCGATACTTCAGAAACATAGCACCTTGTACCTAGTTCTGTGTTTCTTGCAAAATCCTGCTGGGTTGAAAGTTTGCATACATTAGAAGTTTCTGAAAATGTATTGGAAATTTAAATTAACAATCAAATTTCAAACTGCTTGAAGACAATATTTCAAGCCAGGAAAGAAAGATAGAGGATATGGTGAATTCAGACAAAACATAAAGACATTTTTTCCTACTTCCATACTTCCTCCTCCATGTTGTTAGTATGTGTTTGTGCGGTACCTGGTTGTGCAGAGAACTCATTAAGATGGGGGTTTGACTTCATTTTCTGTAAGTTTTCTTGACTTGGTTTTGGTTTTGATTTTGGGGTTTTTTTTGTTTGTTTGTGGTTTGCTTTTGTTGTTTTGGTTTTTAATCTGGAGAGTTTTCAGAAGGGTTCTTCAGTTTACTGAGAGGCTGCAGGAGCGCTTTCATTAATATTGCAAAAATAGTGCCACAGTGTGAGAATGAATATGAAAGGACAATTTGAGCTGGTTAAAACAACCAGATACGTAAGCACAACATAAGGTATTTAATTAACAATTATTTTGTCCTCTTGTTGAACCCATTCAGTGGTACAGTCTCTTCATCTGTGAACTGTATGAAATAATCCAATCAATTCACACCTAAGTAACAAAACTCTTCTTATATAGACTGGTAACCACCGACATTAAAAGATTCGTTTGTTGATTTATATGTATATTTGTTGGTTTATATGCATTAAAATGTATTTGAATCCTCTAAAAGCAATTAACCTGACAGGTTGTCCTGACTTAACCTCTTTTTGACAGCTAGAATATATTTTATTAATGGCAAAGAAATACTAAGATTTATTTCTCTGGGATTTTTTTTGAAGGGCTGCCTGCCTTTCCAGGAAATTTCTATTTTGTTTGTTTTTTGTGGTTGGGGGTTTTCTCAGTGTTGTTAGTGGAGGAATTGATGCTGGACTGGTTTTGTTTTTTTCTCAGTGCAGCTACTGTTGTAGCAGTACAGAAGTAGCTATTAACTCAATTAAATTCACTTTATGCTCTTTTCTATTTTTTCCACTAATAAGTCTAGTTGAAAGGGGGACCATGGAAGTGTCAAAAAGATTACAAAATTTGTTATAAACGTTGCTTGCTGTTCATTAATGAGAAAGCTAAACTGTAGCAGGCAGACCGAATCTGTGGAGCTGAATTACTTCTATTCCAATACTGTGTGTTCTTCTCAAATAGGGATTTCCTTGCTTCATTTAAACATAAGCTTTTGTTGGCTTTTTTTTTCCAGACTTTATCATGCAGAGAAGATTTCAAACACCAATCTGGTATTCATTATTAGTGACAGCCAACTGCTGTGCCGCTCCTGCGACCCAAAGCCACTCATGCAAGCAGAGAAGCCGGGTATCCTTTAAGATCATATTATTTAATAGTGTGGATTGATTTTTGGCAATGATATGGTGGAATATATTTGAGGAAAAAAAATGGCCCTTTTGTATACATGTTAGTAGCATGGTTGCCATTGAAGTACTTGAAGGAACAGATATTCATGGATGATACCCCAAATGGTCTGCAGCAGGAAGCACTGAGGAAGGAAGCAAAGCTGTTATTCATGAGGACCTAAACAGAAATGGGCTCACAGGAACTTAATGAAGTTTCCAAAAGGCAGAAGCAAAGTCTTGGATCCAGGACACAATAATGACATGCAGCTGGACAGGCTGGGAGCAGAGTGACTAGAAAGCTTTGCAGAAAAGGACTTAAGAATCATGATGGACAAGAAGCTGAACATCAATGGGCACTGGGCTTTACAATGAAGAGGGCTAGTCACATCCTGAACTATGGTAGCAAGGGTGTAGTCAGCAGGCTGGGAGGATTGATCCATGCCATCTCTTCAGCACTAGCGAGACCACATCTGGAATTCAGTGTACAGTTTGGGGCTCCCTGCTACCACAGTAACATACTGGAGGAAGTCCAGTGAAGGGCCGCCAAGGTGGTTGACATCTGGAGCACAAAACAGGCAAGGAAGCCTGTTTGGGTTTGTTCAGGTTTTAGAAAAGACAAGGGTATGTCATGTTTGTCTCAAGAAATAACAAAAAAAGGCAACACCAAGATAAGAGCATTTGGTTGTGAAAAGTTGGGGTGCTGCCCTAACGCTTGGAACACTAAGGTGAAGTGATGGAGGACATTAGTGTGTGCTCAGTGCCAATGAGAACTTTTTACTTCTTGTGGAAACTGCTTTAACCATCAAAGGCTAAAGTTTATCCAGCTGCTAGCATAGAATTTCTTCAGAGCTGGCTGGAGACATAAGTGGCTTACATGCTAAGCAGAGTCCTTGCAACTGATGCATTAAAATTAAAAGCATGTGAAGGGTGGTTCTTATTTACAGCCGCCTCCATGCCAATCTCTATGCCTTTAGCCTGTTCACTTGTTTAGATACCTGTAGGAGATGCTAATGGTAATACATAAAACCGACACATACATATTCTAGGCCAGGATAAATCCATTTTATTTTTTCTCTGCTTAAGGATAATAAGCCAGAGTTGGTAAATCAGATTATAATTTGGATTAGTATGAACAGAATATGGAAAACAATTAGTAATACCTTTGTCCATGTCAGGAAGTTAGTTGAGACAGCTTCTCCCATTCCTGAAAGAAAAGCAGATGGTGGTAGAGATGACTGTGTTTCTTTGGCACAAGCAATGCATTCATTGCCACATGAATAAATCTAGAATTCCGTCTACGCTTGGGTTGAAAAGGAAGTTACATTGGGGTGGAAGAAATACCCATGTCATCACAGAACTATGTAAACACAGCCCAGTATTCTAATTGGCTCCAGTCCATGACAGTTTGATTAACTGTTGCCACTATCTGAATTTATACACAGTGCTTGCTATAGGAAATTGAGCACGTTTGGTGGGAAATGGGCACATGACTTGACTTTCCCTGTAGACCCAAAACCTTCTAGAAAGCAGTAAACGACTCAGGGCAGCTGGGTGGGCTCATATTGACTAAATGCACTACTTCATCTTTGTTCCCACTATGCAGTACTAAGCTATTCTTTCTTTTCCATAACTAAGGTACATTATGAAATGCAGATGTAGCATAACATCACACAAGCAGACAGAATGACCTTTGGGTGCTATTCAGATGGTTATTATTAGACTCTGCTTCCTTCTGGCTGATAGAGCTTTTCTCATGCACATTGCTCTTAGAATGTTTCTGAGGTTTGACTTCACTTTCATCTGGGCCCCGGCAGAGGAAAGAGGAGGTGAATCTGATAACACTGGGACAAAGATAGATGTAGATCTCTGCAACTAAATTGCCTGTCCTCTTGCCTTCTCTTCCATTGGGCATCCCCACTCATTGCAATGAAGCTGCTGTAGTACTCCACAGTAGTGTATGCATAGGATTGCTTCAAGTATAAGTTAGAGCTACTAAGATAAGTAAAGTCTTGGTGTTCAGTTTTTTTAAAACAGTCTAGATTAGCTTTAACATGTGTACTACCAACTGTGGAAGAAAAAACCCTTAACTGAGTGAATGGTAATATAAGCAGGTTTCAAAGAGTTTTGCAGTATACTGCATCCATGTCTTTCAAGTTTGCTGCAGCAACTTGTGTCCCTTGTTAGCCTGTGGCAAATGTGTAGTATTTACACTTAAATATCAGCAATTACAGATTTCAGAGACACAAGCTAAAGCACTACCTCATGTTTACAGTTAGCTAATTAATAGCGTGTCACTGGTCCCATTTCTATCCTGCTGTTCTGCTATTAGTTTGGACAGCATTTTCGTTGTCTGCGTCATCACTGAAATGCTAATGAGATCTGATTAGGTTTTCTGTCATTAACTCTCTATGCCAGCATAGGATGATCTTGTCTATGATTTTTGGGGTACTAGAGATGTACACATAACTAAACCAGTAGTTCTTATAGGCCTTCATTGCAATTTTCAGCATGTATATAACATGCTTTCAAACAGGCTTCCTCATGTATCTTCATTTGAACATAATTACTCTGTGCTAACATATGCTATAACCAATCATCAGTGTTGAAAGTCTATTACCTTATCAAATATTTAAGTAATATTTACGCAATGTCAGTAAAAGCAATACAGAAATTCTTTTAAAACCTCATGGTTTATTTTTATTTTGTATATGATTCTGGAAGTATTGGTTCTAAAAAGTCATGCAGGATGTTTATTTCTTTGACTAAAGCAGTGTATTTTATTTATCTGGATGTTTGGTTTGGTTTAATTTAAACAGAGAACAGTGACTATTGATGTTTATTTCAATATCTGAATTAGCATAAATCTTCTTCACAAAGTCAAAAACAGAATGTTAATCCTGTTAATGTCTGATGCAGAAAAAACAGTCATGCTCCTTAACCAGAGAAACAGATGAAGGGCCAAATCCTTGTGAAATGGTCAAACAACCTAGATACAGAAAAGGTCCTGATGTCTGTTTCGATGAAGCCAAACAGGTAAAACTGAACTTGTAAGACTTTAGGACTATCTTCAAAAGCACTTGTAGAACTATTTTAGAAGAGCAGTGAAAACTATGTTTAAATATACCTTGGTGCCTGGTAACTTATCTATCACTAAACATACTGTTCACTCTAGACCATAGCCACTCTACTTCCAAGTATCCCATGATTAACATAAAATTAGCAGCTGCTTTCTTATCTGCCTTTCCTATAGCCATTGAACTTTCACACATGATTCCCACTAAAACAAAAAAAAAAATCAGCAAGTATAAATCTGATGGTCTCTGTACAGTGCTGTCAAAATCAGTTCTTCTATGGCTTTCACAAATAGATAATAATCCTGGCTCAGAAGTAATATTTTATACTAGTATTTCCAAATATTATTTAAGGTGTTTATAACTGTTTTAAAACATCTGGTTTAGGGTATTATTCTTCTTAAAAATTCTTCAAGTACGTATTGACCTTGAGTTGCATTCTCAGCAGGTATAAAAGAGCATTGGTTTAATGAAATCGTCAAAACTATGCTGTTTAGTACTCCCTGTATGGTATGCATCACAGTTTTGAAGGAAAGAGATTATAACTGCCATGTGTGGTGATTATTTTGAATATACTCTCTGTGTTACCTCTCAAAATACTTTATGAAAGAGAAGATGTTGAATTCAAAATGTTCAGTATAAATGTCAAGATAAAAAGTACTGAACATGTAAGTACCTGGCATTATATAAAATAAATATTTTTACAGGGCATTTATAATGCCTTATCCCATTTCTGCAAGGGAAAGATTGTCCAAATCTAGTGCACTTAGTTGGATATAACTGCTTTATACCAATGCAAGGGTTTTTTTTTCCAATATATTCTCTGCTTTTCTTTTATGAGGCACATTTGCTGTGATGTCAGTAGTGTTACAAAAGTCCAGACAGTTGGTAATCAGTGCATTTTTCTTCAAATAACTAAATTTGATTTTAAAAAGGAAATCTTACTGGACAGCAAAGTTTAAACAAAGTTGAAAAACCATCCAAAAACTATCTGGCCACTGTAAATGTAATCCAAACCTTCCTGATATGATTATGTGTGAAAGTACAACTGTTGCTCACTAGCTTGATGTGCTAATCAGTGTGTAAGTCATGTGTTCCGTAAGAGTGGATTGTTTTGGTTAAGTTTATTTGCAAAATTTGCTGTCAATCTCTTGCTCTTGGGTGGATGCTTTCACATTAACTCTGCTAACTTCAGCAATCTGCATGATATCTCATCTTGTGTGTCTTTTTTTCTGTGTTTTCTTTCCTTTCCTCTACTCGCTACTTTGCCCGTTATTAATAGGATCAGCCTATATGCACAACGAGTCGTGCCTCTGCCATGATGTCCGCTCCTATCTTCATTTTTCTGCAAGTTTTCATGTGGTGTGGATGGTCAGTTCCTTTCTCTAATTTTTTGTTTTGTTCTTGGCTTATAAAATTAGCAGACTTTTTTTACTTACTAAACATAATGAAAGAAAACAGAATGAAACAAGTTCCAAAAGCAATCCGGAGCAAATTGCTGTTGCAATGTTAAGGGAAATTAAATATGAAAAAACCTTATCTGGAGCCTCGTAAGTCAGAATTACAGAACACAAGGGGCCTCTCCCACAGCAAATACAAAGATGTGGGAACCTGTTTGGTCAACCCTGAGATCGCACATTTACCGAGTCAGTGTCATTCCTTTAAGAATGTTTTTCCTTGTCCCTATTAAAATGAACAGAAGAAGAAAGTTTTCTACGCAAAGGTACAAAGTAATGCGGAAACATT
The DNA here is from genome assembly GCF_037157495.1 of Lathamus discolor. Lineage (NCBI taxonomy): Eukaryota > Metazoa > Chordata > Aves > Psittaciformes > Psittacidae > Lathamus > Lathamus discolor. The sequence continues at coordinate 33,254,013 of NC_088884.1, read as the reverse complement.
ATACCTGCAAAAATAAGGCTGTGTGTAGGGATAGCAAGAATGAGGAAGCCTTGTTAATGATGAAGGAGTTTTCACTGCATTCACATTAACACAAACGTTAAAGATGGAAAGTAACAGTGTGTATCAACTTGCTTAAACTGTGAATTCATAAAATTATATTTTTACTTCCTATATTTTTGCAACTTGAACATACTCATTGCCTAATTGCAGCAAGTTTTTTCTTCTAATGAAATACACAGGTACTTGAAGTCCAGGTTACGGACCTATTGCAGACTCTAGAGCTCATAACAAAAGCCTTGGCATTTTAGACTGTGCTGTATTTAATAGTGTGAGAGTGAGCATTGCTGTGCTAGTGACATGTATGCAGGGAGCTGCTGATCTAAAGGGAACAAAATTCATGACCTTTTACTTTACACTGAAGGGGTTTCTGACCAATATTGTTACTCAGAAAACCACTAGAGGGAGATACTAACATACCTATCAAAGTAAAGCGACCGAGAGACAGAACTGGAAACAGGTAATTTATCAGAGTTAGGGTGGTAAAATATTGAAAATTGTAACAATTTAGAGCACTTATTTTCTCAGTAATTTATATTATCTTTATACTTGGGGAAAGGTTCAATGAATAGCACTCAAATATCAGTGGAAAAAAGCTTCAAGTTCTGTTTAACAGCTGTATTTGAGTAATTCTGGAGTTTCCTATCCTGTATTTAAATGATGTAATTTCTAGCAAACTTAGGAACTTGCACAACTATGGCTGAAGGTTTTAGAAAAGGTCAAGGTCCCTTACCCCAAGATAGTGGTATTTCACATTAAAATCTGGAAGATTAACATCTCATATTCTTACTCATGCAATTTGCTCTGTAAGTAACCTTGTTTTAATTAAAAAGCTCCTGTCCAATGTACATAAAGCAGCAGACTCACCTTGAGCTGAATTGTTTATGCCTAAAATGGTATTTCTGCCCAACCAAAAAACTGGGAAACCCACAAAATATCATTTTAGTTGATAGATCTTTGGCAGCAGAATGTTATAAAGGTAGTTCTATTCATCCATCCTGTTTTTAATAATGTTGTGATTTTGGAAATGTATTCTCACTCTATGTAGTTTTATTAAAATCACTGAAGCCAACACAGATACAAACCAGCTGATCAGGTTCAATAATGGCATCTGGTTTGGGGTTTTTTTCATCAAGGGTAACAAAGTAGTCTTTACCACCACCTTGAATAGCTTGCTCTTACTTTGTACATGCACTCTTTTCGTTTGCCATGCCTGATAATAAGAAGAACTCTACAAGGCCTTACCCCCTTCTGGGAATGTCTTATTGCCGTCAGCTCCCAGGGATGTCAGACAGAGATTTGAGGGTGATTAGCAGCCCAGACAACTGTGTACATCTTGATGGGGTTGGCTGTATCCCTGATCTACATGCGGGTGGCTGTACAGCTTTGACAGCTTTGTGTGATATTCCAGCCAAAGGAGGGTAACATATACTTATGAAAGACCATGCATTGGAACTTGAAATGGCTCTTGAGTAAAAGCAAAAGTCTTCTCCATGCCATACGAAGCATTTAAAATATATGCTTATAAAAGGTATAACTTTGAAATAACCAGTTATGTCAAAGGCCAGATCAGAAGCCTTTTTGGCAGATATTGTTGCTTTATCTTTTGATTAAGGTTTCAAGACAAAGTTTTAGTACATTAAATAGTTACAGTGTGCTTCTAAAGGAGTAACAAGTATTTTTATAGACTTAGATGTGTATGTGTATATATATATGTACTTATATTTGCATGTGTGTCTTTAAGACTTTGGATTGGCACTGCTTTCAAGGAAATGTTGGTATATATCAATGAATATGTGGGTTTGATACTTAACAGTGAATATATGGTTTTACAAAAGCATTCATTTCCATTCTGCACTTGCTGAATAATTTTCACAGTGTGACTGTGTAAAATAACCCTCTTTAGAGTTATCACAGTAAGGCATGATACGAAGGAAATGACATTTGGATTTGATACTTCTATACCTCAAACATGCAAGAAAACTTGACACGTGAATTATTAATGAAAGAAATTTCTGATACACTTCTGATGAAATTAAACTGGTTAAAAAAAATATTCTTTCCAATTTATTTTCTTATTATTTCTGTCTTCAAAGGGAAAAAATATACCGATTATTATTTAGAAGACAGCAAGGAAAGGACAACCCCAACTGATCTGTTGGTTATTCAGGTTTTCTGTGTGACTAATGTAGTAGTGACTAATGCAATGGGCTGGACAATTTCAGTGAAACTGCTTAAAAAAGTTCAGTGTCTAATTGCGCTGTATGAGGTAGAGATAAGATAAAGATAAACTAAACTGATGCTGTGTAATCTGTTAAGAGATTTTATGAGAAACCTCAATAATAACAGTCAGAGGAAACAGTGAGAAGTTTTCTTAAAGCTCAGGTAGAGTGGAAGTGTTTTCAAAGATGACATTTTGAAGACCATTCAAAACTGACATTTTCCTCAATATGGTTCCGAGTTAATGATGGGATCGCATTTCTTGCAATTGTCACAACAGTTAAAGCACACAAGAAAATGACAATGTGCAATGCGGGGGAGAAAAAAGTAGTTTAGACAGGATTTACTGTACCTTCTTTGCCACTACTATTTTTGTCTTGGCTTAGGATACAAAGGAATAACTGGTTCCAGAGAGAATATTTAGAAATTGTTCTTGGCAGAACTGCTGGTTTACCATGGTAAATTGGTAAAACCTCAGAAATTCAGTTGCTTTGATCATTAGTTTCAAATCTCACCAGCCTTCAAATATGTGTATAAACCTTGTATACTTTTGTCCAGTACAGTTTAGCTGTGTCATTCATAAGATGCCTTCCCTGCATGAGGCTTCCAAGACATTCTCCAGTGTTGTGATGTTATGAATCCTTTAAAAACTGCTCTGTGTAGTCTCAGGGAGAGAGCAAAAGATGTTAAGATATTTATTTTTAGTCCAATGAGATTATTACGTAGTATAACTGTTGAATGTAAAAGCAGTGCCCGTAAATTGTCTTAGTTAAAATAACCCTCATAACGAAAGAAAACTTCTCAAAAAGTGAATAGAAATGGGCAACAGAATGTATTTATTTTTGTTAAGTACATTTAGTGGTAGGATTAATGAATGTTTTTTCCCAATATTTGGTATAATGCAGAGTGACATGAAAGCTGAATGCTGTATAATTATATATGTGGAGGTCCATCTACTCTGTATTTTTCGTGGGTGCTGTTTTCACTATAATGATATTTTTCCCTTCGTATTTGTCATGGTTTAAACCGATCCACACAGCTCGTCCACTCACTCCCCCCCTTTCTTGCCCTCCTCCTGCTCCCAGAGGGACGGAGAGGAGAATCGAAAAGAATGCAACTCCCACGAGTTGAGATAAGAACAGTTTAGTAACTAAGGTATAACACAAATCACTACTGCTACCACCACTAATAATAATGATAAAGGAAATAACAAGAGGAAAGAATACAACACCTCAACACCAGCTGACCAATAACTCACCCCACTCCCCCCAGCCAAGCACTGACCAATACCTCGTCCAACCCTGCAGTCCCCGCCCTTCTGGGTAACTCCCTGTTATATCCTGGGCATGACGTGCTGTGGTATGGAATACCTCTTTGGCTAGCTTGGGTCAGGTGTCCTGTCTCTGCTTCTTCCTGCTTCCCCTCATCCCCAGCAGAGCATGAGGCTCACAAAGTCCTTGGCCAGAATAAACATTACTTAACAACAATTAAAAACAATCGGTGTTATCAGCTCTCTGCCCAGGCTGGAAGTCAAAACTCAGAGCTTGCACCAGTTACTAAGAAGGAGCAAAACGGCTCCTGGTAAACCCAGGACAGTATTATACACAAGTGTGTGTAAGACCTTCAGTTTACTTCTTTCTTACTCTCCAGACATTTTCCTCTCTGTTGGAAAATTTTAAACCTTGTGCTTTTCTTTAGACTATTTCTTCAAAGACGACTCCTCTAAGTGATTTCAGTGATAAGAATCATAAATACCAATAGGTAACAGAGCACTGTTCATTGAATTCATGTTAGAAGAAACTATTACTGATAATTCTGCTTCTGATGGTACTCACTGTGAGGAAGAAACCACAACATTATTTTTAGTTGCTTTGAACAGAACTAAAACTACAGGACAAGACACAATGCAGATGCGAAAAAGTGACAGAGCCAAACTAAATAAACCAGAAAGTTCAGTGCATCTTCAAATGTTAGCATCCTACTCCAAATCTGGTGCAGCAGAGTTCATTTATGACTTACTTTTGACCGTAAACCTTAGGAATTTTGGACTTACAGAGTGGACTCAGCTAAAAAAAAAAAAAAAATAAAATCAAAGCCTAAGCCAAAATTATAGAACTAAGTTACAAAGCTAATAGATAACAGAGACATGTCTGGAAATGGCTGCTATTCATAACAAATGGCAGCTAACGTGAGCTGTTTGCTTTAGGAGAGTTGTGTTTTTTCTTTACATCCAAGTTTCTAAAATAGACTGTTGGTGAATGCTTTAATTTCTGGTGACTTACTGAGCCTAATTTGACTGCTGTATCTGATTTCCATGTATTTACTCCAAACTGATTCTGATTCCTATCACCTCTCCTCTTTAAGAAGAATGCATTGTGTGTAGTGGGAATCTCATTAAGGTCCTTGCCCCTTAAAATTGACACAAAGAACTCACTGAAATCTTTTGCTATGCCCTGTAATTCCCAAGTTCCCTCTTTACACCTCTGTTATCAAGCAGTTGCCCAAACTCTGTATTTGTCTTCATCTTTTTGATTTATTTGAAACTTTCTGTTATCATTTTCAGCATATTTTGCAGGGAGGTCGTAAGAAAAATCTTTATCAGCATTCTTAATTTCCTGTTTATATCTAATCTGCCATTTTCATGTGCTCTCCCATTCTTGTCCATTTGAGTAAACTTGTTTTCTTAAATACTGACCTTTTCCCTATGGCAGTGTACTTAATTTCCTCGCTGATTCATGCAGGAGTGTTTCTTTAGGTGGCTGTGTTTGGTTTATTTTGGGGGTTGTAATTTATTGGGGGTTGGATTTTTGGAGGGAGGAGGGTAGTGAGGGTTGGGTGGTTAATCATTCTAATTTTGGCATTTATTTTACCTGGATTTTTAAATTATATTTCTAAATATCCTTCTGGATCCTCTGAAGGTACTTGCTTTTTGAGATGATGCTTCTATTGTTTGGTTTGGGTTTTTTTTCTGCTTTCTGTTTTTTGTTGGATTTTTTCCTGTTTTCTTGGTTTTGTTTGTTGTTTTGTTCTGGGGGTTCTTTTAACAGCTTTTGGTAATTTTCACCTAGTTCCCTTTTTTGAAATTGGTATCTTTTCTTTTGGACTTGTTTGGTCTGATCTCTCACATAACAAGGTAAATCCTATTGCATTGTGGTCTACTAGAGCTATACTGAGCAGCTGTCTACTAGTGACTTTGAAAAAGGACCCATACACCAGTAAGGATTCAGATGCTGTTTATTCCAAAAGACATTTATCATATCCAAAAATATGATCTCTACATCTCTTTTTGATAAAGCATCAATCCAGTTTATACATGGCATTTCTAATATCACATAACATTTCATATATGATATTGTCACTTTGACAGGGTGCTCAGCAGTGCAATTCTAGTAATACATTTGTATTACTAGACTCTGATACTTCTTACCCTTACAGAGATTCCATGACACTTTCCTTTTCCTGTAATACTTTTATGCTGTTACACTTTGTATTATCCTTTAATACTTTACATGCTTCTGCTGTATGTCCTGCGCTGCCAGTCTTACAAATTTGGTAGCCTGGCAATGCTCTGTCGTACTGATTAATTTCCTTCCAACAGCTTTCTGATATGTGTATTCTATTGGGATGGTTCATTAATGGCTTGTCTTCATTCACCCATCTTAATTTTATGTTCCTGGCATTAGAAGCACTTGAAAGTTTTTCTTAAGCATATGACAATAAATTAAAGGCATTTTACTGACCCTTCCATATTTATGCTGATTGTACTTTTTATCCCTAACCCCCACACCCTCTTCTGAGACACTCTAGGTTTTAGTTACATGTGCCTCAGTGGCATGTCGGTCTGACCCAGGAGCTATTCATGTCCATTGGCTCTCCTCTGCTTTAATTTCTAAAGCCTTTTTAATGTCTGTGCAAACAGGCGGGCTCTGTTACTGTTAAGGTGCAGTTTGTCCTTCCCTGCACATGTTCCTCCTGTTCAAGAAGTTTTCCCAGTTCTTACTGTATCTGAGTCCCTTCCCACCTACACTGTTGTCTTGCCATTGGAGTCTTGGGATCCCTTGGAAAATGGAAAGTGTCAATTTATACTGTGGGTACAGAATACAGTGAAAACAAGAGGAAGACGAGGTATTTTCAGCCTTCAGAACTACCTGTGCAGGGCATGGCTGGAACATTGTCCTGGTGTTCTAGGCAGCTAAACATAGATTGCCGCAGTTCTGGGAAGCAAGGTGTGAAGAGTTACTAAGTCAGAACAGGTATCAAACCTATTTCATCCAGACTAATGAGTAAGTCCATAATGTGGAAGGTATTATGAATTATAGGCAGAGTGGGACTGGCTAACAGCATTAGTAGTAAAAAGGAATGGGGAAAAGAGGTGTGATTGCTGTGTGGTATAATGAATAGTTAGGTCCACTAATGCATGACAGAGTGGTGCAGCTCAGAGCAAGTCCTCAAGCTGGAGGGTGTCTTCTCCAGGGACTGCATCAAATGCGTACAAAAAGCCAACAGAAAATTTGGTTCTTGTGCTTAAATACAGCATTAGAGACAGAGAAAGGGTTTTCATTTTGTATGATCATATCTCCACTGCATATTCATCTTAATGTGTGATCATGTTGATGAAACAGACATGAACATACTCTGGTATTCACTTTCTAATCCTTAAAAGGTATCTTTTTTTCCATCTTTCCTCACAATAAAGTGATACTCAAAATCTCCAAATTGATGTAATTTTCAGGAATATAGGTGTGGCTTATTGGGCCCTGCTGGCATATCCTATACCATTTCTTTTTTGACTGTGTAAGTATCCCATCTAGTTCGTAAGTGACTGCAGTAAGCCTTGTAGGTATTTAGTCCTCCCATGTAGCATTGCCACTCTCAGTATAAAAAACCGGCCAAACTCACAGGAATTATTTTGATGTTATTTTAGGCAAAATAACATGTATAAGACCAAAAAGATGCCTCAAGAATAGTTCAGAATGTTGAAGGCTAAAGTGTAGATTACTTCTCAGGAAATTTAATCATAATTAATTTTAAATGATTTCTTCTTTTCTTGTCAACAGGAAGATTCGGCCGACTGCGGTGGTGCCTCTGGTCTGAGTCCATCACTGTGGTCTATGGCAGGAATTCAGTTGGTCCTGCTTTGGCTGTTATCTGGCAGCAGACACTACCAGTTATGACCTTGCTAAACCAAAACCTGCATAACTTAATCAAGACCCTGCCAAAACAATAGCCTCAGTTTCATTTTAAAAGGGTCAGCTATTCAGACAGCAGCAGAACAGCAGTGCTCGTGTCTGGTTATCACTTGATGTGAAACTCATAAAGGCACCCACGGTGGCTGCATGTTGGAGTGTCAGATCCTTAAACATGTGTGAATGCTGCATCATCTATGCCATCTAAACAGAATTCTGTATGTGCTCCATTGGGGAATCTAAGATTATTTTTTCCTTTTGTTTGTTTGTTGTTGTAATCTTGATGACTTCATGTAAAAGGGCTCCCCTGACAATAGCTTATGTACATGACTTTTATTTCTTTTAAGCTTTGGATATCTTGAAGATTTATATTCTTTTACATAAACAGTTATTAAAAAAAAAAACAAAAATAAAAAAGAAAACCTACTCCCCAGTCTGCACTACTAGCACCATGATGGCTGCTTTGAGCATCAGTTCTGTCCAAACTAGTTGAGTAAAATGAAAATATTGGGTAGTCATCAGAAGTTCAGTGTGATTTCAACACTTGATGATGAGTGGGTTATTCTTCCAAATGAATCATGTAGCCAGCTAAGGTAGGCTGATAAATTGTTAGTTTGAAGGAAGGAAGGGGAGAAACTTCTGGTTTTAGAAATATAAAGGTGCTTGAGAGTTTAACTAAAAAGTGATTCTCATCTTAAACTTGATGTCATCCTCTGTCAGAAAAAAATTAATTTCAATGTAATGTTCACCTCCTTTTCACAATGCAGTTATGCATAAAGCTAGTAGAATTCTTTAAAGGCTCAAACAAAAATGCTTGTGAATAAAAACTGTGATATTTGAACGTTGGTTTCCAAGGGTATTTTGCATGATGATGATGCTGTGCTATTGTTTTTCAGTTTGTTTTCTTTGATGGTAGAGTTTAGTCCATTGAAAAGGTAAATGAGTGATTCTGTTATTGTGTGAGAAACTGAACATCGCAGATCATTAAATTATAAAACAGAGCTCTGAATATACTGTGTAATGAAAAAGCTGAGGAAATAGGGTAAATTTAGCTATCGTAACAAAAGGGTTGAGTTGGATTTTTTACAGAATAGTGATCTCACATGAAAATCTGTGTACAGATATTTTAAGTATATAAAAATCAGATTTAACACATTTATTTTTGGAAGTGTGTGTTCTGTAAGGTTCATATCAGGTTCCCACTTTGTTTCCTTCATATAAATACCCTCATAATATTAAAACTTCTGCTGTTGCTATTTATTATTGAAAATGGCATATTTAACAGCAAAATGTCCTGGTTTCCGAGATTAGAAAAAAACAAATGGGGAGCCTTGAATCTATATGTATGCACATTGATACTTGATTGTGAATAATACTTTTAGAAGTTGTATTTATACAACCTCATTGATGATACAGATTGGTGCAGTAAATTATGATATTACAGTGTAGCATAGTGTTGATGCAAAATATGATTTGCGCTTTTATTTTCTAGTTTTCAGAACTAAACAGTATTGCAAGACAGCTAAACCAATGAATGTGCAACTTTGTTGGTATTGTACAATTCTGCTAACAACTGCAATATGCAAATATTAACATGGCACAATACACTAGCTCTTTAAAAAAATAAGCTGCAAAGCATTGATATGTATATGCTGGCAATTGATCGATATAATTTTAATCATGCCAAAAGCTTAAAGAAATAATTGGGCATGTGTTAGTATCCTATGAAAACCGAAGAAGCTACTGAAAGCCATGGCATGTCTTTAAAGATCAGATGTCTTCTGTAGTGATACCCATGGCTGGTTCGTTGATTTTCTCACATATCTTGGCTCCAGCTGTGTATTTTCTTACGTTTGAGAATACAGCAAGTGAAAAAGTAAAACCTGACCTTTTGTTCAGCAAACAGATTTAGTTTTTTAAGAAAAAATATCTCTAGTAAAGTCATGGGTTTAGAAGGACAATTGTGTTGGATGACTTCAGGTCCTCCTCAGGGAAGGTGAGCTAATTTTGATAATATGGATAATAACAACAATAATCTTGGAGCTCTTCATTCCAGTTCTATTACTGCACTTCTCTTCACCCTATCACTGGTCACCACCTCATAAACAGCTAGTTTGAGTCTTTCTAATTCTGAGACTGCATCCTGTATTTTTCCTTAACATGGTCAATAGAAATTTTATGGGAGGAACAAATTTTGTAGGATTAGGCCAGTGCTTACTACACTCATTGCATTTACTCTAAGATTACTTAAAATACACATTAGCTTGCATTTTGCTCTGTTAATTTCTTGAGAGATTGTCAGTATGTTGTCCTCTATAGTCTTCACTTAGCTTCCCAAGAGCATGGAAAATTTATGTTATTTGACACTGTAACAAATTGCTTACACTGGCAGGCTGTATTTTGAGTTACTTAATATTTGATTAGAGCATATAGATAGAAAGGTGGCAAAAATCTGTGCTACCACAGAACACGACTGTGGCTTTTTCTCTCATCCGACTTCTCTTAGACTGCTCAAATACAAAAGGAGGGAGAAGCTCGTGCCATGCAGATACATCAGCCTTCTTGGGTTATCCAGAGAGGGAAATGTCCTTTTCTCCTCTCCTCTGTCCCTTTGTATGATCTGAAGAAACATGTTTCTGTATGAGCATGTAGTTTTCTAGCCATTATACCCATCTGATAGAAAAATCAAGATCTGGCCCTTGCAGAAGGGCTTAGTATATTCCTCACAGAACTCAATTCTTTAAAAAGGGAAAAAAAGACATTTTGGCTTCTTTCTGCAGAAAGTAATCTATATTTTGATTATATCCAAGTGAGGGTCAAGATTCTTCATAATGCACTACCTAGATATCTGCAAATTACAAAACACAGATGGAAAATGCAATGTAAACTCTAGCTATCTCAAAATGTGAATACCAGTCTGTTAGAAATAAATTGCATGAACAAATACATATCCTCATGCAGAAAAGTATTTTTACTCTCAGATAATGCATAATAGTCATCTCTTGTCTATGAGAGAAGAAATTTGATCCAAGGCTTTAAATTGAGACATTTTCAAGTCACAATATGTTGTAAAAAGGGGGCTTTTTGTTTTAAAGCCAGATAAAAAGTTCTGTTGATCTTTGCTTGGATCCTTTAAATAGTACTAAGGGAACTGTTGGAACTGTTTCAGTTCAGAAGTCATGCAGCCTATTGTATGTCTGAAAAATAACCACCACGTTTTTACAGCATTGTACTTTGCAAAACATGATCTGAGGATTTAACATGAAAGGTTTCTTTGTAGTTTTTCATTTAAACAACCAGCATTACTGCCAAAACACTGATCGTGGTCCATATTTGTAACAGGTTTTTAACATGACACAGCAGGTTTGAGTGACAAGATTTTTAGGTCCTGTACCTTCAAGATTTTAGTATGATCTTTTTCATGTTTCTAATGCTTGAGGCTTTACCGCTCGACTTGACAAAAAACAGTGTTGCTGCCATTTGTAAGTTTTCCTAGACTATTCCTTTTACTAATTTAAAAACTGGCCTTACTGGGTTCAGATAGCAGTATCCCTTTTAAGTGACCTTTGCAACCCAAGTGTTACTTGCTGTGGTTCAGTATCACTGAAGAGACATTAAGACCTTTTGTTCCCATTAACACTTAAGCTCAGAAAATGTTCTTAGAATGTTTTCATTTCAAAACACAACCTCAGTCCCAGTGGTCCTAAAAATTCAGTTGTTAGCACACTGGTTATTAAGAAGTACATTAATGCCTACAAGGCACTGCAACGCACTTGGGTGTTTTGGGAATGTAAACTGAAGGTGAAATCTTAATAACTCCTTCCTTAGGATAAATTTTACCCTTGTTCCATCAGACATCCACGCCTTTAACAAAGGCCAGATTTATTATGATTTTTTTCATACCGCAATGTTAATATTGTTAATACTCATTGTAAACTATTGTACAAAGATTAAAACAAAGCGTCTGAAAGCAATTCAAGAGTTTTGAAAAGTTAGCCTCACCCTCTTCCCAGCTACTTGCATCTGTCCTGTTTATGGTTTAAAAGAAAAACATCATCTTGAAGAAATAATTTCACTGAGGCTAAAGGGATACTGTCTTGTTCAGATGCCATGAATTGTGATTGTGATCTGACAAAGCTGTCTTCTCTTCTTGTGTTGTATGGAATGTCTGCATCATGCTTTCTGGGATATTTTTATTGAAATGCTCCGTCTGCGTTTCTGCAAAAAGAGACTTGGTTGCTCTCGCACGGCGGTCAGGTCTTTCTCCCTTTTCTTGTGTTCTCTTGACACTTTTGTGGAACTTGACAAGCCTGGAAAAACTAATTTTTTTGTAAAAATTTGTACAATAATGTTATAAAAAGTTTATAATCCTAGAACTGTTGTGTTAATTCTTGTGCAAAAACAGTATATTCAGAATAAAAGTTTATCATTTAAAATCAACAGCTACTTTGATTGTTCATTCTGTATAATACAAACATGTAAATAAGGGCCTATGTAATTTGCTCTATAATACTTTTGAATTTGATATAGAATTGGACCCAAGTGTCTGAAAGAGAGTTACTCTTCAGCATGGAGACAGTGACTTAACACGGTTCTTGTCTGGGGTGCAAAGGAGAGTGTGCAGCAAACCCTCATTTCTGCTTCATTTCTGGCCGTGAAAAGTTAAAAAAATGGGAAAAAAAATAAAATAGCCAACAAAAACTGAGAGCCTGTTCAGCACTGAGTAAAAGAACAGTCTGCAAAGCATCTGTAGCCCTGTTGTTCTGCAACAATTGCTTTTGGAAGGATTGTAATTTACTAACTTGTAAACACTGATGAAGTCCAAGGGTTCATCCACATGGAGACACAGAATAAAATCAGATGGCTCAGATGCAGAAGTGGATGCTGCACAAGTTGTTGCCCCACCTCTGAACAAAGATTGCTGTGTGATTTATGAAACAGCTTTGTTGCTGCTGCCATTCTCAGCTAAGCGTTAAACTCAGTGGATCTACGTACCTTAATAAATGGCCTTGGGATGTTCAGGAGTTGCTTCATTGGGTTTTCAGGCTTACTGCGGTGGCACTGGCAGCCTCCATCAGAAGGGCAGGGCAGATAGCTGCAAGTTTTAGGAGCCTGATTTTAATCTTTGGCTGCCATTGTGTCAAAGCCCAGGAGAGTGGCAGGCGCAAATTACTGCTGGATTTACTGAATCCCTGAGGAGTCAGATAAGAGAGTAAGAAATCCAATACAGATTCTAATGCTGCAAAGTAGCAGGTTTCCCATGTGGAAATCCTGCAAGGCCCTGCATGACACTGAATATTGACATCCAGAGGTTACTGGTCCCAACTAGATTAAAAATTGCTGGCTAACTACATGATTACGTCCACATGCTGAACTCATTGTATCATGTTGTCTGTATGCTGATTGCCATTGAGATGCAGAAATAAATAAAACCCCTAAATCCCTTCCTGGTACACTTTAAATTTAATTTCTGTATTACAATACACAAATCACTAAGTACCAGAAGCCAACAGTCTCAGAAGGCACAGGGTTTCTTCCCCTATGTCTGGAACATGCAAGCATCTTTGACTTCATCAGTTTGATTTGGGAATGGCTGCATTGCAGAGAGATATTCTATACTAGTCCTGGTGCAAATCAAGCCAGAATACACTTGGCCTGTCATATCCTATTATTTTGAGAGGTGACTTCACATTGTCCAGTGCAGCTCTCTTGCTGCTAGCCATCCACAAAAATCAAGATGTTATATAACATTGATGCTGTAAAACCCCTTCACCACCATATCTGTTAGCCCAGAGCTCCCTGTAATTCTTGACTGAATAAAATGCATGTCCTTCATGGTGAAACATTTTCCCTGCCTGTTGCATAAGACTTTGAAAGCAATGTCTCCATTTCCAACAGGCTTTTGGGCGCCCAAAGCATATATGGGAGGAGGGAAGGAAAATGAGGCTTTTTCAGGAGAATGATTTTAACTAAATTCTAACTGTATTCCCTCTAAATGCTTGATATGTATACAGAGCAGAGCTACAAACCCTTCAGTAACGTCTCTCCTTTTAACAGAACACCGACAGCTGTTTCTTTCGGGGTTTTTTTGGATCCCACAAGCATTTTCTTGACCATCAGTGTACATCCCATGTTTTGTAGAACAGATATTTGAATATGGTAGCCAGTGTTTCTCTTGGAGAAATGGCAAACATGTTTGTGATTTGACCCACCTAACTGTAGTTGCCAACAATCAGTCATGAGTTCACTCTGCAGTGAAGAGAGTCCAGGAGCTTGCTGCATGGGCTGCTGGTCCTGCCCAGGCTTTGACAATCTGCTTTAATGACCAGAAGGTGGATTCCTAAGAAAGAATTTCCTACTGCTGTTTTAGCAGTATGCTTTTTCAAAGGGGAATTATCACATTAAGTAAAAGCTGCATCTGCTATTTAATACATTACTTTCATGTTTAGTTTTTCATAGCTTCTTAGTGCTGCTAGTTTCTGACAGCTGTTTTGAGACATTAAATATGAAGGACTTCAGTGGTATTCACTCTTCCTTTTCAGAAATTCTTTCAATTATTTTTTCAGTCACTGAATTAATTATTTCACAAACAAAATAAAATGTGTGGAATTGGGAATGGAAGCTATCTCAGAATTTCCATTTTAACTTGGCTGCTTTAACCCAGACTCCTTTTTGTAACCCAGACTCTTGTGATCTCAGCTTCCATTGTGATCTCAGCTTCCATTCTGTGGTTTGATTATTTAAAAATACATTTTTGGAGCATTGTAACACACACACACACTACGGAAAGGGTAATTAACATGCCTGGAACATTGACTAATAGTAGTATGTTTCGGTATGTGTGGTTAACATGTATTATTCCTGTAAGCTATTTTGAGAGTCCAAACAATTAATGCTCACTATGGCAAGGGTTAGTCAGTTTGCCATATAAGCTCTTACATCTTCAGGAATCAATTAGCTCTAAAAGAAAATTGCAGGCAACTGTGATTCAGCATTGCCTGGAAAGATCCTGTTATACCTGATTTCAAATGGCCAGGGAATTAGGAGCATTCTCATGTCCTGCTTACCTGTAGCCTGCAAAAAGAATAAAAAACTCCATATAATGGCAGGGTTTGCTTTTGACATCTTTTGGGAATTTCAGCATGAGAAATAAGAAGCCTAAAGTATTTTGAGAGCCTGGGGCTAAATCCTATGCAGTGCGATTCAGAGGTGAGCACTGGGTATCTCTGTCCCTACGCTGATCAGTGGAGATCCACGTGATATAGTCAGTGGAGGAGGGAGAACTATTCAGGTGCCCTACCACTGATTGCAGCTGCAGCTGCAAACACAAGCTTTCTACTGAAAATGAGGCATGAGGATGCTAGATCCAGAGAAATACAGACCAAGCAGTGGAGATGGATTAATTCAAAACTTGACTCTTCTGCTCCTACAATCTGGGCTCAGTAAATTTCTCCTAAGGGAAGACAGATGTGAAATTCAGACTCTTAGCTACCAGAGAATGATGCAGACTTTTGTCTGCTTTAACAGCTATTGCTATGCAGACATAGCAGAAGAGATGCCAAACTCCAGGTCCTGAGAGGAGCTTGTTTGGTGGCTGTGGCTAGAGTACAGTCTGGGCCAACTACTTTGGAAGGAATTCACTTCCAAAGTAGAAGAGAGGTAGTGGTGGTGGTGAAGTGGATGTTAGTCATCTTTTTCATCATCTGCTTCTACTTAAAGTACTTGTCCCAAAAGTGTAAACTATATTTCTAATCTGTCTTTATCTATCTATGGGAGAGGGAATCAGCACTTACAGAGGCAGCAATGAAATCTGGCCTACAAGCTAGATGGCTACCTTGAGTAGTCTTGCCATCAAGCTGTTGAAGAAAGGTCTACAATAAGCAAAAACAAAGCAGCTGAAAATGTTATTTTACTTTCTCTTTTTAAGTTATTCTCACTTCATTATGGCATAAGCCCCAGCTTTGAGTTTGGTTATTGCTTGGAAAATGTGTTGTTTATAGATTCGACCAAAAATGTCATATTTGCTTGTGATGGTATCCAACTTTCCATAACCCTGCACCTGAGGCAGTAGCATGGAAGAAAAGTGATGACAGATCTCTTATTTTGAGGATCAGCCTACGCTGCTTTAGCTGCCAGATCATGGTATGGCAAAGGAAGATTATTATCTTGATCTTCTCTTACTTTGCAACCAGAGTAACATGGACAAGAAGAAAGCAAATAGGAAAGCAATTTGCAACTGCAGCAGTGCAAAGAGGGCACATCTGGCACCACAGTAGTGGCTGCTACTCTCCCTGCCTTGTATATGTCAGGCTAAGGGGAATTACCAGGTGTTGTCATCACTACATGATGATTATCTGGGAGTGATGGGAAGGGCTGTACAACTAAATCACAGAATCATAGAATCATGGAATAGCTGGGGTTGGAAAAAACCTTAAAATCATCTAGTTCCAACCCCCCTGCTGTGGGCAGGGACACCTCACACTAAACCATCTCACCCAAGGCTCTGTCCAAACTGGCCTTGAACACAGCCAGGGGTGGAACATTCACAGCTTCCCTGGGCAACCCATTCTAGTGCCTCTCCACCCTTACAGTAAAGAACTTCCTCCTTATATCCAATCTAAACTTCCCCTGTTCAAGTTTTAACCCATTACCCCTTGTCCTGTCACTACAGTCCCTAATGAAGAGTCCCTCCCCAGCATCCTTATAGGTCCCCTTCAGATACTTGAAGGCTACTAGGAGGTCTCCATGCAGCCTTGTCTTCTCCAGGCTGAACAACCCCAACTTTTCAAGCCTGTCTTCATACAGGAGGTGCTCCAGTCCCCTGATCATCCTCGTGGCCCTCCTCTGGACTTGTTCCAACACTTCCATGTCCTTTTTATGTTGAGGACTCCAGAACTGCACACAGTACTCCAGGTGAGGTCTCACAAGAGCAGAGTAGAGGGGCAAGATCACCTCCTTAGACCTGCTGGTCATGCTTCTTTTGATGCAGCCCAGGATACGGTTGGCTTTCTGGGATGTGAGGGCACATTGAAGCCAGCTCATGTTCATTTTCTCATTGACCAGCACCCCCAAGTCCTTCTCCACGGGGGTGCTCTGAATTTCTTCTCTGCCCAGTCTGTAGCCGTGCCTGGGATTGCTCCAACCCAGGTGTAGGACCTTGCACTTGGCATGGTTAAACTTCATAAGGTTGGCATCAGCCCACCTCGCAAGCGTGTCAAGGTCCCTCTGGATGGCATCCCTTCCCTCCAGCATATCAACCGGACCACACAGCTTGGTGTCATCGGCAAACTTGCTGAGGGCGCACTCAATCGCACTGTCCATGTCACTGACAAAGATGTTGAACAAAGTGTCCCAACACTGATCCCTGTGGGACACCACTCATTACTGGTCTCCAGCTGCACATTGAGCCATTGACCACAACTCTTTGTGTTCAGCCATCCAGACAGTTCTTTATCCACCAAGTGGTCCATCTATCAAATTGATATCTCTCCAATTTAGAGACAAGGATATCATGTGGGACAGTGTCAGACACTTTGCACAAGTCCAGGTAGCAAATGAAGCAAACTGCTGAATCTGTCTCTCTGTTTCCCCTCTATAGCATGAGGGAATTCAAAGGTTTTCTCAGAGTTTTCAGACGCCCAAAGTTTCACTGAGAAAAACTGTAAATCAAAGAAACTAACCTTCAATTGCTTCCACGCCTCTTGGGGAATGTAGATGTTAAACTATTTTTTTGAGGTATTAAGGGGTTTTTTGTAAGTATGCTTGTGGACATAAATATTTTTATGCTTTTTAGACACTACCTGTGGGCTTCTAATATCCTGCTGTTATACTTTGCTTTCACAAGGTCAAACAGCCCCGCTGTACTTTTCTGTGGCAGATGAAGTGAGTAAAACCCTGCTTTAGAGCAGACTGCATGTAAGGCCTCTTCTGCAGAGTATAAAGGGGAACCTACAGTGTAGCACTTGATTTTTTAGAATCTGTAGTTGAGTGGATGTCTTAAATAGAAACTGCCCTTGTTCTGAATGCAAACCTATCCTCGCACTGAACAGATAGGCACCTTTATTGTTTCCAGAAGAAGTTGTTTCGCGTAAATGGATATTCTGTTAGTAGAGGGCTTTTTATGTTTTTTAATAGCTTAAATAGCCATTTAAAAAGTACAGAATAGTGTGGAAGGCTATATTTTATAGCACAGCTGTATTCACACTTCTGCAACTGGCACCCTGAACCGCCTTCACCACAGGTGAAGCTTTTGCAGGGAACTTATTATTCAGCTGATTTGCACAGTCCAGTGGATTCCAGAATCAGGTTCTGAAACAGTGCAGATGCTGATGACAGTGGTAACAATGGAGCAGTTTTACTGTTTTGTGTTTCTTTTTTTTCTACTAAACCTTCCCAGCCAATCACAACACCTAGTTTATACAAACACCTTTAACAAAAAAATATGCATGTTGAGCTGATTGCCATTAGGAATCACAATATTTTTCATTGCTTCATGTTAGTATTTTTCTGCACTGTGGGTTATTTTTACAGAGTTTATCACATGTGTCTATAAATTTGTATGAAAAATAAAGCCAAGCTAGTTAAGGACAACATGGAATAAGTGTTATACTGGACATAAACTTTCTCCAATGGATACAGAATCTCTTATTAAAATAACAGGAAATTTAATAGCTATAGCTTTATACGTTATCAGACATACTTAGCTTTAGTTGTAAATTCACAATTGTTGAACTAAATAGTTAATCTCAATCTGAGCAAATCAGAAATGCGAAGTGGTTCAAACAGTTGTATATTAGTGAGGCTGTATTTAAAGTGTATGTAGATACTAAATTTGTTGTTTGTAATAGATGAACTCTGTTTGTCTGAAGTTAAAAACTGAGAGTTGTCCTGTAATGTTTTTTTTCTGGCACTGTTATGCATTGTAATGTACTGAACAAAGAGTCTGGCTGTTCAAGACTGCATCTCAGAGCAAAAACTGGAAGAGGAGGTTGAAGGATTAGCCACTTCTGAAAAGCAGGCATACTTTATTAAGGAAAGCAGCCCCACTTTGGGGAAATCTAAACTGGCCTAGAAAAGATAGTTGCTCTTTCTCTAAGCCAGTGGCAACAAGGAGCTTAAAGCCAGTGAGCCACATAAGCTTTGAGATGCCAAACTGTATAAATGTTGCATAGAGTGCAATGCACAAGCAGAGACTCTGAAACTCATGTTGATTTCTTCTGAGGTTGCTATCCATACTGTTCACATCTCATCATTCAGGACAGTGATGATTGTTCTTTGCCATCTGCTATCTTTTCTCCTCCTTCCTAGCCCATGCAAGCTGTTAGCAGGCATCAACCCTCATTCTCAGCAATGGAACTATGGAGGTGCTGCTTACAGCAACTGGGGGCATCTTTCAAACATTTCTACATGCAAACACACTGCAGAACAAACCTCAGTCTCTGTATCTGATGGCATTACTCACCGCTGGTAGAGGAAACCCTGACAGATGAAATTCATAATTAAAGCCACAAATAATAAAATTTGAAAAGTATGTCTAGAGTGTCTGGATGTAGTTTGGCATGGACTAATGCAACCTTTGGCATTGCCAGACAATTGCCTTTGGAAACACTGGGTGGCCTTAAATTAATTTGTTCAGCTTTTGCTTATGTAAAAATGTTCAACTTCATGACATCTGTTATGAACCCAGAGGTTATAGATGTCCAACTTGCATTTATATGAAATAGAACCAGATGCAGCTGTTGGGAAACAGACTATAAAATCATCTGAATATTTTTTAAGTGACTTCACTGATATTTTGCCTCATGTTTTCGTACCATTTATGATTAACATTTTTAGAGGTAATTTATTTTGCACCCTGGGTTCCACTATTGTTGGTCTAACCTGAAGAAAACATGATAGAGCTTGAGAAGAAAGAACATTCACTGAATGTAATATTTTTGTACATTTCGGTAAGTGAAACATCAGTTAAAGTTTGTACAGTTATAAACTACAGACATTAGAAGAAAATCATGCACTTTTTAAAATTATGTTTTCCTCCCAAGCAGAGCAAATCAGAAGAATTTTTGTCTTTTTATTATATTGTTGTAGAAGATAACACTATGCTGAGCAGATTAATGATGTATTGTCCTTTTAACTCAGCAACTATGATTGATAGAGGTCAAATATATGTAGGAGGCTCTCTCTCTACTTGTTTTGTATTACTAATAGTAGGCTATAACAATTAAAGGACAAAAGCCCCATTTTCATTTCTAGTTGTGGAAATTCAAGAAGCATATTCTGAAAGTAGAAATGGTATTTATGGAAAAGCTTTCTGAGGATTCTAGTAGTGCCATCTGTTTGTTCCACCAAACAACCGTCGCAGTCAATTGTCTGAAAAGTATAGAACTGAAGCACTTGCTTTAAATTTAGCACTTGTTATACTATATTGCTGGGTGGGGAAGGGAGACATTGTACATGAATAAAGCCAAGTATGTGTTTAAATACTGTCACTGAATAAAAGTATTTAACAGCTAATACATTGATGTCTACAGTGGGAGTTCTATTATGCTCCTTTTCAAAGCTACTTTATCCTTGAGGTATCACAGTTAATTTTGTCTTTTACTGTTTTGAAGTTGCACACATTCACACTTTAAAGAAAAAAACAAAACCACACCATTTTTAAGAATGATACCTTAAACTCTTAAAATGTGCTATCACAATATGAACAATATGGGATACCTGGGCTTTATGGCATACTGCACGTGCACTTAAAAGTCATAATTAGTTTCCAGATCTACAAATATGGTAGAAAATACCCCTTTCTTAAGTGTATTTCCCTGTTGGATGAGTTGATCTTGTTTATTTATATTTTGGAGGAGGGGAAAGATGTCAGTATTCACATTAGATAACGTCATGTTCAGTACTGAGTTAACTTCCCTGAAATAGAATAAGCAGTAATCATGGGGAAAACATTTATCTCCCAGATCTTCCAGGTTTTTATCTAACTGTCAAAGAAAAAAACAAAGTAAAGACTTAGGTTTTATTTTTACACATAAGCAAGGAAGGTAAATACCCAACAATCTAATAGTCAACTCTTAACACACATTCAGGTTGTGTGAAAGAATAACCAGAATGACCTCTACTCCTTCAGCTCTAGGTAGCTGGGTAAGAAGCTTGAAAGAATAGATGTAGAGTATGCTGTTTAAGAGTATCAGCAGATTCTTCTTCGTGTTGCTAACTGATCATGGTATCATGTCATTTCCTAAAATGTGGGCCTGACTCTCACCTCTGTATCAGGTAAGACAATTCTGTTCCTCAAATGTAAACTATCACATTCATGAATAAGCAATTTATGGTGTTAAACCAACAGAATGGCTACAGAGTAATACCAAGCACAATTGTTTTACTGCTAGATAATCATCTGAAAAAAACATGTATTGAAAACATGTTTGGCCCTTTATTGTCTGTTGTCTATGCAGATTGGTAGGTCCAGTTATCTAGACTAAATTCATTCTCACACCGGGGGGTGGTTGCAGTAGTTTAAGTCAATAAAGCAAAAATGTTTTTTATCAAATAAGTTTGAGATTCCCTTTAGCTCAGTAACGTGGTTTCTGGCTTTTTAAGTCGAATTTCTTCCTATTTTTCTATGAAGAATTGCTTTTAACAAACTAATAAAAATAGAAAGTTGAGACCCCCAGGTGCAGGATTTTAAAATCAAGGCGTATTGTGAGATTCCTGGTAGAAATATTTGTTTGGGGGGTGGGGTTTGTTTCTTATTATTTCTTTTTTGTCCTTCATGCACCTGCACATTTTACACTGTTTTTTAAACAGCTGTGTTTGGTTCTGTAAGTGTTGCCTGTCACAAAAGCCTTTGTCTCAGCAATCGCAAGAAACTGTAGGCTGTTTAGTGACTTATGAAGTTTCTCAGAACACTTTTCTAGCAAATGAATTAGTATACTTCTTAACCACAAAGCAGCATTTGCAATCAGTGCTAGAAAGATGAATGTGGGGTAATGTAAGACATATGCAATTTGCTTTTTCTGTTGGTGACTTTTTTCACTGTGTGGCCTATGAAAATAGATTAATGATAGATTTTTCTTACTCTAGTCCACTCTGAAACTCAATACCTGTCTTGCCCTCTGTACCAAATCATAGTTATGAAGTGGACAGAGGGTTTGTTTAAAGTGCAAGAAAGTTACAAATATGAGATGGAACAAGAATGTCATAACAATACCTTAATAAATAATGAATATATGAGATCAGTGTCTTGCAAAATTAAAGCACGAGCATCCCGTGTGAGCTGTCCTGCTGACTTCAGTGGAAAGCTTGTGTGACTTGTTGAATTATCTAAACAAGAATTCTGGCATTAGACACAGGAAGGAGTAGCTTTAAAGTACATCATTCGCTTCTTTCTCCTTAAGGGATGAATGTTCTTGCACAAGAGAAATAGAGGTTGGATTTAAGGTCAGGGCATTCCCCCTTCTTAAAAGTTCATGCACAGAGATAATAATAACAAAACAAAAGGGAAACTCTTACTTCTTTTATATACTTCTGAGATCACTGCTCCAAGTTCAGGTACCTGCATTTCATCACTCTTTTGGTAGCTATTCATTTGCATTTCTTCGTAAACACCAGAGCTAGGTAAAATGTGGTATCAAGTACCTCACCAGTTTGAAGATACAGTGTTTTAAATATTGGTTTGCTAACAATTCTGTTCATGGTGAAATAACAGAGTGAAAATGTTTATACTCAAGGTGGGAACTTCAGTGTGTCTTCTCTTCTCACAGAAGTCACCAAATATCAGGATAGGCTTTGCTTCTCACTGACTAGTGCCACACGCTCAACAAGGGTCATTCTCTACTAAAAACAAAAAATGAAAGAAAACTCATGCCCCTAGAAATCAAACCAAGAAATCCAGTATTGACTTATGCTATTTAAGCCATAAAGGACTGTGGCAACAAGAGTTATGAGCCTATAATAACTTTCCTGGGCAGAGGGACAGTTACTGCTAATCTGTTAGATGACAGTCCTGATAAAAGCAACCTAACTCACATGGGATTTACTGACACCTTTATCTGCTGTGTGATCTTCCTAGGCCAGGCTGTAATTTTTGCCTTTCTTGTTTGAGACCCAATTCCCATAACACTGCTTAGGAAAGTGCTGTGTAAGATGAACTTTCACTTTCCCTTCCAGCTCAGTTGTGAGAATTTCTCCTGTTGACAGGGGAAAAAGAGCACATGTGTGTACGTAACAAAAAGTGTTTGTTACCCTGCTCTAACTCAGTGCTTCGGAATGCTTTTTCAATATAGAATCACAGAATCATAGAATAGTTAGGGTTGGAAAGTTCCTTAAGATCATCTAGTTCCAACCCCTCCTGCCATGGACAGGGACACTATAATACCAGTTGCTTAATCCATTCTGTGCAAAATTGAATTGTTATTTTTTTCTCTTCAGTTTTGGATGAGGTCTTTATCTTCTTTCTGGTTTATATCTATGCTGACAAGTTTATGACATCTCTAATATGTTTTTTCAACCATTACAGAGTAGCCAACTGCTCCTAGCAGTGGAAAAGTACTGGTGTAGGACTTAGAAATGACAACTATGAGACTTGTGAACAGCTGAGTTCTCATAAGCCATTACCATGAACAAGAAGTCAGTGTTTGTTAGATGCTGCTCATGTCCACAACATAAATAGCTTCTGCAGTCTCATAAAAGCAGCCTTTGTATTTACAGTTTTGACTGGAGTGGTTGCTTTAGGGTATACCAGAAGAGGACTGCTTTATGAAGATTAGAAAGTGGGAAAAATATCCTACCTAAGGGTCACATCCCAATTGTAACCAAAATGCTATCAGTGAGACAGAGGAGGTTTCAGTCACTTCAGCATTCTTCTAACATAACCCAAATCACAACTCTGTGGTAGGTCAGAAGCACTTAGTCTGGGGCTCACAGCCACAATAATTTTCATCTTAACTGTGTTTAATGGGAACTAGTCAATGGCAAGACTTGTTCAGGTAAAAAAGACTTGTTCAGGTAAAAAGATTACACAGTGAAATAAATAAATAAAAGTTGTTGTCCAAGATTAGAGGCGAATTTCCCCCATCCATTAGTTTTGGCTCACTACAGGCTGTGGCCTTGGCTGAAGATACACCTCCACAACGGGACTGTAAGAATAAAGCTGTTTCTCCATGCATATAGCACCAGCCAAATTCCTAATGTGGGACAACTCTATAGTTACTTTGTGAAGTAAGGATGAATTAAAAACTGAGGCTGGTGGATAGATCCAGCTGCAAACGCTAATCACGAAGCTCCTTGGATGTGGGGTACATTATATGTAACTCTGTACTTCACAGCCTTAATCCCATCTCTAATTGCAATCGGCCTAAAGGAAGAAAACAGAGAAACATTGTCAGAACCAGGCCAAAACCCAATATACGTGACCATGTTGCACAAGTGCAATCTATGTAATGGACAGAAAAAATCATAATGCACTTTCTGGCTTTAAAATATATGGGTCATATTCTTAGCTCACATTCGCAACTCATCTGGGACAAAATACGTCTCTCTGAGAATCTGTTGGCATTTCAACATGATTAATTATTCCTTTTCTGTTTTCTCACACTTAGCATAGGAGTGTAGCTTCTCTCCAGTTTCACACTCCGCACTGAGACAATGAACTCCCTGCCCACAAGGCTTGTTTACTTCCATCTAAATGATGTAAAGCATGGTGCCTCCTACTTTATCTTTGTGCTGACAATATGTACAGCAATTGTGAGTTACACTCACAAAAATCTTCCTCACAGCACTGTTTGGGCCTGAGGCTGAACTTAGAGTCTGCCTAAAAGACCTAACAAGAAGAGCTCGAAGATGATATTAAAATGTTGTGGCATAGACTAAGTCTATTCACCTCCCCCAGGTATTATGAACAGAAAAGGTTAAGCAGGCAGCTCAGCTATGTCACTTCAGATGTGTGAGGTAGAAATAAATACCCGTGGCATGACATCCATACCGATGTGTTGTTGGCTTAAAAGCAAACTGTAATGTGAGTTTATGTGAGCTGTGTACTAGACTAGATAAAATATTTTTTTAAATATAAATAGACAAGGCCATACATCTGACCTACATTTATTATGATTCTGTGTCTCTTGGGTGTTATTTTCATCTGCTAAGAATCCTGATTAGGAGCTATCCAACCTCCACACCTTCAGCCGAAGCAGTTTGCCCTGGGAAGTACAAGAACAGATAAAATGGATGAGAAGTGTTCATACTCATTCTGCAGCCCAGAGGTGGGACAACTATCCTGCTTGCAGGCAGGAGCAGTACAAACATGGCTTCTCCTGCCCATATGGAGCTTAGTCAGATAGACTGCTCCAGGAAATCCTTTCACATCTGTGTGTGAGGTGAAACCAGGAGCACACTGAGAGCAAGGATGCTTTGAGCCTAATACAGACTGGGGTTCCACATGAGCACACCAATCACTTCCCAGTTGGATGGTGAGTGCAGCCTTACAAACAGGTTTGTGTTGTTGATGAACACTGACGTGAGTTGCCACAAGGCAGGATTTGGAAACCAGCATCTCGGCAACTTTGGAGCTGGAAGTAAGTGTCACAAAAGCGCAAGTGGCATCTCATTTGCTCTAAGTACTTTGCAGTTGATGTAAAAGCCAAAAAGCTGTTGGTAAGTTAAATCCACCCTAACAGCTCCTGCTTTAATCTTCCAGCAGTGTCAGCACAGTACCTGCATCAGTCGCTAAAAATGGAAACCACTCCTCATGGCAAAACAATGTCTTGGTGACTCTGAGGGTTGGGAGTTTATGCCAGAGAATATAAAAGGAAAGAAGCGTGCATGGATGAGGGAAAAAGAAAGGGTTTGATAGCTTATCTGGCAATGATTCAGTTAAACATGAATACAGACCTCTTGGTATGAATCTTTATGGCTTTGTTGAAGTCCACGGTCAGCTGCAGCAGGACTTCTGACTCTTATTCATAAATTTGATTTTGAAGTAACAACTCAGCATTCTCTTGGCTTTCGCATTTTGGATTACTGGACTGAAAAGCTGTTCAAACTTCCTATAAGCTCTGGGGGAAAAAAATATTCGAATAGTAGGCCATCGGTTTTCCTATGTGTGTAGATTTCTGACTGAGAAGAAGAAAGTTGAACGGGTAATTTGATTGCTGTACTGCATATTTTGAATTCAAATTGACTGTGGGCTTTCAAAACACAAATTTAATAAACCAGTGCATAGAAACACATAGCCTAGTTTACAGCCACTTCTAAATTAACCATTTATCCTGTAAACAGCATGAAGCTGAGAAAGGCAAGTTAGTTGGTGCTCAGCCATGATGTATAGATGTAATTTTGGCTTCTGTTGCTTTGGAAATATATCTTCAGTTAAATATATTCAGGTGTCTACATCTTTGGCAAAATTGAGGCACATAATGGAAACTTAGCCAAAGTTTTCTGAAAGTTAGAAAAGCTGAGCATGTGGTTTGATTTGAATCATGAGTAAAACTTAGCTTTGAATCTTGTTTCTCTGCCAGGTACCATACAAGTTTCTACTGAACTTCTTTTAACTTATTTTTTCTAGGAAAGCAATTTGCTCTAGAGCCTTCCAAAATTGAATACGCATTGGAAAATAAGTGCTTTTTCATGTTTATTCTTCAAATTAATTGCTTATCTGATTAAAAGCTAAGTAAAGGAACACCTTGGGAATCCTGAGTATTTGGTCATCAGGACTCCACATGTAGCTACACTGCTCATGTCTGGAAGCTGTCAATTAGATGCCATGTCCTCAAGAGCCTGCAGTCCAAAGATGTTAAGTTTACCTAAAGCTTCTGATAGCAAAAATAAATAACAATTTTATGAGGCAGAATGAGATTATGTTATTAGGAGGGAGCTGTGGAGCCAGGGAGGGTTAAAGGTAATGGATATGAAAGGTATTTTGTATGTTCTGAGTCTTTTTTATTTTCATTGAAGGGTTTCAATAAAAGGCAGACGTTATATTGCTGCAGAGTTTTTAACCAAGGGATCTCTGAATGCCTGGAAATATTTGAAGCATGGATGAAGACTGATGCCATTGCAAATATAACACTTAGTTTCCAAGGAAAGGGCAAGGAAATGACATCTGAGAGAGCCTGAGCCTTCTGTAGAGGACTGGGGCACTGGAAATGTAGGGGGAGTTTCCAAGGAAAGGGCAAGGAAATGACATCTGAGAGAGCCTGAGCCTTCTGTAGAGGACTGGGGCACTGGAAATGTAGGGGTCTCTTTCTAATCTTCAAGATATTCCAAGAACAGAGGGGTCCTAGCTAATTTTATACAAACAAAAGAAGAAGAGATGCCTACTTTCTGTAAAAGGTCCCAATGCCATATAGCTGTTTTGACTCTTTTCTGAGGTGTCTGATTCTGTCTTTTCATGTTCAGTCAGGGTTCTGGATCTCATTCAGTTAGCTGTCTACAGAGAAGTTACTGTAGCACACATATTTTCTTGGCTTGCTTTTATTTTTATTTTTTACTATTATTTTTTTCCTTGTCTCCAATTTTCCATCTCTAAAATGGGATTTTTTTATATATTTTTTTTTCTCAAAGGAGCACTGAAGAAAAGATGAGCAGTCTTGTCATATAAAAGCACAGGGTGTGATGTGTCTCACCTAACTACATGCGTCTATTCTTGATGTCTGCAGTTGAGCTCAGTGCTTAGCTTTCTGTCTATGATGGATCAAAAAGGTGGTTTAGACACTTAGTGCCTTATGTTTAGATGTCTCCTTTTAGGATGAGATGACATTCACCCTAGCAATGCCTACCTCTGTAAGAGGTGAGTGGACACTTTCACACTGTTGGCTTCACTGTGCAGTCAGACCAATCCCATGCAACATGCCTGGTTCAACCACAGATATCCTGTAGGATCTTTGGCAAAACATCTCATGATGTCATGCCCATTACCCACACTAAACCATTCATTTGTCCCAAAGTTGTGGTTCTACCCTGTGCCTGACCCCTCTATTAGACTGAAGGTTAGCCAGGGCAAATGATTGTTGTCTGTTAAGTGGAATCACAATCCTGTTTGGAGCTATGAAACCTTATACTGATTACAGGAATTTGTAATGCCATACTGTTGGTTCATTCATGTTTTTTAAAACAACTTAAAGAACTGAAGTGCTGAGAATGACACAGATTTAAAATAGTTAGAAAAAGCAAAGGCATGTGTTGTACATAGGGTGAGAGATAGAACAGCTCTTGGAGTAGTGTAGGTCAGTGCTTGTTGTGCAGTTTTGCAATCAAAGAATTTGAACTTTAGGCCAGATTTATGGTAAATAGCTTTAGGTCTATCTTGTGTCTGCCTCCTAAGGAGCTTTATCCTTCCTCAATGGAAATGAGGTGGGTGATTAAAAATAGGAGTTATTGAAAGCTCAAACAGATTAAAAAAAAAGAGTTCTGCCATTTCCAAAGGTTTGGAATTTATTAAGATAACAAGGCAAATTCTTCTGTTTTCCAGAAAAGAACAAATCTCCCAAGCACAATAAGCTAATTTTCCTAATTTTTTGCGGATGGACATGCAATTTCTCTTTTCCGTCTTCAAAATACAACATTGAAAAGTGATTGTTTGTCAAAGATTTATTTCTTTTTGGATGTGCATAAAGCACTGTAATGCCAGGACCTGACTAATTTAGAACAGGACAAAAACACATGTGGGATTTCTGTTTTAATCAATATCAGTTCCATATACTCTGCAAAGGGAATTTCCAAGGGTTAATATACATTTTGCATTGTCATTATTAATTACGTCTCTATATAAATAAGATAACATTTCCACTGAAGTAATGTCCAGATGGCACGCCAAGCTTGTAGCTCTCTAATACTTTTTTCTCCTTAGGTTTTTCTAGCCCTTTTAATAAGAACCCATGAAGACTAGTCTGTAGAGTTTCCAAAAGTAACCAAAACTTTCCAAACAAAACAAAAGAGCACTGAACTCCCCTTTTATGGTTTTCTATCAATTCAGTTATAATAGGTACCACTAATGGAGCTGCGATAAATAGCTCACAGTTTGTAAATGTTTTTGTTCTACATAAGGGAGAGCTCATGGATGAAACGTATACACATTTAGGGAAATTCACACTGTGTGATGGAGCATGATACAGAGATGCACAAACCTCAGCAAGCTAAAATTGTGTAACAGTTTTTCCGGCAACAAAACCCTACACTTAATTTCTTTAGTTTGATCATTTTTATACCAAGGTGACTTCTCTAATGTATAAAGTCTGAACTTGCAGTGCATTTTAAACATCTTTCTGCCTATGCATAGGATGGTTTAAGTGTAGTCTCTCTACCTTCAAGTATTCTGAATGGTTCAGGCACTGAACATAATGAAGATGCAGTGCAAGGTGTTCAGAATACTTTGGAATTAAGCTGGGTCCCCAGACACCTTCAGAGTTTCATCTCCTTCAGAATTAGTCATAGCAAATAATCATCAGCGGATTTGGATTTAGATTTTGGACTGAAACATAGAGTCACAATGAATTGACGTTCTCAGCAAATCATAGTATTATGTAGGCCTGTTGTAAGCCTCAAGCTATAAGAGCTATCAATACATACTTGACTTCAGGAATCTCTACTTCTTCATTTTTCTTCCAGAAGTGGAACTGAAGCAAAGAGAAGCAAATTGTCTCCAGGAAAAGGAAAAGAAAAAGAAAATCTGTTCAATCCTGTGCCAACAAAGATTTGCTTAGCAAGCTTTCACTTTTCTGAATGGCCACCACTGCAGCCTTGGCATAAATCCATAATGGAGAGATATTTGGGAGCTGGTCTTAAAAAGCATTTTTGAAGGGGAAAAAAACAAAACCCAAACAATGCTGAAAATGCATTCTTGTACAAACATTTTCCTATTCTTAAGGAGAATTTTTCATGTTGTGATTTATCTGTTTTCAGTTTTTCAGTCTTTTTGCTTTGAATTTTCAATGGAAAACAAAACACACAAAAAATAACAGTAAAGGATAGGTCCTTGGACATATCTCTTTGATATATTTTTCAAAGAAGAGTGTTTTTACTGAAATTCTTGTAGTAGATCTACTAAGTATATTTAGAGCGTTTTCTCTACATAGGCAATTGTTTTAAGAAGAATGTATTTTCTCAGCAGATATTTATTTCATTTCTTTGATAGTCTCTTGTGAAGTGACTGTAGGAAGGAGGAGGCCATCAAATCACCCAAAAGTAACAGATTCATCATTTTCCAGGACAGTTTTTTTGTAAAAGCCAAGTCTGCAAAGCTATATATCAGCAGACGCTACAAAGTCACTCACTGTGTTTTGTTGCCATAGAACAAATCTTCAGAACTGGTACATGAATGCAAGGAAAATGAACTAAAGAGACAGTTTGGACATCAGCATCATCAAATCTAAGAACAGATAATCTACCCTATAAGGTTTCAAGACAGACATAGAAGAAAGGACTAAACAGGTCCATTTAGAAAGACTGCCAGCGGGTAGTGAGATGTTAGTGTTACTTACACCTTAAAATATATTTGCTGCAATAGTTTTTCAGTATCACTTAGTTTTGAGATGGCAGGCATGGAGTTAGGCCAGCTTTGTTCCCATTCAGATTTGGGCACAGTAGTGGCTTTCTTTATATCGATTTTGGACTTGATCCCTCACTTTAATCCGAATTTTGCCTCTCAAGTCTGGAAGATGGGACTGATATATTTCAGTGAGACTTTGTGGGCCTGATCCCTTGATTGAACTGATCACAGATCCTTCTGCTGTGGCAGCTACAGCTTTCCATGCCAACTAGAGACTCCTTTAAAATCTGTGAAAAAGGAGAACTCACCTGAATAAATGACAACAAAGCAGTGTTGCCTTGGCTGTCAAGACAAAGAGGGAGTTTTGTCAAAAAACAGTATTTTTAGACAAGCACTTCATTTCAGGTCTGAAGTTTTGTAGGTTTTTTGTTTGTTTGCTTTATTTTGATTTTTTTGTTTGTTAACAATTTTACCTTACCCCATTGATCACAATCCTAAGAATTAAAACCCATAAAGTAAAATGAGAAATCACTAAGATTTTACTCATTATGTCACAGTGAGAAGTATGAATGCAGATATGCTGTTTTGATTAAAAACCTACTTACCTGTTGATTTAAACCTACTTATCCTAATTCTCAGTAACACACTTTTTACCCTCAGAACAACATTTTTTGCCTCTGCCTTTTTTTTTTCTGTCATGTGTTTCTGTAAGTCACTGTGTCTCAGAGCTGGAAATTCACAGTTGTTTAGCCGTAAGTAATTGTATTTATAGCCAAAGTGCAGCTATCTCATTACTCGGGTCAAAAGCCAATTTATTTATAATATAAAACATTTGAAAACTGACATCTGTTCTTGAGATACACAGAACTTCTGAATTGACGTCAATGATGTAACCACACACAAAAATGCTTCCGGTGAATTTCCTTAATGTTTTTATCTGAATGATAACTCAGCCCAACATAGTGTAATTTGCTTCTTTTCTTTATGCTCCACAATGGTGTGAAAGGGCAAATTTAAAAAATGCCCAATAGTTATAATGCAAGCCAAATTCAAGCTAGCTAAACTTAGCTGTCTTTAAGACATGAAGGTCTTTTGGGGGACCCAGATACAGGTATGATAGGCAGTGATGTGAAATTGCTCCTTACTGTAGAAAGTGAAATTTTGCAATCTGGGATCACTTAAAATCTGGGGAGTAAATAGGCAGAGGTATGCTTCCAATGTTCATGTATGTTTCAAAAAGCAAACTGTCAGTAACAGCTGCAGCTATTTGATTTTTCTAAGCAGGTAATACTATCCTAAAAGATTTCTGTCAATGATTTATAGCTGCAGGTTTCAGTCTTCATCAGGGTATGAAACATAGCTTGAGAGAATAACTTATGGCAGCTACTGACACTATCAGTGGAGATTTGGTCTCTTTTGGTCCCATCTTTGTAAAACATCCCTCCAGGATTTCTTATTTGAAAAGGAAGCATTAGGAAAAAGTGTCACCTTTTCTTAACTATTTACAGGGTGTTAGCCTTAAAGAAGGCCATAAAGAAGCAAGCCTTCAGGGACCCGTAATTATAGCTCAATGTGCATATATAGAAGATCTTTCACTTAACTACATAATAATGACTGTGAAAAAAACCTTGAAAGTGGAAAACTCAAGCTTAATTTTGAAATGCCTATATGCGACAAATTCTGGAGGTAATTTGTGTTCCTCATCTGCCATTTATAGCATGAAGAATATATTTATGATGCTAAGTAATTTGAAGTTAAGAATGTCCTGAAACCCTGAGACATTTGTTTTGTCCTCTCTAGTTACTGATATCACCAGTGGCTAACCCAGCCTGGGACAGTTGCTTTATCATAATCTTATTACTTAAGGCTGGGAAACACCATTATTTCATCTAGTCCATCTAGTCACCCAGTATTGCTCATTAGTAGGAGTATTTCACGTATTTCAGACCTCATAGCAAGATTCTTTTGTTGTTCCATAAGTGGTAGAAGGCTGATTCCCTATGGATTTGCATCCTTCCCCAAGACAGTTATACTGTTCATATGGAATATGAACCCCCCAATCAGTCAAAAGGAGCACATCGCCAGGTTAGTCCAAACCTACCATAGACTGTTCCATACTTGCGTAAAGGGGTTAGTCTAGACCCAGAGACATGCATGTTTGATCAGCCCGCCTGAGCAATCCTTTATATGACTGGGCATACAGCTACTTCCAAAAGGGCTGGGTAACAGTTAATTTCTGTCTGCTTTTCCTTCCTGAGGAGTCTCTCTTTTTAATGTGCTCCAAATATTCATAAAACTTTCAGAAATGTATCTATTTTTGAAACTTCTTCACTTTTTCAAGATTGAAATTAGACAATGTAGTTGGAATTGGATAGTGTTAAGTACTTATCAGACAGAAAATTTGATAATAATCTGATAAACTCAGAAAAGATTAGCTGGTTTCAGAAGTGTAATTTATTAAGGCAATCAATTGCCTAATAAATTATTTTACGTCCATTATAATGCAGTTATAAATCCATAACTTCATGCATTTTCTAAACAGCATACAAAATATTCCATATTATTATGAACTTATCCAGGTCTCCTTTTCTTCTTGCATGCACACATAAAGTATTTTAGGGTTGATGGCTGTAAGTTCTACCTGTGTCATTATGACTCAAGTGAAATGAGTGTTTAAAAGAATCAAATTTTCTTGTTCTCTTCAAGAATGCAAATCTAGACTTCATAATGACCCCAAACAGTGGCGCAGAGGTTGCCTAATGTGCAGAATCACTAGTAGTATAGGTGATAGTTGAAGAAGGGCTTTGCTTTTTATCACCTGAAGACACAATGTTGTTAGAGAGGAAAACAAATTGCCTTTTGATCAAAACAATGGATTTTTTTTTTTTTTAAAGGCTTCGCTCACAATCTTTTTTCCTGGAATTGTCTGAAACTCTCAGCTGCCACAGTCACGATGTTTCCAACCAAGGATTTGGCACCTTAAACCCAGTATTTTGGATCCAGTTCTTTTTCATTTGTCTAAATATGTCTAAATAAATGTTATTTAAACACATCAGAGAGAGAGAAACGTGCTGTAAAAAGAGGTGGACAGAACACTGAATAGGTGAATATGAAATGGTTAGGCCAGACATCAAAGGAAAATTTTCAACTGCTAACACAGACAGATTTTATAACTTTAATGAGATTGTGGTGGCTTGAAACGTGCCTATTTTTAATATGTTGATGGAAAGAACTGTATGATATTGTTGTCTCTAATAAAAAATCTCTGGCCTTGATGATCAAGGAAGTAAGTGCCTTGCAGCTCAATGCCCCACGGTTTGGACACGCCGCTCCTATTCATTTTAATGGAAATTACATGCCCAATTACAAAGATAATTTTGAAAACATGTTTTGCTGTTTGAAAGCTGTACAGGAAGTTCAGAGAATGTGTGTTGTGTTGACAAATAAATCTCCCTCTGAGTTAGACAGCAATCAACAAGTGTGAAACTTTTGAACCAATATTTTCAAAACCAGATGTCTAGATTCTTAGATTCATATTTAAGCACTGATTTGAGTTACTCTCCAGAAGTCCAAGCTTTTAAAATGATTGCACAGTAACATGGAAAAAGTTGATAGGCAGAATTTAAAAAGAAGAGCATTCAGAAGTATCTATGCCTTTGAACACTAAATAGGAATATCCTTAGCGTCACAGGCAGAATTCCTTAATATTTATGCAAACTCTTCATTTTGTGTTATGTGATATTTCTCATTGGTTTTCACTTAAAAACTGCTTCTGTTTTCTATTGCATTGATGGAATTTATTAACTTTCTTACACTTGTTTCATTCAGTGAAAGAATAATTTGTGAAGCTGGTTTCTTCTGGTACAGATAGACAATAGGATAACGGTCTCTTCCTCTCTTTGTTCCCTCATCTCTCCCCCAATAATTCATCTGCATTAAAATAAAACAGGTGTTTGGGGGTTTTATAATTAATATTTCAATTAGTTTATACTGCGAGGAAGGATCCTACAAGCAAATACTGATGAAACTGAGACAGTGGAATGAAACATCAACATATGAGTTGCAAATGAATCAATTTTACAGGAAATAAAATAGGAAATAAATAAAAAACACTGAATAAAAGAGCTCTTTGGAAGGAAGAGATTTCCCAGCAAAGTCCAGGACTTTTTGTTTTTTTAACACAGACATCAAATTGTGTGTGCTGTAATGCACAATTATGTATTTAAGATTCACATTCCCCTTTCAAGTCTTCTTCCTGTAGATAGATAATGCCCAGTATCTTCTTTAAGCAGAGGAGGAAAATTAGGCTGCTTACTTTTACAGTTGAATCTCCTATTTACTTTTTATTTTGGCCATGTGGCATGGCATAGGCAGTCTATCTCCATCTGTTCCCCATTTCAGGAAGACATCATTAACCCCACTACTCTGGTAAGATGAATGAAATAAAACATGGCAGAGAAGTTCCTTTCAAAGTCTTTTAAAAATCCTTATGTCTGTGGACCAGACACGCATTATTGAACAAGTTTCAGAGCAGTACCATGATTTACTGCATTTTCAACCTAAACTAAGTCTACATTAAATCACCAAACTATGTGATGTCAAGGTGAATGTAGGTATGGAAAGAAAATCAGAACATATAGATATTTCAGGGATTTAAAGATAAGGGATTTAAACATGTGCAGTGGCAAATCACATTTAGAATTATTATGGTTTTGGTTGTTGCCAGCTTTTGGAGTCTACAATAGGTGAACTTTCCATGCCCATAGATGAAGAAAGCCTGCCTTATCCCCCAGCCAATACTATCTTTGTAAGAAGCCTTGACATCATCGCAATAAGACCTACCACAAGAATGTGTTGTGTCTTCCTTTGCAAACGAT
Organism: Lathamus discolor; assembly: GCF_037157495.1. NCBI lineage: Eukaryota > Metazoa > Chordata > Aves > Psittaciformes > Psittacidae > Lathamus > Lathamus discolor. The sequence continues at coordinate 33,219,190 of NC_088884.1, read as the reverse complement.
TTTTTAAACGTATACTTTTTTCATTCTCAGAGCTAACAGGGTTTGATGAACTTATACAGTGTAACTCACCAGCAAATGACAGAATCACTTATGATTCATACTTATATGGCTATTGGGAATTCATCTTAGCAATTACATACAGATGAGAGAGGAGTAATAAAAGTCCTCCTCCTGGACAGCATGTACTTCTAAGATCTGAGTCAGTGGTGATACTAGGTTATGAAGCAGAAAGGAAGTTTCTATTAAGGAAAATAGGGACATCTAGCTCTACCTCAGTCCTCTGATTCAGAAAGCAGTTGTCCTATAGTTGTCTGTTAGTGGGTTTTGGATACTCCTGAACAGTTTAGTTACATTTTTGTTTGGGGCAAAGAGAAGCTAAACTATGTCTGGCCACCTTTCGCTGATCAGTCCTTTGGTTTTCTTGAAAGGTCACTATTCAGAAAATAAGGTCTTAGAGGAAGTGGCAGTTGTCTACATCTGTATAGTTATTGCTAGTGAGCAGTTAGGCCCACAAAGCCAATGACGAGTTAAATTGTAAAGATAAGATTTTAATCAGCAAATGTATATAGTGTATCTAGCTACTTCAGAAATAATATTTCCATGCTTCTTTTATAAATACAGGGAAAAGGGTGCATTTCTCTGATCTGTTCTAGATACCCAGCCCATGATGAAATGAAGTGTGACTGACATGGATGCTTCTTTCCACTGACTATGACAGGGGCCTTGATAACTAGCTTAGATGCAGTCATTAACAGTCAGTCAAATAAATCATATCTAGGTTTCTTAACACCTTGTATTCTTACTCAGTGGTAAAGTAGCCATTGTAATTTATGCACTCAGTAAATAAGAGAGAAGACCAACAAAACAAGTGGAACACATGTAAAACAATGGCACTTTAAGCAGTCTATATAGCAGAAGTTTCTTTTATCTTCATGCATGAAAAGCAATATTTTCTGACATTGCTGTTGGATCAGTTAGACATAGTGAACAAAATCACATTACAATTGTCTAACCAAAAGAAAAAGAACAGGAACTAACTCCTCAGAGAACAATAGTTGTAGTTTCTGAAGGTGAAGCTGAGTCATCAGCAGCGTTCTGCCCCTGGAAGAATGTTTAGGAAGTGAAAGTGCAGTCTTGCGTATTGCAGTCATCCAGAATAACAACCAGACAAGATCAAGTGATATGATCTGACTAAGTTTGTGTCTTTTCAAAAGACAGTGGTTTGTTGTTTTTTTCCTCCCTATAGTTATTGTCCTTAGGAATTTGGCTTCATAGCAGAGGTTCAAACTCAGCCAACAATTCCACCAATTTATTCTGAACTGTCACTTGACTCTCTAGAACAGATTTTGTCTTTTCTTGCTAAAATAATAAAAAATGTCTTTATTATTGTTATCTGCTTCCTGCGGACATGAATTTTCTAGGATTTTCACAAAAAAATAAAGTATATGCCATTTATATTCAATGTGTCACAAGCCAGAAACTCACGAGGGGGGAGATATATGTGACAATGAAATCATACAACTACCCATCAGAAGAAATAACTGAAATGGTCCTGGATTTTCCTCATTTTGTCTCACAGTTTCTTGCGTTCTTTCTTCTTACATTGTTTTTTTGTTTGGTTTGGGTAGTTTTTCTCTTCGTAGGTGATAATTTAAAAAATTATTTCATTAATGATTGCAGTTAGCCTTGTTTACCACCATTACATCTACGAATTCAAGGAACAAGCATGGGAATAGTGAATAGGGGCAAATAATATAAACATTGACGCAAAATCAAGAAGGAATATACACTTTGAAGGACAGGCTGGCAATAACTGTGTCAGGCATGGACTGGAAAGTAGGAAGAGATGTTGGAATTATACAGTGTACGCATCAGCAGAGAAAATGGTTACTGCAGAAACATTGGTGGACTTATTAAACCTAAAAGATGCGCATTAAAATGCTACATTTATATGGGGTTCAAGCAACTCAAGAGCACAGTTAGCTGTGATTATTAAAGGAAGTAGTGTAGACAACTTGCCTTGATTATATCTAACTTAATAGACAAGATATTCTAGATAAGAACAGCATGAGTGGGTTCATAACTCTAAAAGCTCTGGAGCACAGAAGTGTAAATTCTAAGTAGTTAGTCTAGGCATGGCAGACAAAAAATCCATGCAAATAAATAAGGAAGTAAACGTGGAAAAAGGGGAGTCCTGATGTAATGGCTGGTAATGAGGAAACAATGCTGCTAGTGGGGCTGCTGACAGAGCAGTTAGAGAAGTGAGCAGTGAAGAATGATCATGGGGTCCAGGGAGAAACTGGCTGCCAAAAAGAAGGGAAATGACTAAATGTATTAAGGACAACAGGAAGAGCAAATAGGCTTTGAGCCAGGCCAGAAAAAGAAAGTCAGGGGGAAGCTACCATGGCTCATGTGCTGCATTGAATGGTTATTCTGCAATAAAAGCAACAACTGAGATATTCTAAGCACTCAAAGATTTGGAAGAAAAGATAGAGATAAGACATCCCATGAAACTTTTCAGACAGAAGAAAAGACCTTCATCAAATTTCATTGGCTTTTCATGATTATCTTTGATATTTGTTTGCAAATTTTCTTCTTCGGACCTGTGCACTACTAATCTGGTGTACAGGGATTCTCTGTTCCAGCAGTTTCACATCACAATGTGAAAGGTTCATCTCATTCCGTGATGGTAGCTTTTTATGCTTGTAGTAATTCCCTTGGGCTGGTAATGGATCATTTACACATCTGAGAATGTTGTTAAGAAGCTCCTGAGGTGGAATGGCAATCCAGCTGTAGCAGCTACCTACTGCTCTTATTTCTTATGTCAGGCTCCTGAGAGTTGTACAACTGCCTATTAGCAAGTTGATGATGGATGGAACAGCTGTAAATTTACAAGTAATGATAAGCTTGAGAGTCCTAAATTAGCTAGAGAGCAGCAATTTGCAAATTTTAAAACAGATCTTGAACTAGGATCTTTTTACAAGATAATGCCACCAGCAAGACAACAGGTTAGTGGCTGAAAGCTGTAAGTGTTCCTCCGTCCTTCTTTGTTGAAAATAGATAATCCAAATCTCAGGAAAATTAACCACAATGGTTCAGGTATGGGCTTTAATTTTTCTACTGATCTGCTGGATGGCCTTCAGGAAGTTCCTCTCCAATTCACTTGAATTTATAGCTATTTTCTTCTGCAAAGTCGTCTAAATCCATTTGTTCTAGAAAGTAAGTGGAAAGGAAAAGGGATCAATATAGTAAGAAGGAAAACAAGAATAATCACTCAGGGATAGCGACAAAGAAGAAACAACAGAACGAGGAAGAAGGAAAAATAAGGTAGCTGGTTCAGCAGATGGAAAAGAGAGTATCACAATGGCAATTGTGTGGAGCTCTTAAAAAAACACTAAAGTGAAAAGAACATTGGGAAAGGAAAAATGAGAGCATTGAAAAGATGCAAATTTGATGCACAGAAAGTCAAACCTTGTTTTCTTTGTAGTCTTTGACAGAAATCCAGGAATATACTGAAAAGGCCAGAGAGATGGCTACTGACAAAGAAATTAACAGCTTCCCTGGAAAGAGAAAGAAGTTGTTCCAATTGTCCTTAAAAGAGTGAAAGGAGCAGAATAAAAAAATTACTTTTTTTAAATTTTTTTTATTTTCCTATTTCATCTACTGATCTTTCATATCAAGGATTAATAGGTGGGCTTGACCTCACCTAAATTTAGAAGTTTTTATCTGAGTTAATTATTAGCACGCATAAAGTTAGGTGCCTCTGGTATTCATTCACTGCTAAGTAATCTTCATCCATAATGTTAAGACCTTAAAGAAGTCTGGGCACAAAGAAAGGGCACCAGAGGATCTTGGATGAAAATTCATTTAACAAAAAAAGCTGTATCCCCATTAATTGAGTTTTAGTGTCAGTTTTGATGTATCTCTGGACCTGGTCTATAATTAATAATGCATCATGTAGAAGGTGTCTCCTAGGCCTAACACATTTCAAATACTTCTTCATTTGGATTTGAAAATACTCAAAAGGGTTTCTTATAATGGTGATTCAGTCTAAAAATACTGATGCTTTATGTGGTCCGTGCCAGGAAACAGAAACACAATACTGAATTTTTAAATGCACACAAAGAAAGAACCCAGAGGAGACCAATATAAATTCAGTAATGCTATGTTTATCTTCAGCAAGCATCAGTACTTATTGTTAATTGCTCTGTACAGGCAAGTGATTAGTGAAGGAGTACACAGAGTACATGTTTCACTTAATACACAGGTTATTGGTTTTTTAATAGAACAAAAGTTTATATGAATATGTGGAACATGGCATAAGGGCTAACACATTAGTTGGCACTTTTAATTAATGTTCCAGTTCTTATATTTGGAGTTCAATGGTATTACTATATGAAAATAAGCTTGCAGCATTTAGAGTGTTGCAGCTGAATAAGGACAAAGCTAGACATTTAACACCACCTGTACTATCTCTGCGTCAGAATGCAAGCCTTACAAAACAGATATTGTCACTCAAAAGCATTTGTGCTTTCTCCAGGATTTGTGCTTTTTCTGCAGCAGACAGCTGTCTGACTTTGCCTGAGGTCTGTGTAGGGCATTCAAATGTGATGCGAGTGATGAGAGTTCAGCCAATCTATCCCTGAGACTTTAGTGCCCGACTTCTGTACTCCAGTTAGTCCTATTATTTAAAGAGCTACCTGAGTAAACTTGATGGAACTGCTCACATGCTTAAACATTAAACAAAATAGTTTAATAATACCTGAGTTAGGCCTCTGTTTAATTGCTTTTCTCTTTTAATCACCAGTTCTGTATAAAACATTTCTAATACAACTCAATTACAAGAATAATAATTTCATAGTGTGCATGAAAAGGAGAGAAAAACGCCACCGAGGGAAATTAGAACATGAAGCTCCTTTGGTACTTTTTTCCTATGAATCCTTTATTTGGATTTTTTTTTGGCTTGTTATACTGTTTTAGTGTTTTGCTTAGATCAGCTCTGCAGTACTTTCCAAATTTAAAAATTAAATGTGTGGCCATTTTTTTTTTTGTTGCCCCCCCTTACAATAAAGTGACTAAACATACTTCTTGGACATCAGCAGTATCCCTTAGAGAGATGATTCATGAGATACCATGTCATGGGGAAAATCAAAGGGTAAAAGGGCATCCTGAATACTTTCATTTCTCTGGTGATTTGGAGGTTTTTTTATGGGTGGCCTTTTATTAGTTTTCTATCTGTTTTTATTATTTCTGCTAGTCTTTGTGTTCTTACAATAAAAGTAATGGCACAATCACTGAAAAGGGAAAAATAATCAGAAGAGCTAAAATACTACTTCAATTTCACTCAGAAATATCACAACCATGGCTTTCCTGGAAGAGTGGAGAACAATGCCAAACTAAGCAATATCGCCTATGAACAAAGCACGAACAGCTGATGTGCCACATTGTCACAGCTATTGTAACACACCACTGAGACTAATTTTAGATTGAATCATAGAATATACAGATGTGTTTAAGCAAATATCTTGCCTAAGAAGAGTAGTTCGGGTTGTGAAACAAAGTCTAGAGTGGAAATTTATTGACAAGCTTGAATACAAAGTTTAATTGGAATAATTTCAAAGCAAATAAAAACTGTGCTGTTCAGAATATTTGTCCAATAACTCTACTAATTAATATTATTTAATTATATACAGCTTCTTTTATCCCACTGCACAAAAAAAAAAACAACCTATTTTCTTAAATATGGTGAAATTATGTCCTTAAAAGTCTGTGGGGCACCACCATTACTACATAACTAACTGTGAATATCATCCTACCATTTGTATGTTTTTTAACAGACATGAAAAGATTTGCATAGTATGCCCACAGTAAGAAAGTGCCACTTTAATATTAGTTTAAATACCATTTACTTTACTGGCCATCAGTTTTGTTAGTGTAGTTTATCTGATGCTGTCAGAACATGAATTTAAACCCTAATGTTGAAAAGGGAGATCAAAGAAAAAAATTCTATCACCACATTTAAGGACTCTAGGCTTGGTGAATTATTTTATTTGGTTTTATTTTTAATAACACAATTATAAATGTGATTGACATATGTAGTAGCTACGGGAGAATATCTGCCTACCTATGTTTATATGAATATGAGAATAAGGTATCAGTGAAATTCTGTCCTCAGTCTGTCTTCAAAACAACTCATTTTCCAGCTCCAGCTACCTCCAGCTATGGAATAAAACCCTCTTAATGATTTATTTCATACTTATACAATGTTGATTGATACAAATGTTATCCATTTGGGAATGTCATCATTCCTCAAAATCATCATAGTTCACCTTAAGTTTCAACATGTGAGTATATATATGTTAATTAATAAAGCAGATATGTCTGTATGGTCTATGATCTGCTTGAGAATGCCTTTTTGGATGAACTGTATTCCCTGATTAAATATTGGACAGTACAAAGAAGACCAGAATTTGGTCCAGTTGTTCAGATTTTGAGATGAAGCTATTAAAAAAATTCAGCCATGACAATATGTCTCTTTTGAGACATGAGCTGCTGACACACTTTTTTGTTTGGCAAGTCAGTGTGATAACTGAGTCGGAAAAACACTTTCTGGTAATGTAAAAGGAGTCACAAATATGTCATCTTCTCATACCTTTATGGAAAACCGGTACAACTTAGCATTCCTGTCTGTCTTCAACAAGACTAATTAGCAGGCTAATGAGGGTAACAGACTGCACATTTCCCTTTGGGTTTTCAAAGGAGTCAAAAGAAAAAGTGTGTGCTGTTTGAATATCACCACCTATTTTCCTTTTGCTCTTTTGGAAATTTCTTAAGAAAATGTAGATATACAACCATACATGTACAACAATCAATCAGAACATAGATCATTGGTAATTAAATAAAAGATTTTGACACTTGCCTTGCAAGTTCATATTTTTATTTACTATTAAAAATTTATTTACTATTACAGAACATACTTGCCTTTAATGCTTCTTGTATATATGCAAAGTATTTTGTTACTTGTGTATTTTTGTATTCTTACACTAACTCAATTTTCATTGTGGGTTTTCAGTAATACAGAGAATTTATTGTAGAAGGTTTGGTCTTTCTGACATCAATACATCAGTGTGTAATATGGTCAGGTTCAATTTGGTTGAGTTTCCATTTGAAGACATTTTTAATGATCCTACATAGCATTTCTCTTAAGCATGAGAACATGTACTATCTGTATGTATTCGACTACAGATTATGGTCTTTACAGATTTCCAGGTTATATACAAGGTCTGCATCTTCCTGTATTACACACTGGAAAACATTTCTCAATATAAATAATTGCCTGCTGTTGTTGGGATGTTCTCCTTCTAAAATAATATTACCTTTTAAAAAGAGTGTATGTATTTTCAGGGGAAAATAAGTTGGAATTTACTAGTAGAAACTGCAGTTGTACACAACAGATATGAAAGATTTTTAAAGACATTTCATACTGGTTTTTCTTCATTATATGGTATAAAAATGGGCATCACCCAAGAAAAAAAAATTAATAGTAAGCATGTTCCTAGTTTATATACTACTGAAATATAAGCCTTAGTGATGGATTAATTTAGAGTTAATATCATGATTTGGTTCCCCTGCTTACAAAGTTTACAGAAAGCACACTGGCTTGTTATTTCCCAGATTGATTTAATACTGCACAAGCGTATCTAAGACTGTGCAAAATGAGCTGGAAACAGAATAAAGTCCTAGACAAGTTAATAATAATAATAATAATAATTAAAAAAAGAGAACCTCAGTCCTAAGAGTGTTCATCAGGCAATTTTCAAATCATGTATCTGGTTTTGTCTGGAAGAAGACTGTACATTGCAATACACAGTCAACTATTTCCATGTCATGTTGAAATTTTTAAAACTCAGCTATTTCTAGGACTGACCTTTTTTAAAAAAGGCACAAGATGTGGATTTTTTTTAATACAGGGCAAAACATTGTATGTATATTCATTTTCACTCTAATCAAGACCTCACTTGTACTGACCATTAAAAGCTTGCCTTTCGGAGCTCAGAACAATTACAGTGTAAAAAGTGGGAAATTAAATCCAAGAAGAGGATGTTCTATTAAGCTAAAATGACTTGAGCAGTTAACATCATAACTGATATAATTTTGAAACTAATTACTTGCTACAGTGGGTTTAAGAAAAGAAAGGAGACATCAGATTGCACATATTATTTGTTTTCTTCCCAGAACAATATTTCTGGCGTCTTTAGATAGTACAGTAGAAGAATCACTCATCAAGTCAGGCTGTCACAAACACATACATTTTGTCCTCCAGAAATATCTTGTCTCTGACATTTCATCAATTTTTCTCATTTTGTCTGCCAAAAACACCCTTTGTTTGTGTTTGAGGAATAGAATAAGCATAGGAGTAAAGGTCTGGACTTGCACTTACACCTCAACTGCATAAGGTTATTGGTAAGGAATCAAAGGTGATGTTAATATCAACCTCTATCTTCCAATGGATGCAGGATCTGGTGTCCTGTAACTATCCTGGCCTGTTAGTATATGGCCATAGTATACTATGCCATAGCCCTTACTTTCTTCTTGATGTAGGAAAAAAGGATGGAGTTGGATTTTGGATAAAATATGTAGCATCCTCGTGGATGTTTCGGATTTGTCTGTATATATTTGAGTGCAATATAATGAGGAGCCACACTGGCTATTCCTTGTTTTCCCAAATGCTCCATAAGTCCAGTGGAAGAAAAACAAACAGCCCAGCACCTCTTCTGCTTCCACCATTATGGAGACATACTAAATTTCTTCATTTTAATCCATCCCAGTAAGAACTTTAATGAACTGTGAACTTTCTTTCTCTTTTGTTCCTTCTTAGAAATGTCTCCCTTCTTCTCTTCAGCTGTGCCCTGTAGTACCAACAGAGGAGGAAGCATGAGAAAAAAACTCGCAACACCTGCTGGAGACAGCAAAGCAGAGATAATTTCGTACTTTTTGTGTAACCTTCAATAATTCAACCCATACTGTCTAAGGATTTTTTATTTCCAATTCCGTATGATTCTTCTTATATATCTTTTATATATATATATATATATATATAATGTGATATATATAACTCTTGCTAATGATTGATAGCAACATGATAAGCACATGAGTTCAGGAATTAAAACCTACAACTTGTGATGAGGAATTTTTTTAAACATTATAGAACTGCCAATATACATTTCAGTGTGCTCTTTCAACAAATCCATTCTCTCTGCCTCTCCTTTACAAGTGCCATAAGTGTGTTGCATCTGTTTTCTGTAGTTTCAGACTCTTGTTATCTCAGAGTCTGATGGAAGTATCCCACTAACTCTTTTCCCCTTTTTCAATATTTCCAGCAAAGTAGAGTTACAAAAACCAGGGCAACACTGAAAACCTGCTATTTTCATGGTTATATCTCTTGCCAGTTTTCACTTCTGCTCTCAATTTATTTTGCACAGCTTATTCTAAAAACAATAACAAAGTTTTGATATGCACATTTTTTGAAACCCTTTTTAAAGACGTAGGCTAAAAATTTCCAAAGGCAACTTTTAATTCCTGGTGCAGTAATGATTTAAGCATCCAAATTAAGACAAGTGGGGGCCTATTTTAGAAATGCAAAGCATCAGCAACTTTGAGTTCTAGAGCATTAAAGCTCAGCACAGTCAAAGGATCAAGCAGGCACATACAAGCAACTCCAAATCAGACTGCTTTTGGAAAATTTTGCCTTGTTTCTTAAGGGTGAAATCTCAGCCCTTCAAAGTCAATTACAAATCTCCCAATGACTTCAATAGGCTAGGATTTCACCCTTTATATTTTATAGGAAAAAACAAGCAACATTATACAGAAGTTTCTCTTTTATGATTTTCCTGATGTTTGCTCAACCCTGGCTTCCCTTTAGGTAGGAAAAATCATGGTTTTAATTTAAACTCCATAAAAACAAATAAACAGTAGCTTAATTACAAGGGTGGATAGGATGTTTCACAATGCTTAAGCTAGTGTAGTAAAACACCAAGTGTTTGAAAAAACATTTTTAAAGCTCAGAAAACTTTAAACTGTAGTGTTTTCTCCTCCCTGTTCCCAACAATGCTGGAGTTGCTAATTTTACAGCACAAATGAGAAACTGATGACAATTTCTAGTAAAGTAAGTTCCATTTATTTTGGCAGATTCTATGCCAGCGGCAGCACTATAGGATAACACTAGTAACTGCTTTATCTGTAGCACTTTTTAGGAGCTTCAGTGAAGATACACTGTGTCTCTGCTCCATCTACATGTTGTCAGTTTTTTCCCAATCACTTAGGTGTGATCATCTGATGTTCATAAATGTCTTACATTTGTATTAAACACATTTCTATGCCTGCAACTGAACACGCTATGACAATAATTTATAGAATACTTTTACTTGTTGTCATCCTTAAAGATTACATCCCTACTGATGATTCAGATACGGAAAGTGTTGCAATATAAAAGCTGAAACACAAACACTATAATCTTTTAATGCATAGACAGTCTGACGGTCCTTGAGTCACTCTGGTCAGGTGATAATAGACAATATGTTAATTAAACTGTAGATCCTATGAAATCCTCAAGTAGGATTTAAATAGCCTTTCATCCTACAACTATGACATAGTAAAATATTTTACGGTTCTGCCAGCTCAGAGATTGAATGCATGGTTTAGCTATTCCAATCCTTCCACTAGCCCACTTTTTCAGGTGTTTTCAAAACAAGAACCTGCCATGATAGGGCTTATTAATGTACAAAATATGGATCTTTATTTTGTACGTATCCGATGTTATTTTCCAGAAGATTAGATAAGGAAAGGATTTATCTGATGATTCCCTGACCACTCTTTTCAGGGACTAGAGCAGAATCAAGAATAGTATTGGTTTACATCTGCAGGGTCTTCGCATGGAAGAAGGCCTCGAGAAAAAATACATCTGTTCCTTGGAGGAGTAGGATAAGGATTGTTATTTTTTTTCTTTGAAAATGATGTTATTAACATTCTGCTCAATCGTCAGAGATTTCCCTTTTCCCTGCAGGACATGGTGTCAGCAATGCTCGCATTACAGTTCTTTAACTCACCTGGTGCATCAACACAAATGGCCAGACAGTCAGAGGCCTTATGTCTTGCTCTGGTGATTTGCACTCTGACCCTATCAACCTACTTATCGACCACACTTTATGCAAAAGAAGTACAAGAAAAGAAAATCTGTGCTCCCTTATTTCAGTGGTCATTTATTTTCAAATGAGTTGGTGAAGTTGTCTATGGCTGAAGGGTTTGATTTGTGGAGGTGCAGAACACAGACAACTTCTGATCATCATGCCAAAACCACAACACTGGATTTCATCTTAGACCACAGAAGTAATTTTAGAAAATTTGCCTTCAACACCTAGCAGAGGTGAAATAAAAGAATTTTTCCTTGCTTTGTGCCTAAAGATTATGTTTTCATATGAGCTCTCAGGATTCCCAGTTTTTTCTTTTGCAAAGTACACATATTGACATCCAATATCAATGCTAAATTTGAGTCATCCTGTTTAACTTTTTTACTTGATTTTTTACCAACCAAAATTCTATCAGATGTTTCTATAAATAAAGGACAGCACTGGCCCTGTGTATTTTAGCTGGATCTGCTTTTGGACACTGTAAGATTGTTTCCAGTATTTTAAAAGTTAGATAAAAAATAGATAAAGAGTACCTACCCACTTATTAATTCTGTGTATATAATATGCTTAGAAAATATGCTGCACTGGTCCACTTTACCTTTTGCCTGGCAGACCTCCTGAGTCATCTGTTCTCAGATCAAGGGAACATTGAAAGGCTTTAAATTTGATCTCTCTGGCAGCTGCGCTAATTTAACTAAAGGGGCTACAAGAGGGGATGGAGAGCAATCTATAAAATATTTGGCTGACATTTGAAAAAAGAGATAGGATGTTTTCTTGTTAACCTTTAGAGCAGCCCATTACATAAATTGTGACAATGTTCTCAGATTAAATGAGACTGTATTCTGGTTTAGCTCTAGATTTATCACTCCGACAAATTAATTCTACTGTAAAGTCTGGCAATATATCTTTTAAAGAATGCTGTTTATCTCACTGAGGAAGTAGATAAATAAGGAGCACAGCCTTTTGGATGAAACATGGTAAAGATGGATTGGAAAGAAGATTCAATAGCATTGAGTTTCTTCTTCAGTGTAGGAATGTTCCATAATATATATCTGCTTAAAATTAAAGGTTTCTCATAGGAATTCTGCAAGTTTTAGCACGATAAACAAAAGTATCTAAGTGTTGCTTTCCCATATTATGTGAACTCTAATTACATATGAAAAGCATTTGCACAGAATTTGATGATGAATGTTTTTTTCAGTAGTAGCTATAATTCCTAGCTATGTTCCATTCACTCTGAATGAATAAATTTCACCAGTTTATATCTACAAGAGAAGTTTGAGCACTGTCACTTCAATAATTTTTTTTCAAACTCTCCTAAAATTAAAACAATTTCAACTGAATTTTGGATTTATTAGAAAACTAAATCCTGCATTAGTGTTTGAAAATGGTAAAAATGGTGGAAATTCCTTTGTATTTATTCCTACCCTGAGCAATATCAGAAGCTAAAATATAGAGATCTTTCAGAAAGCTAAAAGGCCTGTGTGCATCTTTAGAAAGTTAGAAGAAAAGAGTTTGAAAAATTATTTTAGATTAACATGTGAAAATAGTATGTAACTATGAAATATTATCATAGGCAGTCATTTTATAAAACCTGCTTTCTGGAAATTAACTATTCAATTTCTGTAAAAACTTATTTTCAAAGATCAAGAACTTAGCTATTAATCAGCCAAGGGTAAAGAACACGAACTTTGATTACAATAGGATGAATTTTTGAAAACTAACAAGAAAAGAAACCAAAACATTTTCAGTGTTACTTCCTAAACTGCACTAAGGAAGCTGTTGTGAGTTGCTTAAACTTTCAGACACAAGAGGTTACACACAGTGTAGTATTCAAAAAGAAAGACTCTGACTGTTCAATGTGGAAAATATCAGAATTGTTATAAAGATTGTAAGCTTTAAACTGTAATTGTGTTACTCATTAAAGTAAAGCCTGCTTGTCTGACTAAAGCAAAGGATGGCTTTTCCTCATAAGGTAGAATTTATTTTCAGTAACATTTAATGTTCCGGGGAGACCGAACATAGCTGACCAGAAAGCAGAAGTACATAATCTTACCAGTCCCACACACTAATTTTGTTGAAGGTTGCAGTGTTTCTTTATTTTATCTTTATTTACTGTAGAAAGTTTGTTGGGTGATGGTGACTAATAGCTGAACATCTGGATGCAGTGACCTTTAAAAGCCTTTAGTCATTACTGTGCCCAATTAAACTCAATATCAACAGAAGTGCTTGCATTTTGACTGGGCTAGTATAAATCACTTTGCAAATACACTGTGCAAACAGGGGAAGTATTACCATCCTGGGCTCATTCCCCTCCGAATGACTTCAGCAGGATGGGTCAGAAGCTAAGGATTTATTTTGTTTTTTTGTTTCCAAAGAACAAATGTTGATGATTAAGAAAATTAATTAATGAAGTTAACTGGACTAAATAGCTCAGAAAATTCAATGGGAACAAGACTGGAATTTATCTAAGTTAAATGCACAAAAATTATCTGGGGCTCATATCTCATCCAAAAAGAAAAGAAAATACTTTTAAGAAAGCTTTTTAAAGGCCTAACTGGATAAACAGCCATCTCATAAAAAGGATATTAGAAGTAAACAGGGAGCCTATCTGGAATGGCAAAAGGACTGATCATTAAAGGAAGCTATACTTTAAAGGTCAAAAGTGCAAGCACATAGCGACAATTTCAAAAAGTTAAGCTGCTTTTGCCTTTACAAAGGAAAATAAAACAAGTGAGCAAAAGGCTCTTCTAATAATGTCTGAAACTTGGCAGTCTGAGTCCTGTTCAGTGACAGGCAGAGATAAAAGGCAATTTAATATGGCAGCACACCCTGACATTCAACAGAGTAACTGTTGGAATGAGGAGGCAGGTAGAAGAAAAGCAGTGCTGTATCTACAGTGGGAAGTAAAGCATTGTGCGGGCCAGGGCTGGTGGTTCCTTGGGCCCGAGGCTGGGGGCAGCCAGGGACCCTTCCATCCAGCAAGGGTAGGACAGGACAGGGTGGCACCCGAGGCAGCCCCTTGCTTCATGCACATCCCTGGTGATAGTGACAGGCCAAGGTATTCTACAGCCTCTGTGGGGTAGGCAGTGATGGCACTTGGGGCTAGAAAGGGGTCCTGGGTTTGGACAGTGTGTGAGGAGCCCTGGAGGCAAACAGGAATGTTAGGGTCCCTGAGTGCACTCGGGGGTCTGGCAAAGTTTCCCCAGTGTTAAACACTTAAGCAAAGCAATCAGAAGCTTGGTTTTCACACACTCCTTCAAAATCAATTGTTAAAAAAAGCTTCCATGAACAGGAATTCAAACTCCCTAAAATCTAAATTGGTGTCTGAAAATTCCTGTTTCTCTGTTGATGAGTAGGAGGTCTTTGGATGATGCCTGAATTAGTATATCATGAAGTCATATGCTGAATTCAGGAGGGCTGGTCATTGTCATTTCAGACCTTTAAGAAAAGTGACTCATAAAATGCAGCAAGAAATAATAAAAAAGTTGTCAACTTAAAGATTGACTTTTATAGCTAGAAGCTACACAATGCAGAATTTGTGTTTAAAAGAAGGAAAATGAGGTCTTGGGTGGCTGAGGAACAATTATTTAATCTTTGTAATATGGAACACCTGGAGGAAAGAGTAATTTAAGTTTTCACAATAAACAGAAATGACATAATACACAATAGTTTATCAAAGTTAATCATGCCCTGCCAACAGGCAGCTTTTGATATCACTATTTCCTAGACAGAGCATAAATAGAATCATACAATGGTTAGGATTGCAAAAGACCTTAAGATCATCCAGCTCCAATCCCCCTGCCATGGGCAGGGACACCTCACATTGCACCATGTCACCCAAGGCTCTGTCCAACCTGGCCTTGAACACTGCCAGGGATGGAGCATTTACCCCATCTTTTGGCAACCCATTCCAGTGACTCACCACCCTCATGGTAAAGAACTTCCTTATATATAACCTGAACTTCCCCTGTTTAAGTTTAAACCCATTCCCGCTTGTCCTATCACCACAGTCCTTAGTGAAGAGTCCTTCTCCAGCATCCTCGTAGGCTCCCTTCAGATACTGGAAGGCTGCTATGAGGTCTCCATGCAGCCTTCTCTTCTCCAGGCTGAATATGAGCAAGCATGTTAAGGTCCCTTTGGATGGCATTCCTTCCCTCCAGGGTCTCAACCGAACCACACAGCTTGGTGTCGTCGGCAAACTTGCTGAGGGTGCACTCAATCCCACTGTCCATGTCAGTGACAAAGATGTTGAAAAGGATCCGTCCCAACACCAATCCTTGAGGGACACCACTTGTTACCAGTTGGACACTGAGCCATTGACTACAACTCTCTGCATGCAGACATCCAGTGAATTCTTTATCCGCTGAGTGGCCCATCCCTCAAAATCTCCTTTTCAGCTTAAAGACAAGGTTGTCACGCCGGACAGTGTCAAAAGCTTTACACAAGTCCAGGTACAGAATAAAAAGGAGATGTATTTCCCTAAAGCTTGTTAATGGTAGCATGTTAGGAGCTGTTGGGTGTATCTAGACTGGATGTATTTAGGATGGGTGTCACGTATACTACATAGATACCAAAAGTCCCAGTTCTTGAATTTTTTTTTGAATCGATGACCTACCTGGTACACACGACAGTTCCCTTCTGGTCCAGATATTTGAGTGTCTTTCTTTTGTGAACTGAAGCACGGCAGAAGAGAGGTGGCTGTGTGCCTGGATCATGCCCCGAGGTAGGTTTAGGAGAACTCTTAACATCAAGCAGGTTAAATATAAACATTGTCATTGTAAGAATGATGACTTAGAGGACTGAAGTGCTAGGAATAAAATGAAATCCAACAGTACAATGTACCTAGACTTACATGTGGATCTCGTAACTGAAAATTATCCTATAATTCATCAGTCATAAATGCAGAAGCAGAGAAAGATCAGGTAGCTGAATTTAGGCTGTATGTACACTGCTTGAAAGCCCATCTGTCCTGGTAAAAGACAGATACTACTGTTCTCTGATAATGCATCTCTCTTAATAGCAGGACTGCAGAAAGGTATCTTAAGATAGGCTGCATTTCAAGCACAAGAAATGGGTCATGATGACCCTTAGCATGAAAACAAACACTAATATAAAGACTCCTAAACATCAGAGCAATAAAGTTTTGGAAAGTCTTTCCAATGGGACAATCATAAGATGAAAATTTACGCATTTATTTGTCCATTTCTTTCTATATTAATATTTTCATTTTTTCATCATTCTTAAGTTGAGAGATATTCAGATGTGCCTTCCTAAGAACTTTAGGAACACAGGCTTTCTATAAATTCCTACAGTGATGAAATTCACAGTGATGTTTCCCCTTTAACCACTTTTTCTCTGCATCAAAATGGGTGCCCTCATGATATATTAAAGGAACCCTCTTATTTCTTCATCGTGCAAGTTACTTCTCTGAAAAGAATAGTGTCCTTTGAATTGCCATTCCTTACTATATTTTTGATACGAAAACATCATGTAGATTATCTGGGTTGTTTCACTCTTGAAACTTGAAAGTCACTTTCTTGAAGAAGAAACCCATAGCAGATACACATAGGTAGATTGGCTAGCATTTATGCATGATAAATCTTGGATAAACTCATATGGTTCTTCTCATCTGCCTCCAGTATTAATGGAAATGAAAGCAATCATGCATTCAGTCTGCTGACTTTGGCAGCAGTAAAATGATAGCAGGGTAAAATAACACAAATGCAAAATGCCTAAAAATGTTAAATTACCAAATAAGAGAAGAAGACTTAAAAATGTGCAAGTTGGAAAATAAAAAGTGGTTTGGAGTCATTGACCACAAATTGGAAGCTCTATAAAGGCGAATTATCATTTAGAAGAATGCAAAGGCTTTATAGGAAAAAAACCTTCTATTCAAAACTAAACCCAAACTTTCTTACAAGCCCAACCGTGAGACAATGAGTAGCTCAACATCTGATTATCCCTAAAACTGATAATGTAAATTAAAGAGCCACATCCTACAGTTTTACTTTCTGACTCCTGCTCTTCTGAGAAAGCTGTATTAAATCTGTCCATGGTAGGTGTCCTATCCTATCACTAGCTAGCACAGTTTTTTTGTGCCATGTGTTAGTAAGTGGCATTTATATCTCATTTCTTCCCCTCCCTCCCTCTTCTGTTTCCAGTACTGGGAGCTTACAGCGAATGGTTACAGCAGTCTCACACATTGTGGCTAAACTGATTGCATGAAGGCAATGTGAGCCAAAAATCTTTACTCTTGGTAATTCAGATTAAGCATCAGGGCTGGACAATTGCTCTGATCTGATCCAATTTCCTGGGAGCTATTGTTGGCAAACCAGGAGCTAAGGAAAGAGGAAATGAGGAAATGTGATTTGTGCCTGTCATGGAATGAATGTTAATGGAACTGAAGGAAGCAAGTGTTTCATTATTTGGGCAGCATCTAGTTTTATGAATTGTATGCGAATCATATTTTCCCTGTGAGTTTCCCCCTCCATTTAATTAAAAAATGCATGAAGAACGTTGTGTTTAGTTCTAATTTATAAAATATGTATATGCTATGTATTTGAAAAGTAAGAAAACTTTTTAGAGTATTTTTTAATCTTGGTTTGTTTTTTTTTTTTTAAATGCTGGAATGCATTTATTATTTAACATGCAACAAACCAAACCTTTGCTGGCATTTTTCATAAAGTTTAGCGTTTACAAAGTAACTCAGCTCAGGATTCAGATACCTAAATTTAGTTGTCCATGATATAGATGGCCATGTATGAGCCCATTATCATCACTGACATCTGCATTCACATCACTTAAATGAAGACACTAAGTTTGGTTAGGTGAGTAGGTTCTTTTGACTCCACTAACAAGTACATTTGATAGTACGCTATCAAGGGACTTGATACAATTGCATACACATAAGTGACTAGTGCAATCTGAGATGCTGGAGTGTGTCCAAGACCACTGCAGATTAGATAAGAAGATACCACAAAAGATTTATGGGAGATACATACTCTCATGTATCAGCAGTGGGAGTTCAGGTATCCTGTAGAATCTCAACCAATGCTGATATCTACCGGTACTGAGAAAGATTATGCAATTTCCTGCCTACATTTGCAAAGACTTACATTGAGTTTAGTCACATGTAGATAGTTGAAAGTAGACACACAAATTTATGTGCCTAAATGTCATATCTAAGTCTGGATTGGAACCCACTCTGCCTAGATGGAAAGTAGCTTTGAAAAAGATCTGGGGTCCTGCTGGATGCCTGGATGAACAAAGAGCCATCAATGGGCCTTTGTGGCAAAAAAAGGAAGTGGTATCCTGGGCTCCATTAGGAAGAATCTAAGAGTTGCCTGCAGGTCAAAGGAGGTGATCCTTTCCTTGTACTGAGCACTGGTGAGCCCACACCTGAAGTACTCTGTCCAGTCTGGGTTCCTCAGTACAAAAAAGACATGGATATACTGGATAGAGTCCAACAAAGGACCACAAAGATAGTTAGACTGGAACATCTCTCCTGTGAGGAAAGTCTGAGAGAGTTAGGACTTCATTAGGGACTGTAGTGGTAGGACAAGGGGTAACGGACTCAAGCTTAAACAGGGGAAGTTTAGATTATATATAAGGAGGAAGTTCTGTACTGTGAGGGTGGTGAGGCACTGGAATGGGTTGCCAAAGGAAGCTATGAATACTCCATCCCTGGCAGTGTTGAATGCCAGTTTGGGCAGAGCCTTGGGTGATATGGTTTAATGTGAGGTGTCCCTGCCCATGGCAGGTGGGTTGGAACTTGATGATCTTAAGGTCCTTTCCAATCCTAACTCTTCCATGATTCTCTGATTATGATATGACTATGACATGACTATGATATGACTGTTTAGCTTGGAGAAGGGAAGGCTCAGGGGAGATCTCATCTATCTATATAAATACAAGGAAGAAGAAGACAGAGCCAGGCTCTTTTCAGAGCTGACAAGAGAAGAGGCAACAGACACAAACTGAAGCACAGGACGTTCTGTCTGAACTTAAGAAAGCACTTTTTACAGTCAGGGTCATTGAGCTCTGGAACAGTTTGCCCAGAGATTATGGAGTCTCCATCCTTGGAGATATTCAAAAGTTTCTGACAATAGCAGCCAGCTCTGGGTGGCCCTTCTTGAGGAGGTGGGTTGTACCAGCTGACCTCTGGATGTCCCTTTCAACCTCAACCATTCTGCATGATTCTATGATTCCGTGAAAATGTCAATTTTCAGTCTCATAATCCCTTTTGCATGGTTTCTTCCTTTACAGAATAGTAACCAGAAGAACAAATTACATTTTTCTAAGGCTAAAATAATGTTAGAAAGGAGACTGAAAATCCTCTGTAAATAAGAATTCTATGGCAAGTAGAGTATCCAAAATACATGAAAGCATGATGTTACATTCTGTGTATTTAAGATTAATGCTTTAGTTTTTTCAATGTTCTTGAGAGTATGGATTTCAGAGTTCCTTAATGTAGGTGACTAATCTTACTTTTTATTTAAAAACAGTAACTGAGACTTTTAAAAATAAGTACCTTCAAGAATTTACATTAAATAAACTATAAGTAAGCCAATTAAATCCCCCTGCCCCAAAACAAAAAAACCAAACCAAACCAAACCAAACCACCTCAAACATTTTCAAGCCATATATATTCCATTCACAGTCAAGTACTATTTAAATAAATATTAATAAATATTTCACAATTTTCCCTGATGTATTTTCCTTCAGAAGAAAACAATTGTCAGGGAAATCTCCAAGGCAGGGTATAAGAAGGTGGGGGTTACTTTCCTCAAACTAAAACAAGTCCTGAAGTTCAAAGTCAGGCTTTCTGGATTTCTTCAAGGACTACGGTTTCACCCTGAGTAGCCAAATTTAGGAACTTTGATGGAGATAAATGACGTAGTGTCACAAATTAAGTGACCATAAGGATCACATATATAAAATAATCCCTTAATCATTAGTCAATGATTCCAATCAAGAAGAAAAGGCTGGGAGAAACAAAAAATGTAATTAAGAAAGTAGTAACAGGAAAAGACATGGAACAATATCCTCTCACAACTGACAAAAATTACAAGCACTCTGTAAGAATGTCAGATTTCCTTTTAAGTTTGAACCTCCATAAAATGTTGTTGTATGTAAGGTTAAAAGTTAGTCTTCAGATTTAAATCTGTCTGAAGAGTGAAAGATAAAGGAATATATTCATGCACTTAACTCATGAAGTTAGACCTAA
This sequence comes from Lathamus discolor, assembly GCF_037157495.1. NCBI lineage: Eukaryota > Metazoa > Chordata > Aves > Psittaciformes > Psittacidae > Lathamus > Lathamus discolor. Next base: position 33,198,775 of record NC_088884.1, on the reverse strand, counting down.
ATCTAAACAGGTATCTAACTTGACTTTTAAATATTCTTGGCAAATATGTACATTAAAAATAAATATAATTAATTTTGTCACCGTATCTTGTCTTTCTTATAAAAAGTACCATAAAAAAAAAAAAACAAAAACTGAAATGGTTACTGACTTAAATATGTAATTATCCAAATAGCAGGCATTTTCTCAGACTTTGCCTTGCCCAAACTGGAACTGGTACGCTTTCTTCTCTACTGTCTTCCAACAGACCATCTGGCCTCATTCTTCATCCTTTTTTCTACCTCTTTTAGTTTTTATGGTCTTATTCCAGAGACAATTTGGCAGTAAATATTTCTTTTTCACTCAGATTGTGACTTCCCCAGCACACCTGTGGAAATAAACAAAAGAATGTGCCATTATGACTATTTAAAAAGAGAGCTAAGCTTTGTAAAAGTTCTTAAGTTGACGAGAAAAATTGTGCATCAAACTATATTATCACAAGAGGTAAGAAAGACATAAAATCAGATCAGTTCTGTTTCAAATGAAGTTTCTTCATATGCTGAAGTGACCAGATTTATACCTTCCTTGAGAACCTATTTCTATGTGAATTCGATCTCAGCAAAGGAATTCTCTTAGTTTAGTTACATAAGTAAGGCATAGATTAAGTAGCAGAGTCCTGAGACAAGACATACAGCCTGTTGGCTTGGAGTCATGGTTTCCTTCAGGTTGGAAGGTGGCTCAGTGTAGGACTCAAAGGTGAAGGCTCACAAATTGACATGCTGCTGGACATATCTGGACAGGCCCTCCTTGAGGTAGCTTTGTGGATGGTAAGAAATATGACATGCCTTTCCTGTGGAAAAGACATGCTCTTTAAAAAATTTGCAAACATTGCTACAGACTCAGAAAACAATTTAGGCTTTCGAACATGAGAAAAAGCTCCAGGCAGTGAAGCAGCATAGACATCATCTCACGTATACACTAAAGTTGTTAAAGGTGATATTTTTAATAGTCCTGGCAACAGTTCATAATAAAATCAATTACCAGGTTTTACCCTAAATATGTTGAGGCAGAAACAGGTTAGTGCTGAGTGACAGTGATAAAATCATAAACCAAAAAGAAATCTTTCTGGAATGGCCCTCTGTGCAAACCCTGGATTATCACACATTTCTGAAAATGTCTGTGGTAATTTGCTATGACTATGAGGAATTATGTTCCCATTTACTGCATGTTTCAGCAATGGTGGCTACTCAGATCAATATTTTGTATATTTATCTCATACTTTGCAGGTTATTCTGAAAGAAAAAAACAGCATATCATAAGCGACTGCATTACCAGTGGTGATGACAGCAAATAAAAACTGCAAGGTGCTATGATGTATTTACCTTTGACTGCAAGATCCTCTGTTTGGATTTAGCAAATTAGCTTCCCAGAAATTTGCTCATTCTGAAGAGCAGCTGTTTGCCATATGGATCAAAACTGCATTTGGCAAAAGAAATCATCTCCACATGCCAATCTGATTTTCATGTACAGTCATATATCTGAATGTTTAAGGGAGGAGCTTGCTGATCTGTGGAGGGTGGTTCAGCTGAGAAATGTTTATTTGGAATTCCAGTGTTCTTTTGCTTTTGTTTTTTTCCCCAGAAGGTTCTGCAGAAAAAACTAAACCAAAACAAAACAAAAAGTACTCAACTCAAAACTTAATAATCTAAGCAAAATGAAAGGCAGTGGAAAAGTGAAAGAGAAATATTTTTTAATCTTAAGAAAATAAGCCAAATAAAATATCCTGGATGAAATTCTGGCTCCAAGGAAGTAAGAAACACTGTGTATCTTGTATCTTCTAAATATTAAACTGTTATCAATAAAATCAATAATTTAATTAAAGAAGAAATGATGACGATGACTGCCAGTTACAATATTAATGCAAGAAACATTAAGAGCTGTAATACTTAAAAATGTTGACAGGGAAGTTCTCAAATTACCTAATTATGGTTTAAGTCTATTAAAAGGGATTATGCAAATATACAGAATACCCTTTCCCTGTATGGGTTATAAGCCTATGAGCACATAAGTTTTCTAGTTGTAGACTTCTAGCACTGCTCATGCAAAGCTGCCACAGCAGATTTCATGCTTTTAATGAATTAACAGAACCTCACAACACCTCCTGGATATTATGGGTAAGAATTGTTGCAACCGGTAACTAAAACAATTAAGAAATTTATCCATGGACATAATGCACATATAGATTTACATATTATGTTCACATGTTCCCATATGGATTCCTACACTAACAACGTAAATCACAGAACATCACAGAGATCAGAAATACATAAAAACTAGGAAATGTATATTGTAGATCAATTATAACTTCAGTGCACTGTCCTCATGGCCAGAACACCGGTTTCATTGACCTCCTGAGCTCTTGACTCATGACTTTCTTAATCAGACCATAGCTGCACAGGAAATTAATTTTTATCATCACAAGAATTTTTTTATTATATATATTTATTTCTTTTAAGCTTTTCTAGCTTTATTTCCTGTCTTTAATGAAATGTCAAAATCTGTTATTTTGGGAAACTAATATTAAAAATGTATTGAATTGTAGCAATTTAAATGGTTCTTTCTGTTTTAATTTTATTCTATTTTATAGTTCTTTCTGTTACACATTAATTTTGATTTTAATTTAAAACATCTAGAAACATCTTTAAACTGGAAAATGTCATTTTAGATTCTGATGTCTGTCAAAAAGTTGAGATTTTTTGTAATTTCAGAACACCTTAAAAATAGAAAAAAAAAAGTTTTGTAGAATGTACCCATTCTTCAGGTTTGGTTTTAATTGCATTCTGATATGAAAACATCTGACCTGCAAATTCCCAGTCAGTTTTAAATAAAGTTGAGGATTCTGTAAGTAGTTTGATGTAACTTCTATATATGCTATGCATATTAGCAGTAGGAAGAATTTCTTCATAGGGATGCTGGGGAGGGTCTCTTCGTCAGGGCCTGTAGTGACAGGACAAGGGGTAACGGGTTAAAACTTAAACAGGGTAAGTTTAGATTGGATATAAGGAGGAAATTCTTTCCTGTTAGGGTGGTGAGACACTGGAATTGGTTGCCTACGGGGGTTGTGAGTGCTCCATCCTTGGCAGTGTTCAAGGCCAGGTTGGACGAAGCCTTGGGTGGGATGGTTTAGTGTGAGGTGTCCCTGCCCATGGTGGGGGTGCTGGAACTAGATGATCTTGAGGTCCTTTCCAACCCTAACTATTCTATGATTCTATGATTCTATGTTCTGGAATTTTAATGCCTTCAAAATATCATTCTCAATCATATAAATATTTCAAATCTAATAGAGTTTATCATTGGATTTATCATTAGAGTTTATTTTTTGAGCTCCATTCACCTCAGTTGTCATCAGCTGTGGTAAGTTCAGCAAAGAATGTAAAAGACAAGGACTGTATATTTTTTAAAACCTAGGGAATTAGTCCTCTATTAGGAATCCATAAGTCAGAGCTGGATGCCTGAGCTACTTAGACACATATTAAAAGTTGCATCATATTCCAAGTTCTGAATATTCCCTTTGCTACTTTGATCACATTGGTACATTCATATAACAGGACAATTTAAAGGTACTTCCTTTAGCTCCTGAAGGAATATATACAGAGTGGTGCTGTGCTTAACAGCCTTAACTTAATCTCAGAAAAAGTAATTAACTCAAATGCAGCACAGGAAAGTTGTGCCTGTCCTAGTTCTAGTTCTAGAGACAGGTAAATGCAGTCTTAGGGACATCTTTCCATCTGTCAACAAATTGAACATTGCACATAGCTGCTAAACTAAGAAGCAAACTGGAAAAGCTTAAGTATGGGGTTTAATCCATGTTTTTCTCCAGAGTTAAAGTCTCTTTTCGTGGTTTCTTTTCAGTGTCAGGGAATTAGAACCCTTGGCTGAAACGACAGATATTTAAAACAAACACTGAAATGCTGCAGCTAGAGTCCTTCTTTTCTTTTGCTGTGGTGTGCATAGAAGAACACTCAGGAAATGTTCCTTGTCCCCCAGAATTGTTAGTAAAAACTTAAGACTTAAGAAATCTTCATTTCAGCATGCTGAGTTGCAGACTGGACTCGAATGCTGTACTGAGCTATTGTGCTGTCTTTTAACCCAAAATCTGTAGTCCACAGGAAATTTTCTACAAATTCATGAGGATTCTGTATTACATTATAAAAATATGAATATAGAATCATAGAATCATAGAATGGTTAGGGTTGGAAAGGACCTCAAGATCATCTAGTTCCAACCCCCCTGCCATGGACAGGGACACCTCTCACTAAACCATCCAACACAAGGCTTCATCCAACCTGGCCTTGAACACTGCCAGGGATGGAGCACTCACAGCCTCCCTGGGCAACCAATTCCAGTGTCTCACCACACTAACAGGAAAGAACTTCCTCCTTATATCCAATCTAAATATGAGAGTTTCTTGTGAGTCCCCTGTTTTCAGCATGGTTTTCTAATTCATTAGAACATGTCTGGTGCATTAGAATAACATAATTTCTGCACTTTTCCTACTTTTTGTCTTAAGTCTTGACTTTTTCTTTTTCCTATTCTTGTCGGTTAACATATCTGCTTGCAATCAAATTTCATCTAAATGGAGTTATGCTGAAAATACTCAGAAAGGTAGGCATCTGACTGAGAGGAAGTAAATCCTTCCAGGAGACTTTGAGACCAACCTAAAATTTGCCCTGAAAGTTTATTTTATCCAGTCAGATTAATTGTGCTCACACATGCCTGTTCGTTTCTAACAGTGCTACAGTGAAATGTAAGTAATTACTTCAGACATAACTGCCCCCCCCGACCCCCCAAAGATATCTAACATTAGATTTAAATGAATACTACCCAAAATGAATAGCTATGTAGATGTGACAGGCCCATGTAAGCATTTCAATTGGGAAATAATTCTTTTGTGTGAAGTCATTATGTACTTTATGAAGTTTTTGTGACCAGTCAATACATGTATACTATGTTACATGGCAAAAAGGTCTGTGTGCTTTTCAGAGCTCACCACTGAACCACTGCCTGTAGTTCAGCTGATTGCTTTGGAATGTGCAGGTAGCTGAAGGCAGCACAGGGAAGAATGGGATTATTCTCAGGAGGAGGTGTGTGCACCCAGGAAGCTGGGCTTCCTTTGATAGTGCTGGAGGACCACGAGACAGAAATACCTAGGCAGTACAGGGTATAACACAGCAGAGATACAGTTTGGCTCAAACAGAAATATGTTTTCCCACCTATTTACGATAGAATCATAGTGCCCGTGATTTGCCTCTCTTGTAATATTTATCAGACTTCCTGGACTCTAGAATGTATCTGAAAGTTTTCTTATGTTCCTTATTTTCACTTTTGGTTTCCTAGTATGTACCTAAAAATGCCTTTTAAAATGTATTTGTGGGTAGGCAACCTTCCATTTCAAACACAGATGGTACATCCGCATCTATTATCTAGACATACTGAGTGGAACACTTTTTTACAAGCTACTGTAACTATTCTTTGTTCTCTCTGACTTATTAAATTTGGATATGATACAGTGACTCTTATTTAAAATAGACCATTTGTGCTCTATTACCTAGCTAAAAAAAAAAGAAGAGTGTACAAACCTCTTTATCCACTTACTGCAGCTGCTGTTCCACAGCCCTCTTGTCTGCAGAGATTTTACCTACAAAGTAAGTTGCCTCATTGCCTTGTTGTTCATAAACTGTGTGATCAGTCTTGGCTTAAACAGTGTGATGCACTGCTGAGAAATGTTTTTCCTTCCTGTTGAAGTTATGGTATGCTTGAGTGAATCCTCATTTCACCATGGTTGCTTCTTCACTGGAATTTTTGCTCACCAGAAGACCTGTGATTCTCAATTGGAACACATTTTTTTTTCTGTCCTGACATTTTCTTCCTTGAAACACATTGCAAAAGCTAGCTGCTCATTCAGGCTTAATTTTACAAGGCTGAGGCTTGTATTTAATCAGTTTTGTTGAGGTTTAACTCAGGATAAAATTAAATAGGCTTTCCACTTCACTCTATGACTTTTTGATCAATAGTTTGTAATTATTTTTGAGTCAAAGTCCATTGAGAAGCCTTCTTAATTTTCATTAAAATGGTCCCATATGCCTAGACCCAAGAATGTTCTTTTGAATACATGTCTAAAAACATGAGTAGTCTAGATACAAATGGGAAATAGCCAAGGATCTGAATTTGCAGTCTTGCTTTATTACCTCTTTAAATGTGTCACACAGAACAACTAATTTATATTATTGCTGATGAAGAATGACATTTAGGCAAACCTAAACTTCATTTGTGTTACACCTCTTTGAAAATGTAGGTGAATGAACATTCATGAGAATCAGGACGTCAAGTAGACCTTTACCTGCTTTTCTGAAGCTAAGCTTCTATGTAAAAGAGAGAATGGCTATAAGCAAAATTCAGAAAACTTCGGCATTACAAAAATTGTGACAACAGTTGCTGGTTTTTGGCCCACAGGATGCTAGAAAGCTTATACAGTATCACAGACTGAGGGGCATACTCCCGATGTATGGCTCTGTAATGCCTGCTCCAAAGTATAACACTTTCACATGTGATCCTTGTGACCATTATAAAAGCTGGTCTCCTCTATTAACTTCCATCTTTGAACTTATTTGTAACAGGAGAGACTCGGAAATAAAGGTTTAATAGTCTGCTGTTTATTGTGACAGTACTTTATCTGTACGAGATAGGTACACTGATGTAAGTGATAGAACTATTATTATTCCTTTGGCTCCTTTAGAAGTTTCTTTGAAAATCTATTGCACTTTAAAGCAGCATTTTGTCTGGTCCTATTGAAACTTCATATTTCAGCAATCATTATGGTGTCTACAAAGTACAGAAAGACGACTTAACAGGATGGTAGTTAGCATGTCTCAGTATTCCACCTAAAATGCCTACTAGCTGGAGTTGTAGTTACTGAATTTTTCCCCCAGATTCATGCTACTTTGTAAAATTTTCTTCTAGTGTTTATTTCAGAGGCCAGAATTTAACTTATAAATCTTAGCCTGCATAACTGTTTTTAAATTGACAATAGACAGGAAGACTTCTCTACTTGTGTGGGGTTTTAATAAGACTCTTAGAAGAAACAGAAAAATATAAAAATAGAGGAAGAAAGAAAAGCAGAAAGGCAGAGACAGTGTTAAAGGGAAACACTGATGGAGAGAGAAAGAAAAGGAGAAAAAGAGAAAAATAAAAAGAGAATAAGCAAAAAGAAAAAGAGGAGGGGAGGGAGAGAGAAAGGGGAAAGAATGGGAAAGAGAAAGTGAAAGAAAGGAGAAAGAGAGAGAGAAAGAAACAAAAAGAAAGTAAAGGAGAGATTAAATTCTATATACATTGTCAGCTACTGGCAATGAGGCATAGAAGCGGTTTACCAGAGTAGCTAGCGCTTGAAGTTATTTGAGGTTTTTTTCTTTTTAATGTGATATACAGCATTCAAAATTTTGGCTAATTATGCCCCCTGTTAAAAAAATGGAAGATTATTTCCAGATACAGAGTCAGCTTTTGACACCACTCCTTTCAATGGGACTATATCAGGCATCCTTGTCATAAAATACAGATTAATTGCCGATAGTGTGCTTTCTATTTTAATCTTGGGAAACAAATACCAGACTTTCCCCCCTTGGATAACTATAAGAAAAGTAGTTGAAATGTTATTCACCTCAAGCTGAGTGACATAGCCCTCTATTTCCTGTGGGTGCTCAATACACATTCTCAGTGGTTTATTTGAAGTGCTTCCATAACCAAAGGATATGTGAATAAAATAATCTCAGGCAAAAATAAAGACAGTTTGTTGCCATTGCTCTTTACTATATGAATTGAAACCACATTGTTTTCTCTACTGGGAATAAATGAAGAAATACTTTGGAATGGCAAAAACTAGCTCTTCAGGTATGTGGCATGTAAATCTACATATTTTCAGAATTGATGGCTTTATTGTGAAAAATTATTTATTCAAGTGTTTACATGAAAATAAAGTGAAGGACAGGGGTTCTTGATTTTTATTTTGCTTTGGGTTTTTTTGCTGCTTAGGGAAAAAACAGTAAAATTACAACAGTGAACATTTATTGTTCGATAGCATATGCAAAAGCTAGTATTTTTCAGGGGTTTTATATGTGAATCATTTTGGACCGGAAGTAAAAAGCAACTCACAAAATTGTATATTTGAAAATTCTTTGTCCAGCTGGCTTACCTCATATTTGTATTTAGCTGCTTACATCAGAACCTGCATAAAGAGAGGAAAAAGTCATAAATCATCCTTAAGATAATTAATTTCATAGTGCCAGAAACTGGATGACCATCAGATGTTGGAAGGCTAGAAAACATTCTAAGGAAGTATCACTGCAAACTTGTTCTGGTTTTATATTTTTCCCTAGCCAACCTTCAATGATTACTGTCAGATAAAATTTCTTGCCTATGTGGACTTGTGCTTCAACCCAATCTGTAGATTCCTAAATTAAAAAACAGTGTTACTTATCTGGGCAGTTAAGTATACAATGCTCATTAATCTGTATAATGCTATTTCAAGAAAGACTTAAAAAAACCTATGCTCCTAAATTAAAAAACAGTGTTACTTATCTGGGCAGTGAAGTATACAATGTGCATTAATCTGTATAATGCTATTTCAAGAAAGACTTAAAAAACCTATGCAGTAATAATACAAATTCAGAAATAAAGTGTTTCAATTAGGATAGAACACAATTGATATTCAGCAGGAAAAAAAAAATACTTTTCCATAAAGTTTCTTCTATATCACTATTATAAATGCATTTTTTACTTTATGTCTATTCATATCAATATGATTGTATTAAGATAATTTTATTTAATAATCTGATAAAAATATTGAAATAAACCATCACACCAGCTTGCTTAGCAGCAGTGTTCCAAATTCAAGAACTTCTTATTTAATCTATAAGATTAATTTTAGACTTGAAGACTGGGATCAAAACTTTGGGAAGGTTGAGCAAAGCTGGTGCATGTGAACAAGCAGACAGCTTTAGAATTGTATAATTTCAGCCCATAGACATCTAAATTCTCCTTCAATCTTATTTTTGCTGCAGGAGTTGGTAGCAAAATCCTCAGCAGAAGAATGTGCTAAGGTAGGAATATATTCTGTCACTGTTTAATGTGCAGCGAAGCCTAATCATCTATGCTCAGATTTCACCTGTAAGAAAAAGGCTTGACAACAAATAATCTCTATGAAAAGTGGGGATTGGGTACTTTGTGAAAATAGACACCATAGTGTTGAGGTATGGAATGCTAAAAATAGAATAGAGAAAAAGTGCATGTTTTCTTGGCATAGCAAATGTAGAGCAATCGTGGTTATCGGTGTTATTTCAGTACCAGCATTGCAATACCTGCGGTAAGAGATTTAAGGGCCAAAACTACTGAAAAAGGTTTCTCTTTAGTATATAAAAAAACTGAAAACAGCAGAGAAATTTAACAGTTTGCCCTAGTCTTCCTTTGAGAGTTCCTATCTTGATTCTGAAGCCACTTGTCCCTTTTCCCTACTTGACTATTTTCTAGTAGCTGCATTACAAAGCTCATATCCCAAACAAGGAGACTTTGATTCAAATAAAGTACCCAAAGCTTGTTCTTGAAAAGAAGTCAAGCTGAGATTCCTCCTTGATAACATCTTTTCTGATATCTTGGCAAGTGTCCTTTCTCTGGGGTTACAAACCTTAAACCAGGAAAGATCAGTGCCTTATGGCCATGAATTGTGAGCTCTTTTTTGTTGTTTGTGTTGTCTCTGAGATGCTATTAATACATCCTCATGTCTGAGAGATTGCTAGGAAACTGATGAATTCGTGGTTAGGTTTCTTTCTAAAATCTTTAACAGCACCCTAGGTAGAAATTCTCCCCTTTGATATGAAATCCTAGAGAATTTAATCTTGACAAGCAGGTTCTGGAAGTCTTCATTCTCTGGAATTCAAAGGGCTAATGCTTTTGTCTCCGGATTGAGTTGCTGAAACTGCTCCATAATACAGAATTTACAGTCAAAGACCAGCTTAATTTTATTCTTTGTTACTCCAAACATCTTGAAAATGCATTTTTTAATGTCTACCAGTCTGAGAGATATGAATAGTGTTTTTACAGCAATAACTCTTTCTTTTAAATCTCTGCATGTTATTTTTTGTAGTGTGTCTTTCAGCACCTACCTTTTGGTAGGGTCTTCTCAACATATCTCAATGATGTTGCATTTGCCGAAGTATCATATTGGGAGATAAGGGCCCTTTGCTGTCTGCCAACATTTTTACCTCCTCTAGAAGTAAAATATATATCACAGAGAACTTGTTTTAAACTTTTCCCACCTTAAAAACACACATTAAAGTTCAACAAAACAATACATGGTCTCACATTAACTTCTCTGCATTGTTTTTGACAAAATTTTCCTTTTTGTTTATTTGTTTGGAATTCTTTTGTATATAAAAGTGTTTCTAATTTGTAAGTAAAAATTATGTCCTTATTTTAAATCCTTCAAAAGTTAAATTTAAAATAAAAAAAATTGCTCTAGGAAATTCCAAAATTATTCTTCAGTTTGGGATTTAACACATAAAAGAGCTTGGAAAAACTCTCCTGAATTTTACGGTTTAGCCAGTTAAACGAAAAAAAATATTCAGCCAGGTATGTTCAGTGGTTTTATTTCAGTACGCTCTTGGGTTTCACTTTTTTAAAAAATGAAGAGGTAATTACCTGCACATATAAGAGTTTCAGAGTAAGTGTTACTGTATCGTTGATATCACGTATATACACACATTAGCTCAGGTCCTAAAATCGTTACACTGATTTTAAAACAGGCAATTTTAAAAGCAATGTGATTTGGAGATTTCCTCAGTGGTTGAATATTTTGGGTTGATAAATTCAAGCTTTTCAACAATAAAAAAAAGATGAAATGCGCCTAAAAGTACATATACAAATATAGATTTCCTTGACCATGATTAAGCTTTGTAGCTTACCTAAATATGCAAAGGAATGAAGGCTTTTCAAACAACAACAACAACAAAAAAAAAATCTGAAGTCTGGGTGAATTTGACCAAACCTTTGATTTTCTTTGTCCAAGATAATATATCATATATTAAGCCTGAAAAATCACTTATGTCTTTGCTAAAAATGAGACACTTATGGAGAAGCACAAATGGCTGAATATCTGAATGGTTAAATAGTGTAGAGAGCAACTACCCTCAGAGAATAACTCAGTAACTATGGCATGTAAATTGAGGTCTTCTGGGGCTGTTGCTTCATATCAAATGTATTCAGCTTCTGTTTTTTTAACAATGGCCAGTACCACAACTTGATTTTAGAAGAATAAGGTCAAAGAGAGGTTCATTTTTTTCTTACATTCTTGCACAAATAAATCTAGTATAAAGGTTTTGCGGGCAAATTAGGCCCTAAGTAATACAGACAAGGTATATTAAAATCTATTTGACAGTACTGTTGATGGCATTTATCTTCCTAGACTTTCTTGGAGCTGTGGAGACTAATAAAGGAGGAAACAGATATAAAGAAAAAGTTTAACTTCTTCAGTCAATATACCTAAACTCTGAGGACTTAGAAGAAACAATTATGAGTAGAGTAAGGGAATTTTTATGTTCCTAAAAGCTTATAGCCACAATGCAGCACATTCCCAAAAACTTCAAATGGATATTACCAGGAATTTTTATGAAATCTTTTGAATGCACACTTGTTTGCAAAATTTATCTCCTTCTAAATAAATGATTGATATGTGGAAATATCTGAATTTTTATCAGATAAAATGAGATCAGATATTTCCTACTAACAGCAATGTGCAGAGTATAGAGTACTACTTTTTTCCTTCGCTGTTTTTTTCCCCCAAATATTGGAAATATTAATTTCCAAACTGATCTTGAAAGGCTGTGTTATCAGCATCAGCCATTGGGCACAATGCCATAAATGGCTTAAATGGCTTTCATACTGCAACTTTAAAATTGTTTTGTTATTCATCTTAGCTATTCTTAGTTACCATATAACATATATGTAAAAAGCAGTTACCGTATGTCTTGCACAGGAAAACCATGAGGGATTTATGTTATTAACTGACTGCATGGATAAATGCTGGATTACCTGACTAGGGTTTAGGACCCAGACCTGAGCAACTGGGAGTCTGGATGTGGGGAGAGCTGTGAATTATGCGTGTTTGACTATTACAAATATATGTGAATTGTAATGGGTGGAACCAAGCACAGCCAAGTCACTTTGGAGTTCATATCCCTTTTTAACCTCAACAACTTCGAAACTGTACTTTTCATTACCCAGGAGCATGCACCTGTGTATAAAGTTATAATCTAGGCTGTTTTGAATTTTACACATATCCTGCATTATTTTGCTTGTTTGTATCATGAAAGGACTCAATGTGTGAAGCTGCTTGCACAAGTCTGGCTTTGAGTGAAGTGCAACTACATAGTTTCAAGCCAAACCATACCATACCTTGTGCCTATAGAGTTAGATAACAGCCCCTGACTAATTTTTATTTGTAAACTCTGACATGGGCTGAAGGAATAAGAAGCTTTTTAAAGGTAGACAGTTTAAGTTATTAAATACATATGGACTTTTACCTGTGAATGCCATGTTTGCAGATGTGACTGCCTCAGGATTAGTGCTGACATTGCAGGGGGAGATATGGCTCTTGTCTTCATCCTTGGGTTTCCCTGGTGGCTAATCAAAAAGAAGCCTTGTCTGAGGTGCCACACCCTTCTGCTTTACTGTAAGGCGCTCTAAACAACTTGAGCGGTGTGGTGAATTTGCCCTCTGGGAGTAGCAGTTCAGGTCTGCAGCATTTAGCATGACATGTAAAATCCTTCTGGCTGAGTCTAAAATGGCAAATTCAGGGGAGTTTCTGAGCTTCTGCTTTCAGCTAGATATTAATCACTCTGCTCGGATCTTGTTATCCTTTTCTTCCACATCTTCCTTTCAGTCTTTCCACCCTATTTGCCTTTTTCTTTCTGCATGAAGAAGGCTGGGGGATTAGGTTGGAAGGTGCCATGTGCCCAGCTGGGGCCCTGGCTGAGGTGCCTCAGCAAGCATTGACACCTGCTGTGTGCTGAAGCTCTGCTTAAACTCTGGCTTTCCCAGCAGTGTCCAATCTTGCAGTCCATTCCAGCCTCTTCCCTTCTTAGTCTCAAGCTCAGTTTATTGTATTTGATTTATTATCCAATAGGACCTTAACAGAGTGATACCTATACCAGATAAATCAAGAGGTAAAAAGTTTTGTGCGGAACACAAGAGGTAATTAATATGACAGATGCTGGGTCACTTAGAAAAGCTTTCCTTAAAGCTAATTGTGACTTGGTATTACTCTGCATGAAGATTCCTGCCAAACTGTGAATATCTAGCATTTCTGAATAGCAAGTTACATCTGAAAAACAGATCCAACTGTGGTTATGGTCAGAAAAGGGAATATAAAACCAGCAGTTTCTATGTATTTGGTCATGTCTGCTTACTTTTCCAACCAAAATAAAGTGTTTTCAAACATTTTTACTCATGTGGGCAGTCCAGAGCAAATATAACTTAGGTTAAGGGTGAAGTAACACTTTTCTTTTTAGATATCTTACACAGAAATGCTATGCTACTTTCTTAATACAGAGCTGCACTGATTTGAAAGTCAGGTTATTGAGGCAAGTTTGCAATGCTGCCAAAAAAAATAGAAAGGAAAGAAAAAGGAGCCAAAAATCACCACACTAAGCTGAGCCCTAAAAACAGAAAAAGAGATTTGTAGGTCAGAAAACATGCCCTCAAAAGGTCAGAAAACAGAATATTCTTGCAAAAACCTCACAACTTTTTATTATCATATATAGATCTTCAGTTTCTCTATGTGCAGACTGAAATTTAACATAGAATTCTTTTTGGAAACTTCAGCATGAAATGCAATTTTTGCAGCCTTCATTCATACTGAAATTGGTTTCAAGGTAAAATTTGATTGAACTGAACTAAAATATTATGCTTCAATTGTAAAACACATGGGGCAAGAAAGCACAGAAAAAGATCACACTACATTTCGCAGTATATGATGCGGGACCAAAGAACATTTTCATTTCCCAGATCCAGACGTAAAGCTTTGTCTTGATTGCCTACAAATAGAGCACCAGAATATGGCATTTACAGAATTTTTGCCTTCCTAATCTCCCTTCTGTCCCTGGTTTTCCACTCCATGTGCCCTGGTTTCCACTGAGGGGAGATATAGAGGGCTTATGAAAAAAGCAGAGGTGTCCTCTAGTTGGACAAATGGAGAACCAGGGCTATATAGTTGCACCTGCCCAGTACAACATACTCAGCCAAAGAAGCATATGACCATGACTTGAGCTCTCTAGCAGAACTGCACATGCATCATAAATAATACACAGGACTATGTATTAATAATAGGTATCCATATAGCAAAATATCTACTCCATTAAGGAGCATCCTAATCCTCAGGAGACACTGCAGAAATCCTCCTAAAATTCAGCAGAAACCTGACTACAGGCCAAATACCCTCTTAGGGAAGTCAGTGGCAAACAAAAAGATCTAGTTGACTTTAATGGTGCTTTTAACCAAAAAAAGTCACTCATCACATATGTGGACAACAAGTCAAATATATCTGGTTAACAGAATGTGGCTATTCTGAGTTCAGCATGGTGCTATGATTATTTTTGCTGCTTATTGTTTACATTCATGTCTATCTTTGAGCACAGGGAGAAAAACAAAGCCTTAGATATGTTCTATCAGTTGCAGTGGAAGAGGATTTCACACAAGGTCACTGGCCAGCGGAATACATTTTCTCTGTTCTCAGGTTGTGCATCTCTAAGTAACTCCTGTAAATTAACCTGCATTCCTGTGAGAAAAACAAGGACAGCAAAATAGATCCCTAGAAATTATCTTCATCCTGCAGCAGAAAGTACTTTTTTCCTCACATAAATGTGTTTTTCCTGCAACACCAAATGTTCAAAATATTTTCTTCACAGACTTTCTCTCAGCTCCTTTCTGTCCCCTTCCTTTTACTTCACAATGCAGTAATTCCCAAATGGAAATTCAGTGTTTTGCCACTGGCCGTGAATCTGGTGAAAAAACCCCAAATTTTGGGAATATAGGAAAAAAATGAATAAAACCTGACAATGAATATTTGGGGCTTGGGAAACAACCCATTTTTAAGGAAAGCTATTTCTCTCAAAGGTGTTTATCAGTATGGATAGCAATTCTGGGTGAAGAAGAAGGAGGCCGTTTCCTGACTCACGTGGCATGAGGCCACATACAGGACTCTGTTTTATTTGTGGAAAATGGAGGAAAAAGGCTTCCTGTGTTGTTACACACGCATGCTATAGATGGTAGGTGAGTGCATGGGAGAAATGAACAGTTTAAATTAAGGCAGAACTTTTCCTGAAGTGTTTATTTTTGAACACTTGCGTGTCATGAAGGCCGATCTCATGACTTTAAACAAAACCCAAAGCCATTTCTTCCATGAAGTTAAACTGAAGAGCAACAGAAGAATTTCAACCACTTTGCCTGTGACGGAAGATCAGGCCTTGCGTTGGGATTGTCTCCATGGAGCAATGACAGCCAGCTGATACTTGACCTTTAGATTCACCAGAGTTGCCACAATTTTGGGGAAGTGGCATTTGTCAGGTGGCCAAAGAGGGTGATGGAAAGGCCAGGCTGGTGGTAGTGGGCAGCCATGAACAGGTCAGAAGAAAGATGTTTCCTAAGTGGGAAATTCGCTTTGCTTTGTCCCTGGGTTTGCCATGGGGAGTCCTGCTGAGATGACTGTGGATGAGGATGCAGCTGGGGATGGGGCCTAGAGGCAGGTGGAGAAAGAGATAGGTTGTGAAGGGAAACGTCTGCAAAGAGGGAGGGAGGGGTTTGTTTCAGCTGCAAGTGAGAGGGCAAAGGGGGCTGTGGGGCCAGGAGGGGCTTGGGCACAGCAGACACCAGTCCTGGGGCAAGAGCTGGGGGCCCTGTCCAGACAGGCTGCTCCCACTGAGCCCCGGGGGGATGGAGAGGAGGAGGCGGGGGAAAGGAGGGAGGGATGGATGAAGGGTAAGAGGGAGGGATGAGACGGTGGGAGCCCCATCCTTGGGCTGGCTGCGGGGCGGGAGGGGAGGCAGCTCCTGTGGAAGGGAGGAGGAGAGGAGACAGAGAGGGGATGTTGTTAAACAGTTTCTTACCGTAAGAGGGAGTTGGGACCCAGATCTTTCCAGTTAATCACACAACAAACTTAGATCATCGCAATAAAAAGCAGCTCGGCTCACTCTGCCTCCTCTAGTGACCGACTGTGCACAGGGTCCTTCCGAGGAGCCATCTCTTCTCCTCCCCGCCAGCCGCCTGGGGGGGGGGGGGCCGCCAGCACCATGTGGGCCACCCAACTCCTGCCCGCCTTGCTGCTCCATCAGCTGCTGCTGCTTCCCATCACCATCCCCGTGGCAGGTTAGTTTATCTATCCTTTCCCTAGCCATCCCCCTCCACCTCACCGCGGCATCGTTCCCCCTGCTCCTTGCTGCGCCGGGGCGAGGGTGGGTGCGTGCTCGGGGCGGTGCAGGTGGGACAGGCGGGGATACCGCAGCGCCCGCAGCTCCTACCTGAGGGCAGGAGCAACCAGCCGGCGCCCAGGCTGGGCATTGGACGCACCGATGCCCGCCTGGCGCTTCCCGCGCCCTCGGAGCGATGCAGTGCGGAGCGGGGGCAGCGCGGCGGGTCGGCGAGAGCCTGCGGTCTTGCGGCGAGGTGTGCGTGGGGGCACGGCAGGTCCGGGGGTTGGAGGAGAGGTCGCTGCTTCCCGCTCCTCCGCCCCAGGCGAACGGGAGCTCGGAGCCCTGGGGACGCCGAGAGCTGGAGAAGCGAATCCCGTGGTTGTCCATAGGTGCCCTATTCAAGACGTGAACGTGTACCTTTAATTTTCAAGTGGTAGAATAGATGTTAAGTAACAGAAGTTGACAGGGAATACCCAAACCACGGGATAGCACACTGCTGAAAGGGAATGTCCTTGCTGAAGTGCAGCAGCATGAACATGCTATTTCCAGACTGAAATACTTGTAATTTCATTAGATGTTCCCAATGAGATCCAGGAGGAGGGTGGCGGGGGGTGTGGGGTGTGTGTGTGTGTTGGTGGAAGGAACAAACAATAAGTAATCAAGTGCTGGAAGCTCTTTAGCTGAATTTCTTTCCTGAAGTGTCCCCCTTGGACTGGATATCTGAAGAGCTCACTCTGCATTTCTATTGGCCCTCTGGGGAGATGTTTAAGGGGATAAAAAAAAAAAAGTTTGCAAGGTTTCTACAAGCCTTTCCTTCCTTCCTTCCGGCAACATTGTTAGGGTCAGACCTTTGCACAGAGACGAAAGACAGCCACAATTCAGGGAAAGGATCTGCTAGGAGTGGGCAGAGCGAGGGCAGGGACACAAAGTGTTTGGGTCCTGGGGCAAGGTCTGAGGACGTTGTGCAACGTGTATGGCAAGTGGTGGTGGTGGCTTCCAAGACATAACTACATTTCCTACTTAAAAAAATCTGTATTTTGAAATAGAATTTCAAAGCGGAATATTTCATGATCTTAGAGGACAAGTAGAAAAAAATCCTGGAAGCATCACAAGCAGTAGAACCTGCCATTTTCCTCGTGCAGTAAGAGTTCTGTAGGATGCTGAACATCTTGCCAGATCTTCTGTGCTCAGTCTGCTCAGTGACAATTTTGTTTTTGTGGGCATTCTTAGCAGGTGACACAGACATGGTGCTGCTATACTTTTCTGAACTCCTTTTCCGTGTACATTGCAATTTTCATTTTATGGGCATGCGACCTCTCTGGAAAGTGATGACTAGAGCTGGTTAGGGATTTTCTGAGGAAAAGTTTGCATTTTTTAACTGGAAAATGCTGACCCATCAAAACTTTGCACAAAAATAGAGCATTTTAAACAGAAGCTATCTTTGGCTTGGTTCTCCCAAATCAAATGAAAGAGAGATTCACAATGTCCTGTGGTAGCTACTGTTGAGAAACCCTCACTTGTGACAGAAACTCTTCAACGGATGGCTTAGTTTGAAAAAAAAAAAAAAAAAAAGAAGTGGAATTAGACCCCATCCCCCCTCCCCCAGCCTAATTCCATGGACCAAAGATACAGGTACTGCTCTATAGCCAATTTTATATGAAGCTATGTCATGCTTACTGTCTTGATAGTCAGGATGTGTTTCTTGAATGAGAGATGTTACCAAGCTCAATGAATATTTAATCTAATATTCCAATAGGATAGATTAAGCCTCAGTGCTGCCAGTATCAGTAGGCTGACAAATAGGGTTGTGCCCTAACAAATGGGCTCTCCAGTATAGGACTGGATGGTTCATCTTGGTGTGGAGGAAAATTAGATTTCTAAAACTTCATATTTTCACAGAGTAGGACTTGTTTTCTGGCCAGCTTTCATAGTGACAGTTTCTTGGCAACCCTTCCTTTCTTAACTTTCCTCCCCCACCTACCTTAATATTAATCAATTCTACCGTTTGCATTATGGGCAAGAAAGATTGTCTTACTGCACACTGCCACTGTACTTACCTTGCTTTGCGAAAATACATGATTTTCAACAAAAGTGTCTGGGTTTTTACAATGTAGGCAAGAAGAAATTGTGCCATTCCTTTCTGAAACATATTGATTGCTTTCTAAATATACATGTTATCTTTGTATGGGATATTGAATTTTTTACTGGGAAGTCTTTAAGAAAGGTCAATATTTGCCTACATTTTTATTATTTTTAAATATGAAAAACAAGCAAAGTGATGAAAACAGAATTTAGAAATAGGAAAATAAAAAAAAATGTTTTTTTGCTGATACATGCCTATGCTGCTTCTATCACTATTCTGTAAATCTGATTCTAATTGTGCCTAATGTTGAGTGTTATTTCTTCTGTGAATGGATCTTTTAGGTTTGGAATCACATGTCCTAAATCCTGTGTGAAGACAATGTCCGGTGTTACTGTGGCTGTTGACTAATACATTTGGGTTATATTAAAGGGTAAAGAAAAAAGAGGGTGAAGAAAACAGGAGAAATTTTAATGTCAGCAAGCTGTCCACACTACCAGTTTCTGAGTTTCTTTTTAATATCTGAAAGATAAGGTGGTGATTGGTGAAAGATAAATGTGCAAGGTTCCTGTAGACTACTTGCCTAGTCATTATCAATATCCTGTAAGTCTCTGTCACTTGAACAAAGAAATTAATCTGCAGCTAACAAGTTTATTAGGGAGTTTTGTTCCTTGTGCAGATATTCAGTATTTTTAGACAGTATCTCTTCAATAAAGTTAATCCACTAAAACTGAAAATAACTTTTTAATCAAAGAAAAAAGTAGATTGGTATATTGCAAGATTTATTTAAACTACAGATACATTTTTCTGTGAAGAGACTGTCAGACAAGTGTTTTTATTCAAATTTTTCAGCACTTTTTGCAGTTTGGATGATCTGAAGCAGTTGTTAATGAAGATGTGGGAGTTGCACTTAGTTCCTATAAATAATTATTGCTTAAAAACAAATAAAATAATAAAATCCCATATCCATGATCAGTGTAAGAAGGTTATATATTCCTGTGGTCTCCATAGCTAACTATATTTTAAAAATTTAACGTGATTTATACTTCCCCATCCCAGCTGTAGATAATCATTATACTATACACTGTCAACAAAGCAAAATGGTACTCTGCCAGTTGGAAGACTGTATTCCTTCTGTTTAATGGAATCCTTTTAGTGCTTGGTGCCAGGGGCTGCTTGTTTTGCTCTCACATGTAAGGCAGCACTTACCCTGCTTAACAGATTTTCTGTTTCTATTAATGCCATTTTCATAAGCAACATAACAGGAGAACACAGAGTTGAAATGCATGGGATTAAAATATTGCATAAAACTCTGGAAAATTGAGCACTGAAGTCAAAGAAAGGAAAGCCTCTTATTGGAGGAGCTCATCTGTCATTATTGTAATACTTCAACTGAAGCCAGTGTTGGAAGGGAAACGTGTAGTCTCTCTTGGAGAGCATAATATCTCCCCTTTGGATCTTTATACTGAGCATTAGTTTGTCACTTAAGCATTTCAAGCTTTTCCAAGGAGATTTGAAAGCAGGATGACTTGGCCTCTTGGTGTGTAAAAGCCTGATGTGGAGAGGAGAAAGTTGCCCTAAGCATTTTGCAATTACTTGTACTAGATGAGCGTTGGAATTTCACTTTCTCCCATCAGTGCTGAGGTGGGGTTGATGGTCAGAGGCTAAAATGCAGCATGGAGGGGACAAAGAACTGGTCATAGAGATGAGAAAGAATTATCTCCACACTTGCTTGAGAAGCATGAATAGTAGGAGAATTAGCATGATATGAGCAATGTTTGTACTTTGCAGTGGGGAAGTATGGCAACTACAAAGAAACGTGAAGGGGTATGGACATCCTCACCATTACCCCATTTGTTTTCTGTAGGTTTTCTTGGCAGTGCCTTCTAGGGATAGTGGATCTGTTCCTGAACATGGTTAGAACCTACATGTAAAGCAAAACTGCAGTGAAGCAGAGCTGGGAACATGCTCCAGATTAGTCAGATGTGTTGGCAACATCTAGCTGCAGGAGTTTTCAATGGCTTGTGGGCCTCCACCCTTGTGGGCCTTGTGTTGTCTGATGAGCCCAGCCATGCCTGGCAGTCCTCAATGCTGTTGGCCCAGCTGGGAACTGGCTGCTCCCTCCGTCTCCCCTCAGCTCCAGCTCTTCCTATGACTCCCGGCCTTGTCCAGCAGCACTATTTTTGTGTATACACCATGCGACAAGGCTCTCATCACTCCTCACAGGGGCTGTTTTGCTGCCCTGAGTAGTCTGCAACTCTGTTTTGCCCAAATCCCTGCCCTGCCTGCTCATGCTGTTCTCTTTACCCCTTACTCCATGCCCTAGCGTCCTCAGTGGTGGCTGAGACTCCGTCAGTGAAGAAGTGCACAATGTGCTGGGTGCCTCCGAGGAGACACCAAAGGCTTGTAAAGGTTGTGCAATGCAATGCAAAATGGTGGGAATTTAATTCTTGTGCCAAATGCATAAGAAGACAAATCTTACAAAGGAAAGTCCTCTCAGTAATTTATCCAGAGGTTAGATACAGCAAGTCAGAGTACAAACTGCAGAACATTTGTTTCTGACAATGGATCCCAGCATGCTGCTGAGCAGATAACCTTTTCTTGGAAGAAAAAAAAGCTGTCCTTTTGTGTTTGCCATCCAATTTTAGACTATACTATCAGTTGTTAGCATTATCCTTAGCTTCTTGAGCTCTCACGCTGGCTGCAGGAGAAGGTTATGAAGGCACGACAGCACAAACATGAAGCTGGGTCCAAGTAACATGGCAATCTCTGCAGATGCTAACAAGGGGTATGTGTTCCTGGGTGTGTGTGTGAGTGGTAATATACAGTACAAAGCCAAAAAAAGAAATATCTTTTTTGCATTTCCTGAATCTGCTCAATAACTAGACTGAAAGCCAATGTAAAAATAAGGAAAAAATTATCTCTATATTGTATGTCTCTATTTCAAACTACTTTCTCAATATTGTAGATTTTTTTCCATGATGGCTCTTTTGCCAAGAAAATAAATTTCAGAACTTAAAATAACCACATCATCCTCCATATACCTTTGTGAGAAACTGTTTCATTGTGACAAGCTAGAGATGTCCCCTTGGACAGCTGGTTTTATTTTGATGACTTTCCATCTATACATCAGACTGCAGTTTTTATGGGTATGGTTGGTAAACTTCTTTCATGCCAAATTATTGTCTTACATAAATAACAGCATTAAATTTAATCTGGCATCTAATCCTATTCAATCTACAAAGATCTTTTCTTGGGCATATTTCAGAATTGTTTCAGTTTCTCATTATGTTGGTCTTTCTTTCTCTCTTCCTTTCTTTTTTCTTTTTCTTTTTTTTTTTTTTTTTTTGCAAATGAGAAGTATTTTGGAAAAGGTGTTCACTTTTTTGCATTCTAGCTAGGAATCTGGACATTTCTGATACTGAAAGGAGTATATAAGGAGAATTCAAAGTAAATGAAAGTTAAAAGTGCTGAACATTAGTTCTTTTTATCTTTTTATCAAGTGACTCTCTTAGGACTTCTTTTAAGACAGAAAATCACCTTGAATGTATTTATTCGAAAAGTGCTTCCTAACAATTCTTATAGATCATAATACATTAGCGACCCCATTAATTATTTTAGTATCAGCATTCACCTTTAACATCTTTTCTTTTATTGTTGTGACCATACTCTTAATTTAAGCATGTGGTGTCAGAAATCATTTGGTAGCATCTACTTTCACCATCAGGTCAAGTTTTGTGGCTTTGTTAGTTTCCTTTTTCCTTAATGAAGCCAGTATATCTATGCTGTCATACTGGGGCCTGCACCAATATGCAGTTTACTCTTGAGGTTTTATATCCTTTGAAAAGCGTTGTCTTGGAAATACGTTACTGAATTTAATTATCCCTCTAACCATGTTTTATAGACAAGTTAAACATCTCTGTGCATTTGCATATTGCTTTTCATGTATTCCAAGAACTGTTTGTTTATTTCAAACTCTACTCATTGATTTTTCTTCTTACACAAGCTTTGCCAATGCAATATTATGCATATAATTAGGCATACTTTATTGATTATTTTCATATTAAGTTTCCACTGTTTATATTGAGATAAGTCTTCAGCTTTGATATTGTCGTGGTTTAAATCTATCCACACAGCTCGTCCACTCACTCCCCCCCCTTCTTGCCCTCCCCCTGCTCCTGGAAGGAGGGAGAGGAGAATCGAAAAGAATGCAACTCCCACGGGTTGAGATAAGAACAGTTTAATAACTAAGGTATAACACAAATCACTACTGCTACCACCAATAATAATAATGATAAAGGAAATAACAAGAGGAAAGAATACAACACCTCAACACCAGCCGACCAATAACTCAATAACTCGCCCCACTCCCCCCAGCCGAGCACCGACCGATACCTCATCCAACCCTCCAGTCACAGCCCTTCCGGGTAACTCCCCGTTACATCCTGGGCATGACGTGCTGTGGTATGGAATACCTCTTTGGCTAGTTTGGGTCAGGTGTCCTGTCTCTGCTTCCTCCCAGCTTCCCCTCCTCCCTGGCAGAGCATGAGGCTCACAAAGTCCTTGGTCAGACCAAATATTTGAGCAGCAACTGAAAACATCAGCCTTATCAACACTGTTCCCAGGCCAAAAAATGAAAACATAGCACTGCACCAGATGCTAAGAAGGAGAAAACTGACTGCTACTGCTGAACCCAGGACAGATATCTCTGATGAAAAGTATTGTCTAACACTGTGATAATCCATGGGTTTGCAGATTTTTGCTTTGTACATTTAGTTAAGATCTAACATTTGCTTGTTTCTTTTCTTTTTTTTTTCCATTCAGATACATACTTATGAATGTATTTGCACGGGTGTTACCATGCAAGTTTTGTTAAGCATGGTGTTACCTGATAAAATGTTTGTTGTGTTGAACTGTGCTTTCCTACATTTATTTCATGTGTGTTTAAAGTTGGGAATTTTTTTCTTTCCTTTTACTTTTTTTTCCTCTTTTGATGGTAGATTTCTCATTTTTCTTCCTCCCCCCCCAGTTTTTAAGTCACATACAATTCAGGTTTAATTTTTGTTGTTTGGGGTTTTTTTTAGCTCATTGAGGAAAGCCAGTTTACTTTGGCTTGCAGTGACGATTGTTTGCAAAATTCAGTTAGTAGCTAATTTAATTTTGACATTCTGACCTGGTTATCAATTGTAACACAAATAATTCGATCTCTAATTAGTCCATCTCTTAACTGCTCAAGGCCAAGTGACTTCATTTCATTACAAACATGATGCAAAATATCCAACAGTTATCTAAAATGCCAGTTGACACTAAAGAGACTATGTCTCTTGTATAGTTCTGAAATAATTGTGTCACTTTACATGACCATTTTTCTTCACTGAGAAATATTTTGACTCCTAGGATTCTCTGAGCTTCCTACACAGTATGTGGAGAGTTTTCCTCTTTTTACTTTTACTCCCAAGTGCCATCTTTATTTTGTATGTCATTCTGTATTTGGAAGGACTGCAGCTGATTTCTGAAGTTCTCTGGCAGCATTTTCCAGCCCAAGTAATTTAGGTATCTTCATAAAATCACAGAATAGTTTGGGTTTCAAGGGACTTTAAAGATCATCCAGTTCCAAACCCTTGCAGCATGGGCAGCAACACCTTCCTTTTTTTGATTTATTCTTGTTCCCAAAGATTTAGTTCATCTTTGACATCTAACAAACATAACGAGCAATGGTGCTGTTATGTCAAAACACAAAATTATAAAAGGTCTTTTGTCCACCCACAGTATAAAGACCTATATTCAGCTTACTTACACCAATAACTATGATAATAGGAAAAAAAATCATAACCCCACACAGTGAAAATTCAGCACAACAGAGCAAATAACTACTTAGTAAAATGCTGAAGTTCTGCAAGTGTAAGGAAACAGAATAAGGAAATAAAACTCCATATGAAACCATCAAGATTTCATTAAGAATCATGTTTCTATTTTGTATAAATATAATTAAAATTGCAGTTAAGGAGGCTCTGCAAACTCCTAGCAAGTTTTCTCACTAAAATGCTACAGAATGATAACTTTATCTTTGATTCTTGACTTGGCATGGACTGAAAATACTCCAAGAAAAGGTACTGCTGGAAATCTTTTCTTCCAGACGGTCTATAGTTTGAACAGTCTCACTTAATGCTTCATATCTGAGAAGATTATACAGGAACTTCATATGAAAAAGGTAGTTAGGCAACCGAAAGTTGAGACCTGTAGGTCTCCTCACAGTCTTCCACTGTGAAGTATGACTTTTTTTCCTCCAGTATATATTAAAACATTTTGTTAAAATGGAAGTGTTCCAGCTGGAAGACTGTGGACATCCCAAATGAAATTATAGAGTATTTGTCCAATGCTGCATCCTACTAGAGCAAATGTTGCAGGTCTCACTTTCTTGGGCACTGGCTGACTTGTTTCTTCTGTTCAAGGAAGGTTGCTATCATGTTAAGAAATAGAGACAGCATCCTCTTTTTTTTTTTTTTTAAGGAATTTTTTTAAGTCAACGAAGAAATGTATTTAGTTAGTGGTTGAAGAAAAAATGTTGATTCATATTTTACTTGATTCTTTTGTGTTTGAAACAGCTGCTCTTATTTTCAAATTTAAGTGGAATGTCAGACTTCTTAGCAATATGATACTCAACTACAAAAGCCATCAGAGGACATAGCCCACAATATAAACAAATCAAAGTTTAGGAAACTGAAATTAATGACAACCACAAATTAAGAACTGTAGTTATAGCATATTGCATGATAACCTGTAACACAGAACATTTCTAGGGTAATATTAGATTTAAGGTTTTAATAATACAACTTGAAGTAGAAAGGCTCTATTTTATTTATTTTGTTGTTGTAAAAGTAATGCTTTGCATTATTCTCGTGATTCTAACAGTCACACCACAGATGCATTTGGCCCTTTGCCTTTTGGATTATAGGCAAGTCATAGAATGCTGTTTGAAAGCTAAAGTAAATCAGGCTGTTATAAATTGTTAAATGCAATATCAAACCCATAATCCTCTTTGGACAGCTACTAGGATTCTTTTCTTTCAAAAAAGCAGAACTGTAAACCATGTTTTTCAGACAACAGAATTCTTTGAGTTTTTACAACAATATTCTTGCATGCTAGCTGATGAGTTTAAGAAGCTGTTATCGGGAATTAAGATAATGACACTTATGGGATTTATGGGAAATGTTATTATCAGGAACTGAAAGAAAATTCTTTGATATTTCTGTACAGATTTTTACCTCCATTTGACATTAAAGTCCTGCCTGAGACAACACAGAACTAACAAATATGTCTTGTAAGATAATAGATGGAGAAATATACCACAAAAGCTTTACAGATTTGCTTTTCTGTGGTTTTCTTAAAGAGCAGATGCAATCTTTTTTGCAGCACTTTGACTCTATCACAGGTATAGGAAAAAATAAAGCAGCTTCAGTGTAAACAGTGGTTTCCAGTAACAGGGTGTTGATACTTAAGGCATGAATATCTTCCTAGCAGTTTGCTAAACATAATGATTCAGTTTGGATGCATGTCCACTGCACAAATACAAGGCTGAAAATTATTTAGAGAGCTGATATGAGATACCGAGACAGCACCAAAACTATTAGCATTTGGTCTTTCCACCTAAAGCTTCTTTATGTGATAAGAACATGGATTTGTAGGTAAATAAAACCTTTTTTTTTTTTATTTTTTCTTTTCTGAAAATATTTGTAGTTGGAACTAAAACTGGGGGCTCTTAGGTGCAGAGGAATAGCTTAGTTCACCTTTAGCAGTTCAAAATGAAGACCAGGATGGGATGCAGGTATTTTATAGGAGCATTGCAGCAAATATTCTAATCCTTTGATTTTTTAATTATTTTATTTTTATAAGGTTGAAGCTTGGTGGAATCTAATGTAAATGCCTTTGGTGTATTTTTAAGTGTGATTTAGCTGAATCCAGTGAAAATGTGAGCTCACTTACTTAATGATCAGGATGGAAGTTCTGCAAAATTAACACCCTTGAGCCCTCTTTGGCTTTACAATATGTGGAGTTATTAGAAACTCCTTCAGAGCCTCAGCCATTGCGATTTACAAAGTTATTCTGAGCTTCTGCACAGAGTGCACAAAGTAAAAATTTATTGATTTAAGTGCGCTTGCATGAGGAATTATCTGTTCAGGATAATGGAGCATTAGGCTGAGGTTTCATATGTTTGAAAAGCTCTGGCAAAATTTAATAAATTGATCCTGAACATTCGTGTTCTACCATTACTGCAGATTCTGCAGAAAAAAATGGAGGGACAGCTGTGAAAACCGGTACATGGAAAGAAGTTATTGAAAATACTATTACTTGCTTTGTGAATTAAGGAAGTATTCATTCACCTAACCTTACCTGGATTAGCTGTTGAATCCAAAAGGATCATCTGGGACCACCGAGTAAAATAAGAGAGAGAGATCCAAAGGGCAATTGGTCCTCCCTATATTACTCATCTGTCAGAATAGGGAGAATCACTCTCCAGATGTATTCATCTGCCTTCACTGACAGTGGAGCAGCCTATACTGGAAGACTGGTTTCTATGGAAGAAAAAATAAAAATATACATATATATTGGGAAATATACATATATATTGGTGTGTTTTTTCTTGCAAAAATTGAAGACTTTTCTTCTTGCCCTTTAACCAAACATCTCTAACCAGTTTCCCCTGACATTTCCTACCCCTTCCTCTGGGCCTTCCAATACAGACATAGAAACCAGATCAACCTGTTCTTTTTTTCTGCAATCTTTGCAACAGTGCATACTATTTCCATGCGATAGCCTCTGCATCCCCCTGTCATCTTTGCTGTGGGCTGAAAATTCTATATCTGTCACACTTAGAACGGGCACAACACTCATATTGAGTCTTCACAGGAGCAGGGAGCACAAAAATGACTATTTTGTGTCAATTCCAGGCTCTGCTTCTTTTCACAGTTTGTGATAAAAAGTTTACTGTTTTAAGAACAGTTTATTGCTGTTCTGAAATTTTAAAATTTACTCAGATGTAGACTTTCTGTAATATTAATATCCTTTCCTTCTGATTGTAAGTCCACTGTGTCCATCCAAAAATATTTGTACACCTTTTTCACCCGAGTTTTTAATGGAAATCTTTATAAAATCTTAGACATATTTTGGACATTCTGAAAAAACTGGCAAAGACTGAAAAACTTTCCTGTTACCCTCCACCAGTACTATGCAAGGTTTTTTGAAACTAGGTTTTCTGTAGTTTCTACCATTCCTATTTTTAAGGATGGTGATGACCATGTAAAATAACTAATTCTTCTTCAATATCTGCTAATTTTTGTGAGTTTGTTTGTGATTTAGATACTGATGTTCCTATCATTCCTAATAAATTTTATTTATATATAGTGGCATTTTTAATCTCAGAACTGTTCTTTACAGTGTTTATTTTGCTCATTTTTTTCTTTTTCTTCTTTGTTTCTTTCTTAGAGTGTAGAGGAAAAAGGAGAAATCCTCTTCATGATTTCAAAAAAACAGGAGAGTTGATGCTTATTAAAGTAAACAAAACACTGGAAGTGAAAACCAAGCTGTTAAACACCACTGAGCAATGTGCCAAGAGATGCAGCAGGAATAAAGGTCTTTCATTCACTTGCAAGTGAGTTATGTATCTCCATTATTTTAACTGTTTGGTATTGTGGTGTGGATTTTATTATTTTTTTTATTTATAATGGAACCTGTATAACACCCTTTGGCCCATGGGGTCTGTAATTGCCATTGGTGATAGCTTGTACTGAGGACGATCTAAAGACCATGCTTTTTGATTTCCATGATCTTGTTATCCCTGTCCAAAGAGTGTCAGTCTATTGTAAAGCTTTATCTGAGCTGATCCATCTTCTTAGCTTGTCCAATATGTAATCTTTTCCAAAACATAGCTGGAAAAAAAGTACTCATGTTAAGATGTGGATGGCTTGTGCTGCACTATAGTATTCAGTGAATATTTCTGAGATTTTTATGTCTTTTCTACATTGGTTATTGTCACACATCACAGCTGCAGTATTTCAGCACCACTTCAGACCATATTTTGTCTTCATTCTTTGCACATTACTCCTGCTGAAATCAATGGGAACCTTACACATGGAGCACAGATACATTCACTGCTGAAGTTCACTGGCAAGTACTATGAATCTGATACAATGGAATCAAGCCTTCTGGGCTGCACAGTCATTACAAGTATATCATAGCTATTCTTCAGCATCTGCTGTCTCTTAGAAACACATCATGTAACTGATTGCTTGTCTGCCTTGTACATATTCTCTACTATTTTCTGGAACAAATCACTATTATTTTTCCCATGTATTAGACATAAAGTATCCCCCTGGCCTCTTTTAGTCTAGACCATTAGCAGTATATGAAAGGACATGAATGCAGGAGAATCTTGAAGAGAATTGATGACTTCTGTGGTGGTGAGTACTGAGCTAAATGTCAGCCTCATCTTAACACATTAAAAAGTTTTTACAATCACTACAAATGGAATCTAGATAAATGTGACAAAAGCTCTCTGTTGCAGAAACAGGCCTCAGTTGTAATTTAATCTTTCTTTGAGCCTTTAATTCCTGTGTTGCAAGATCTAGTTTGTATTGCTTTGTACTTTGACTACTTATATATGTAAACAATGAGCAGACTTTACTTATTTTCTGTTAGAAAATATTTTCCAGGCACTAATATTTTTCACATGGTAGGAGACACTCCTTTTCCTATTGGCAGAGCTTCCACTGATATCATTGCCAAGTGGATCAGGTTGTCTTCAATACAGCAAAAGATCTTTGAGCTCTGATGGTCAGAAGAGAGGAGTATTATAAAATTAGGTTCCACAGTATATAAGGTTTCTGAACAATGCCAAGCAAACAACAATTTCATATTCCAACATCTCCTTAGAAATACTGTCTCAAGCTAGTTGTAGCTGCTCTGCTTGTGTTCTGAAAATAAAGTTAGTATATTTTTTATTCTATTCTTGCTTGACTAATAATCTAGAATCTCTATGAATTTTTAAAACATTACAATTTGTGAAGAATTTCTCTCTGATGGATTCATTAAGGAGCATACTATCCCTGCTGTAACCAGTCAATAAAGCAGCTTAGAGGAGCTATGAGGGGCTTACGAGAATGCAGGTTGGAAGAGTCCTACTCATAGATAATAGAATTGCAATCAGTCATGCAATTATTTTGCACTAAAGATGAAAAAGAATTATAAATCTGACTACTCATGCCCTGAATTTCCAGTTCCCTTACAGATTTTTAGGAAGGAAGCCTAGCAGCAGAGGTGTAGGTGATTTGATTAGATTTTGCCTGTGCTACCACTATGCAGCAAAGTAAGATGGATTTTCTGTGCCTGGGAACATTCTTGTGGTTTCCAATTTGGCCCCAGATGAGTCCTCTTGTAGCGTGCATAGTTCTTTGATGCTACTGTAAACACATATTTGACATGTGTTCCCTTTTAAAGGGACCAGTGATTACTAATGTTTCCCTTTTATTCCTAGGATCCCCAGTCTTTAACTTCATATCTGCGTATGGTTACTACAAGGTGAAATTTGTTGCCAACTTAAATTAAAACCAATTAGTTCACGAGTTGCTGTGGAAGCATTCTAAAATAAGAAGAGAATTAATACAAAATGGCATTTTAAACACTTGAAATAAAAGACTTGGATTTTCCTTTGTTTACTGACATTTTCGTGGCTTGATTCTGATACTCCATACAGTAGTTCCCCATTACTTGGGTCACAGAAGATGTTTTATTTTCTGGATGTAAGCTCAATTTGTTGAAGTATTATGATCAAATAAAATAGAAATATTTTGTAACATAGTTGTGACAATAGTACTGGGAACAGCAACACCTGGGTTTGTGCTGTGTGAGATACACAAGCAGTGAGAGGGGTTGGGTTTCTTATCTGCCAGGAAGTGGTAAAGTGGCAGATTCCAGGCACTGCAGACTTAAAGGATCAGATTCTCCTTATTTTCTGGGGATAAAGAAAGAACATTAAGCCAACTTTTGATTTATGTATGGTAAGTTTCTCTATTGCTTGCAAGTAAATTGTGAATATTATATTACATAATCATTAATTGTTTCTGGTTTTAACTTTGGCACCTCTTTGTTGAAGCTAATACATGACATGTCTCAGAACAGACCTTTCTTTTTTTCTCTTCCTATCATGCTTGCAAGGTTCTTGATGATTTCCAACTGAGTTACAGGATTCTTATCTAGACTTGTTTCTTCCTTATAGCACTATTCCTAACTCTCCTGCCCATTAAAGTTCTCCTTAGCTTCACTTACCTTGTCTTTTTGACTTCATAATTCTCTGTGCATCTTTTTCTGCTTGCTATCAGATTTACTAACCTACTGCTAAGCTGCTCTTATTCCTTAAAGGATTCACCACTATTTGCAGTCCATTACTCCCACTGTTTTCCTTCAGTCATCTTTGCAGCTTTTCCCATTATATTTCTTATGGGTGAGAAAAAGATATTGCAGTTATTACTGTATTGACTATGTAGATGACACGTCACTTCCTTACCTACAACGCTATGCCTGTGTTATTCTTTGTTATCTGCTTACCTTCTGGAGTGTCTTTGTATTTTCACTGAAGGGGATTCCAAGACAGACCATGAGATTTCAGTATCTTCTCAGAAAATCTACCAACTATCTCAGTACAAATTCCAACAAAAATTGTTGAAATTGTTGTGATCAGTAGTATTAGTAGAGGGAAGTCCAAGAATTTCACTAAATATGTTGACTTTGGAAGTGTAAAAACCATCTGGATTTGGTTCCAGCAAAAGATTGTTAGAAACTTTATGTGCAGTAGTGGCTGAAGCCAAACTGGAGAGAAACCAAAAGGCAACTGAAAGACAACAACTGAACAAAATGTTTGTAAACAGTGCATTCTGCATTCCCACTTTAGGAGGGAGGAGGGGAAAGGAGAATGTAATTAGAAAGGCAGGAAAGGTCAAGGATATTTTTGTGGGGATGGAGTTAGAGGCACTTGGATATGCTCATATTTGAGAACCAGCCAGGAGAGAACAGAAGGCTGAACAAAGGCAGAAGGATGAAGGTTAGCAGGTTGGAAACATTTGGAGTCAACAGAGTAGAGAGAGCAGTTGGATGAAAAATCTGTTTGGTGATGGAAATGATAATGAAAAGGATGTTCGAAAGAGAGAAGAGTGGGGAGGTTGGATGGGGTCTCGTAATGTTTTTAACTAAAGCCAGCAAGATCTCACAAAGAAAAGCTTGATAGCAAATTAAATGAAGATCAAAAAGTTTTGAGTTGAGGGATGTAACACTTAGGAATACAGCACAGCTGAAGTACTGATGAAGTGTATGAAATATGTGTCTTTTG
Organism: Lathamus discolor; assembly: GCF_037157495.1. Lineage (NCBI taxonomy): Eukaryota > Metazoa > Chordata > Aves > Psittaciformes > Psittacidae > Lathamus > Lathamus discolor. The sequence goes on along the minus strand of NC_088884.1, from coordinate 33,166,833 downwards.
GATATTATCAAGTAGTGTTAAAATGCCTTCTCTAGTCAGAATAAAATATCTCCGGAGGTTCGGAATGACTGACAGAAATGTAGACATTGTGGTGGGCTACAGCAATAGCATAATGTCAATGATTTGTTACTTGGTTCTAAAGAGAAATTAAGGGGGAAAAAAAGAATTTTCAGCTTTTTCTGATATTTTCCTTTCCTTTCCTTTCCTTTCCTTTCCTTTCCTTTCCTTTCCTTTCCTTTCCTTTCCTTTCCTTTCCTTTCCTTTCCTTTCCTTTCCTTTCCTTTCCTTTCCTTTCCTTTCCTTTCCTTTCCTTTCCTTTCCTTTTTTTCTCTTTTTTTCCTTTTCTTTTCTTTTTTCCTTTTTTTCCTTTTTTCTTCCTCTCTTCTTCCTCTCCTCTCCTCTCCTCTCCTCTCCTCTCCTCTCCTCTCCTCTCCTCTCCTCTCCTCTCCTCTCCTCTCCTCTCCTCTCCTCTCCTCTCCTCTCCTCTCCTCTCCTCTCCTCTCCTCTTCTCTCCTCTCCTCTCCTCTCCTCTCTTTTCCTTTCCTTTCCTTTCTTTTCTTTTTTTACTTTTCTTTTCCTTTTTCTTTTTTCTTTTCTTTTTTTTCTTTTATTCTTGGAATATATTGGAATATAAGTTGCCCCCACCCAGGCAGTTTACTGTGTTTTTAAAATCCTTTAAAATATTTTACCTACATTTAATTAATTTCCTTTCAAAATTAGGAGAAAAGGTCTGCATGTTTCATTTAAAAAGCTGGAAGAGTTTCTTGACTTTTCTGACTTCTGTTTGTGTTTCTTGCCCCCCTAATCCACTCAATTTGGCACATGTTGTACTCTATCCTTGAAAGCAACTAAAAAATAAGAGAAAAAAAGAAAACAAAATCAAAGCAAACACAAGCTGTAGGTACGCTATCAATTTAGATTATTTATAAAAATAAAAACAATCTTGGTTTTAAAGAGCTCTGTAGTTCTAGGCAAGAAACAGCTCCACATGCTTGAATTTCCCTGAAGCTATCATTGTGAGATACTTAACAACTTCAAACATATATTATAAGCACAGTAAAGATGTTCTAGAGTGTTTCCCCTTCTCCCTCCCTAGAAAGCAGTGTGACTGGGGCCACAAATGGTGTCTCAGTCACATTTATCTCACTTTCAAAATAAAGATCCTTAATGACAAGGGAACTCTTAGATTAGTGGGAACAACCAAGCTGGTATTTAATGTAATGGCCACATCAATTTAATTTCTTTGTTTCTTTGTTCTTGTCAGCACAGTTGTAGGTTTAAATAGTAATTTGGACTGTTTCTCTGACTTTCCCAGTAAAAATAAATCTGATGTCATTGCATACTCCTTGGCAGGCCATGTGTCATTATTATAAACCACACAGAGATTTTTTTCTCATCCAGATTTTCTTTGCAGGGCCTTTGCTTATGACAGAGTTACAAAACGGTGCCATTGGTTATCCTTCAACAGCTTGACAAATGGTGTGAGAAAGAAGCAAGACCATGCGTTTGATCTGTATGAAAAGAAGGGTAACTGATTTATTTACTCATTTTGTTTTTCCAGCTATGGAGGGGGAAAAAGCTGAGGTCAGTCAGTGACTTTTTGACTGTAGGAGCATCCTGGGCATGGGATGGTTTTGTGCATTCTGAAAGCTACATCCTACAGCATTATTTACAAATATCCTAATTTTTCCGTCATGCAAGTTTGTTCACATACTTGCTTTTGCTCAGTTTCCCAGCATACATATTTGCCTACCATTGTGTATACTAGTCTGAATTTTTTCTTCAGTTTAGTATTTAAAAGCTCAGTTGTATGAGTTACTGTAGACTTAATATAACTTTTGTTTATCTCATTCATGAGTGGGGGATGTAAGTCCTCAGACATGGACTTTTGGTCAATCAGACACTTTAGAAACGTTTTCAGTAGGTTTCTTTGGGAATTTAGGGATCAAGATGTGGGGAAAATAAAAGGTACAAAAATGTATGTAGACAGTTAAATAGTACTTTGAATAATTATTTAAAGTCAATCATAAATATATTAATTTTGTATGAGAAGGGATGAAGAGTTAAATCTTAAATACATTATCAAAAATCCTAATTTTCTTCTATTTTCTTCCAATAGACTATGTCAGGAATTGTATCATTGGAAAAGGAGCAGACTACAAAGGAACGATATCTGTTACCAAAAGTGGTATCCAGTGTCAAGCCTGGAATTCGATGATCCCCCATGAGCACAGGTAAGAGTTCAGGAGCAGAGACAATGGGAATAGTGCCCAGACAGCTTCCATAAAGCAGGGTTTGACTTATTAGCAGACAGAATTTATGAGAAAACTGACCTTAGACAACAAAACCTCTTAGGTGTATTCTTGATTTTCCCCAAGAGATGCCTTTCTTCAGATCCCAGAAAACACTTACCTTCTTGGGCTTTCTCCAAGAGGTCTTTCCTAATGCCAGCCTGTGTGTCTGGATCCCTTCTCTTGTGTCAAGGTTGTTTTTTCTTAAGCTGTTTATATCCTAGTATCTCTTAGCTACTGGCAGAAACAAAACATCTGCTTAACTTCAGCCTCGGGTCTGGAAGTTTATCAGTGTTTTCTAACTGACTTCCAGAAAATGGGTAATTTTGAAAAATATTATCCCACATATTTCATCAGTGTATAATTATTGTTACTGTATTTTGCATAGTTACTATCAATTCTCTATTATATAGATAATATATTAAACCCTATAAAGCCCTTAGACCAGGCAACAAATACATGGTAAAGACTGAACAGATTATTGAATTTTTTTCCTTCATATCATACAAGCAATATGTATGTATGATACAGACCATTGCAGCAGGTATGGGACTTACTTTTAAGTTTAAGACCTCATATAGTGAGGAACCGAGGCCAAATCTACACTTCGAGAGCAGTCTTAGTTCAATTATATTGGCTAAAATGAAAAAGAGTAGAAAAGCAAAAACTGGAGCCAGTAAGAGCAATGGTAAAAACAGATTCAACCACAACAAATGTTGCTGGAAACTAGTAAAAGGAACATGAAGTGCTGGTGTACTCTTTGACCTTTTCTCTTTGAAACCTTTTCTATTGGCTTTAGCCATTTAGATGGTAAACCCTTAAGAGCCAAAACCAAAGTGTCCTCTCACCCATAAGTTTCCTATCCACATTGCTGCCTTTTGCTCTGGACACCCAACATCAGCACTTTGTTTAGAAGGAGCCGAGCTGGAGATTGCTAGTGAGGAACTGGGCTGTGCACTGCTGAGTCCTGTCCTGACCAAATCTATCCAGTGTACAAGATGATATCTTGGAACAGCATGAAAAGGCAAAGGATACTTGGGTTCTCTCTTATGATGTGTTACAAAGCTGAGCCTCAGGCTTGGAATTGACTAGACTTGGCTGCTTATAATATAGATGGTAGTGTGTCTGATTTTCAGTGACCAGACACATTCTTAATTGCGAACATATGATAAATATGATCAGTTTCCACAGCAATGACCTACTGAGACTCAACACCTTGACGTATACAATCTTCATCCTTTAGAAGTGAAAGAATTCCCATTAATTACAACCTAAGCAAGAGCATTTATTCTATAAACGTACATATGAATTTATATAATTAAAGAAAGTGTCTGGGTAGTATACATTATGACTAAATTCCATTTTAACATACAGCATACACAACTTTATCTAATACATTTGGACAGCCACTTTTTTTATGATGAATTTTGTGAGAATGACTTTTCTCCTGCCTTGTGCAATAAGTTTAATTTTTAAAAGGTCACTGGATAAATGAGGTGGCTGCATGCTAATTTTGTTTTTCAACATCAGAAAATATGATTTCATCATCAGAGACATGAGGGAGATGGGAAGAAGCAGACAGTAGTGGTGTGTTTGGAACTTATTAGTATGAAAAGCTTAGATTTTTAGGTCAGTTTTTCTCAACATCTGATTATCACAAAGTGCCATTGGAAAATAAATCCTTTTTTCGTATTCAAGGGAGAAATGTACTTTACTGATTTTTCATTATCTTTCTAGAAAGAACTGAAATAACTTCAGCCTTTAAACTTGTGTCTGGATTTAACAAATTAGATTTTTATTTGTTTGTATTCTAGTAGAACCTGGAGACTCCCAGCTGAAATGAGGGTTCCATTGTTTTTGTCTCTATCCTAGTAAAGGTTACAAAAGTATCCTATTTTATTTTTTTCTCTTAAGAGCTTTTTTATTTAAATGGATAAAGCCAATGCCAAAAGAGTTCAAAGAGGAACTGTCAAAGAGCAGACCGACACTTCACAAGAGTTTTGTGTCTGTGAGTTTTACTGTTGTTGAATCTGGTTTTACCATTAGTCTTACTGGCTTCAGTATTTAGCTTTTTTCTTTTTTTCCTTACCTAATATAGTTGAACTAAATCAGTACACAGTTTTAGGAGTGGCTCTATCTTCCATTTCTGGGTGGGTCATTACTGCATCTCATCTTTTCCTCCCTCAAGAATGTTGCTTCATTACCTGTTGAAGCCATTTGTTTATCCGATTCATCCTGGGTTTTTAATGCTATTCATTTAGACTTTTTAATTTTTAATGACAGCATATCTGATATAATTTGAAGTGCCTTTTCCCTATTGTCCTGGTTTTCTAATGTCCATAATTTCTGAGCAGGAAGATTTTTCAGCAGGAAAATTAAATAAGATATTCTAATATGCACTGACATACTACATTAACACTTACTCTGGTTGCAATGTCCCATCAGCAAAGTTTGCCCAGGGCTGTCTTTAGCTAAAAAAATTTGTGAGATTTAATATTACAAGACTACAGAGGAAAACCAGAAGCAACAATTTTATAGGCAACAGTAATGACATAAAAATTATTCTCTTCAAGCACCAAAAATAAGGAAAACACATTTTTCAGTAACGCTTCCACATTGCATTGACTAGAACCACAATGTGATTAACAGAGGTATTTTTCACTTCACTTAGTTCAAAGATTTCATTAACGGGAATAAAACATTTAAATGTCACATGTCAGACTCTTGCTCTCATTCATTTGTAGCATAGAATATGCCAAGGACAGCAGGGACCATACATTTCGTATGTTTTTTGTATGAATTAAATTGGTGTCTGGGTATAAAGACTGTCCCACGTGCTTTAGGTCAGTTTCTTAAACTGCAAGAGTCTACAATCTTCTAAATGAAGTTATGTGAAATTTTATTCCTTTTCTTTTCCTACAGAATATAGATACTTCTAAATTCCCTTGGGGAATTTAAAAAAAACCCCAACAAATCAACACATCAAAACAAACCAAACCAAACCAACAGAGAAAAACCCAGACAAACATCCAAATTAAAGTATTAGACATTTTCAGAATAAAAGCTGCACTTGTGATATTTCGACCAGAATGTAAACATACTGAAGAAAAAAAGCCTGTACAAATCTCAGAAAGCTCAAAAATTAAATCAGTGTATTACAATGAGTTACAGGTTTCATGTGTTCCCCTATGTATTTTGCCCAACTTTTCAATTACCCAAAAGCCATAAAGTTTTAATGGAATTGAACATAACTCGGAATTTAATGGTTTTGTCTGCAGAGGTTTAGCTGCTCTTTAAGAGTCACTGCAATGAAACTGGAAGTGCCAATGGGTTTGTCAGCAATATGAAGTCTGAGTGTGGTCAGATGTCCTGGGTTCAGCAGTAGCAGTCATTTTTAGTCCTTCTTAGTAGCTGGTGCAGTGCTGTGTTTTTGACTTTCAGCCTGGGAACAGTGCTGATAACACCGATGTTTTTAGTTACTGCCCAAATGTTTAGCCTAACCAAGGACTTTCTGAGCCTCATGCTCTGCCAGGGAGGAGGGGAAGCCGGGAGGAAGCAGAGAAACCATGACATCAGAGCTTTTACAGTGGCATCACACAGACCACCTCTAGGCTCCTCACTACATGCTGTTTCCTAGTTTGTAGCAAAGTATAACCAGCACTACTTTCATGTGTAAATATATAAGTATATATACACACGCCTAACATATATATTTATATATTTCAGTGTGCATGTGGGAATTTCTTCAGGGGTAAGCACAAAATTTTACAGACAGCTAAGAACACAAAAACTTGACCCTGGACAGTTGAAGTCAGCTAGGTTGCTGTTAAATGACCTAATTTGTACAATAACAATGATGAATGGGTCTATAAGTAGCAGACCCTAAGGTGACAACAGCGGGGTTCATGGCAGAACATGAGGCAGGATGGCTAAAGAGGAATCTGGGGAAATTTCTGACGCTGAAACGCTAAGTTGTCTGTGGTTTCAGGCAGTGAAAGCCTCTCAGCATGGTGTGTCACGGTGCTCAGTCACACTCACACACTCCTGATGCTCAGTTTTAGCTACTGTCTGGCCAGAAATGAGAAGAGGTTTCTCTACGTGTGGGTTTTATGTAGTAGGTGCGCACTAAGCCCAGCTGGGCCAGCTGTATATGTTGTTGTGCTATATATGTGCACAACATATACAGCAATGACAGGCCTGACACAGTGATGGACCCCATGGATTTTCCCCCGAGAAAAGCCCAATGCGCCCAATACATGTCTCCTCTTTGTCCAAGGGCCTTGTGTGAGTAGTTACAAGCTTGCGAAGGAGGGTGCAGTGAGGGCTAGCAGGGAGTGTGTTGCTGCCTCTGGCTCTGCAGCAGATACTTGGCTCTGGATGCCCAAGGGATGGGAGTAAAACTTGCTCGAGCAAGCAATGGGCTAGACTAATTGACCCAGATTTAGGCCATTGATTGAGTAATACTGAAGATGTGTATTTGTGTATGGACAGATATTTGGGTGTGTGCATTTGTTTAGGCAGGGTGGAGGGAGAAGGAAGCAGAAATGGGATTGTTTTTAACTGTTTGTAAAAAATAGTATGATTTAACACCAAAGTTTGCATGCTCTTATACTGTAATGATTGTCATTTTAAAACTAGCTTTTTGCCTTCGAGCTATCGGGGTAAAGACCTGCGGGAAAACTACTGTCGAAACCCCCGAGGGGAAGAGGGAGGGCCGTGGTGCTTCACCACCAGTCCAGAGACGCGGCATGAAGTCTGTGACATCCCCCTCTGTTCGCAAGGTAACCCGGCAAGGCTTATGTGGAAAGTTCCTTTTCCCTACTGATAGCAGGTATGCAGAAGTTCCACTAGTTTCACTGACATTTGCTCATGGACTTCGGAGAAAGAATTGGTGAATTCTCAGCAAGAATAACTCTTGTAACAAGGAAAGCAGTTATTACAGAAAGAGAAGGTCTTGTTATGTTCCAGTACTCTGGAAGACTTTAACAAGCTTTTAGACTCAGCAGCTTTTTTTCAGGTCATGGAGGAGCTGGAACAAAGAAGTTATGCTGATCGCACAAATGTGACCCTTTTTTCACTTATCTGGTCCATAGAGAATCCATTAACATTGCTATTACTGTATGATAAAATCATCTAGTACCATTCCATGGTAAAATCAACTTTTCTCCTTCTTTTGGACGAAAATAGAGATACTTAACTACAGGAAAAAAGATCAATCTAAACACTTTTTTTTCCTTCATTTTTTCTTTCAAATGAATATTGTAAATAAGACTTTGTATAAATTCATTCCCGTTCAACTTTCAAGTCACAGAATTCAAGATATTTCATGTGCACCCTTGCATTTGTTGAATTTTACGTTCTATTAAGCTCCAAACTAAGCTCTTATATCTTGCTAATCAGCCAATTCAGTTCCAGTCAATCAACTCATTTAAATTCTCAAGATAGGATGACTTTAATTTTCCTGCTAATGTGTCATGTGCAATAACTATACTGTGGTGGGGGAAGAAAAGGGAGAAGGAGGGAGGAAGAGAATGATTAGCAGGGAGCTTGAAAATCTGTTAAAAGCTAACATTTAAAGATCAATTTGAGCTTCAAATGTGAAAAGACCTGGAGCTCACTGCAGGATGAAGACTTTGGTAGCGGATGTTTTGTCTGAAGTGTGAGATCTGTAATTGCATAAATTACTATTTACTAAGTGATCTTTTGCTACAATTACTCTAATTAGGGAACATTTGAGAAACGTGTCTACAATTGGTTATGGTGAATTTATTTTATATTTTAAGACTTCTCATTCTAAATTATGGAGGATATTTTGTTCAGCAGTGATACCAAATCCCTTTGGTAGCTGTTGCCCATTCTCCCTCCACCCCCCACTTTCCCAAACCAGGGCTGAAAATGTATCTTAGCTTAGGCTGCCAAAAAGAATTAGTATCAAAAAAAACCAGTATCATATGAATGTGTTGGGAATTTAAAGAAACAGACTGTACTGCACTGAAATTCAGCCATTATTCTGTACTTAAACTTGTGCTGTAATTATGCCATGACTTAGAGTGATTTAGAATAGTTATTTTCACTTAATCGTAAAAAATCACTCTTAAAATATACTCCTTCCTTAGATATGTCTCTCTCTGTTACTAACCATAACTAAGGTTAAAAATCTGCTAGGAACATGAATGTCTCTAGCAGCTCACACCCACCTGCCTCCAAACCATAAGTGTCCTATAAAGTGAATAAAGTGATATCAAATTTAAGCATCTGGATTAGATCTAAGAGATGAAAATCTATTCCAGAGGACATTTACCATACCAGCCTAACTTAAATATATTACTATTTAGCTCTCTTTAGGTTGGTTTCAATTTCTAACAGCAGAGATGTGATTTAATTATTCTAATTTATTTTTGTGTGTGTGTGTGTTACAAGTCATCAGCATAATATACCACCTATTTTTTTCCTAGTTGAATGCATGACCTGCAATGGAGAGAGTTACAGAGGGCCAATGGATCACACCGAGACAGGCAAGGAGTGTCAGCGCTGGGATCTTCAGAGACCACACAAGCACAAATTTCGTCCAGAGAGGTAACCTCTTTCCCCACCTCCCAAAGAAATTAATGTGGATATAATTTGAAAATGACATGCATTTGGGATCCAATTGGACAAAATCAGCATTAGCTGAACTGAAGTTTATGGAGTTCACCAGTTTCAGTTGCTTGGGCTCCTGGCCCATGGTATCTGCAGGCTGGTTGCCATCATGCTGGAGATGAAGGATGGTGACTAGAGGCTATGCCGTGCAGCTGTGGCTACATCCCATGGCTGCGTAGTGTAGTGATGGACATGTGCTGCATTAATTGATACAGATTTCCTCCCTAGCTTCACTTACAGTAAAAAAATAAATTTCTGAATGTTGCTGTATATGTTACAACTTCAGTCAGCTTAAAATACTCTAAAGCAACCAGAAAATAAATAATGATTAAAAAATAGTGCATTTTTGTTAGTTCTTAACACAATTAGTGAACATAAACTCGCGACATTGTCAAGGCAGAGTGTGCTCTGTTTTTGAAATATTGAGCAGCTTTACAGCTCTAGATGATCTGTTGTAATCAAGTTGAAGCATCCAAGTTGTTTCAGCAAAATGTTTGCCCACTACATGTGTTTTTTCTCAGCCTGGGAAAGGAGTTAATCACTCTGTTTAGCATTTTATGTACATGGATTTGTATTTTAGACTTTTCTCTTTTAGTTTAAGCGTAGGTACCTAATGTCAAAAGATGAGTCAGTAATATCAAGATAATTTGCATCCCCATTACAGTTTGTCCTAAAAGGTAAAATTCACCCAGCTGCAAAGGCTCATCTATGATACACCCTTTTGGAAGGATTTTGTGTGGGGGTTTAGGCCACACAGGAGGGCCTTTCTGTTTCTCTTAAACTGGACTAAAGTTTCATTTTAGTTTTACTCAGGATTTTGGATTATCTCTATTTGTAAGTGCATTGAGTAAACTTAAACTGACAGAGGAGGACTGCAAAAATCAACAAACTCAGAATGATTATGACCATCCACTGAAACTATTTTTATATATTTCGAAGTGTTCCGCCAAATAAAGCATCTTTTTCATACTCAGAAATACAGGTACTGGTAGATATCAGAAAGCCTGTTTATTCAACAAAACAGTAACAAACTGCAGTTTTTGAGTTTATGTGTTATAACCTCTTTTTTCCTCTTGGTTCAGATGATCTGCTTCATGAGTAACAGGCAGCCTGGTAGTTCTTACCAGACTGGGACTGAAGATAATCTGTTTCTGATTTTTGCCATGCACTTGCTGTGCATTCTGGAGTAGAATCTTGTTCCTTGCGAGTGAAACAGTTATAGAACTTCTGGGTACAAACAATAATAATTTTACTGTCAGGAGGATATTTATTTAGTTAATTTTGGATTGCTTGTGAAGTGATTTTTCAGGCTAACTGAGATCTCACATCACGTTCCTTCTTGAAAGATTCTCCTCAGAAAACATCTTTGTGAGAGCTTTTAGACTGTAATAAAAATGCCTTTTAATCAAAAAATAACCCATCCAGATTGAACTGATCTGTATGTGCTTTCAGAAGAGTAACTGGGATACAGTACAGTTAATTAACATTGATGTTAATTAACTTTATGGAATGGTCAGTAAAGGTAGTGACAATTATACTTTGATTATACTAGCTTTTAAAAATATTTGGGGCTTTGGTTTGTTTGTGGTTTTTAATAGTTACTGAAGTTGAAAATAAGAAAAGAGGTCTGGAACAAATGATCCGTTAAAATATAACAGTCTCTAGAGAGGCTTATACTATACCATCTGGAGATAATGTAAATAACCTGGAAACCAGGAAGGGCTAGCTAGACAGACTTAAACTTATTTTCATTTCTGGAATCATCAATTGCAATGGCAAAGAAGTAAAACTAGTAATCTTTTCAAATTCTTCAGGCTACCTGCTGTAGAACAATGTATTATGCTCAGGGTGAATACACCTCACTTTTCCTTTCTGTCACCTTGATGAATTGTGTTCAATGTATTCCCTTCAGAGGTCAGTTACTGAAAAGAATTAGTAATATCTGTGTACTTAGATGTGATTGAAGTTAGCAGTAGGAATCCACCCAAACAGCTACTGCATGACCTGTTTTTAGCTAGTAGTGGATGAAGAATTGTGTTCTGAAGCTCCAGTTCCTGTGTCCTCCTCATGGGCAGGATTATGTCTCAGTATAGAAAGAAAACCATTGAGGATAATGACTCAGATAGGCAGAGAGAAGCATATTTTCTGCTTAAAATAAAATATGTTTTGAAAATATGTACCAAACTGCACAAAGTAGGGCTGAAGTGTGCTATAGAATTTTAATAACTGCAGGTATACTTTTATTAAAATACTCTGTTTTATATCTCTTGCATGAAAATTTACTTTATACAGAATTAAGTTTCCAGTCCTGCATGTCTTTTAAAACAAAAAGAAGGGGAAAAGAAATATTGGTGAAGAGTTTTAGATACTTTCAGTTTAGTTCCAGCAGAGCTAGAACTCAGCATCTGCCTCTTTAAAGAAAATAAATGTTCTCTCTTCATCTAACACTCTTCCCACCTCCCTGAAACTAAGTCTTGATTTTGACACCAGATGTGTATCTTAATGCTTCATTTCAGTTTCAACAATGAAGTACAGCTACTGAAGTTTCAACGACAGGAGAGGGGAAGAAATATGTAGGGTTCTGAAAGATCTTGGAAACCTCAGGCTTTTTGTTGGGTCTAAGCAAGAGGTCTCTCCCCAAGTGTACTGGGGAAGGAGAATTGTGCAGAGCAAAGGGATGAGCCCTCAGGGAATCCTGCACAGTCTCATTGTTGAGTTCTGTGAAAGAGTTTGAAGCCCTGTTGCTTATCTTGTCACTAGTATTTGTTAGTTGACCCTTTCTATAGGAGCTGAGAAACTGTTGCCTACTGGATATGAGCAAAGGCAGAAACATGTCTGAATACGGAGGGAAGAAACAGTGACTGGAAAGGCTGTTGTTGCTCCAAAAAATGAAACGTAGATGCAGTATGTGGAAAGATACAGTTCACGGGAAATACTCCATACAGCAGACACCTAAAGCTGGTTCCTGAAAATCTATTCCATCTTTACTTAAGTTAGTTAATAATATTTTTGACATACTGTGGGAACATATCATATAATATTAGGAAGGACAGAGCATTCAGTGCTATGAAAGGGCACTTGCTTTCTAGAAAGCGGATTCTTTACACTCCCAGTTGTTCTGAATAGGTTTGGGAGCTATGACTGCACATACCTTGCCATTCCTGGACCCACCTCGTTTCCTGGGTAGTGCCATGGACTCTCCATTGCTACCTGACATGGTGCTGCTAACATCAAAGCTCATCACTGCAGCTACTGGGTGACCAAAAAAAAAAAAAAATAAAAAATCTCACTTTATGCTGTGTTAATAGCCCATTAATTGTTTTGTTGTGAAATCCTTGGACACAGTTTGGTCCTTTACAGTTAGTCTTCCACCTAGCAGAAAACAGGTTACTGATGCTAGATCTGAAACTACCACATTCTTGACTGCCCTTGAATTTTCAGGTTTATGAGGTTTCTCCTTGGTGGTTTTGCTGTTTGGTTGTTCTTGTCTGTTTGTTTGTTTTTATTATACTTAAATCCTACCCCTGTCCTTTGGGTAGACGGAGGAACCTGATTTTTCCCAAGGAATGGGAGATCAAGTTGCAATGAATCAAAATTAGCATGATTGTTTGACAGAAAAAGCATCCTAGCAAAAGCACGCACTTGTAAATCGTATTTTCCTCTGCTTGTGCGAAACACATCTGCTTGCAGTTGTAACTGGGTTCAGGTTCCCAGGTAGTTAACTTTATTGCTCTCTTACACACTTTTCATCTTTCCCTCAGGGGCAAATCTACTTTTTACTTCTTTTACAAGCATGTTTCAATAAAACTGGAATACCAAGAAAATTTGTATTCACTGTAGGAAAAGGGTATGCATTTATCTCCTTCTCTTTAAGTTTTATCTTGAATATCTGCCTGATTGTTCAATGATGGTGGTAGGAAAGTGGAAACAATTAAATGGCACAATAGTTTCAAATCTTAATAAGATAAGGGTGACAGAAAATAATTCCTTATTTTTCTCCTTTTTTTACCCAGTTCTCGAAATGAGGGCATGACCTAGAATGAGCTCTATTACAGAAATGGAGCTATCATTAATAACATAGCTATTCAAAATAGCTTCCAGTTTGAACCCAGGGCTGTTGCACTGAAAACCTGTTTCCTTAATGAGTCCAGCATGCCAGGCAGTGTTTATACAATCCACACTTAATTGGGCTGTTTCAAAAAAAACAGGTAGCTTTAGAGCCTGGTCATCAGTTGATGGACTCAAGAGCAAGGGTTTAGCAATTAGTAGCTACCCCATCCGGTACCTTGTGCATTAGCGCAGCAGGGAATCCCTTCAGTGGAGGTCTGATTCTTCTGCATATTTGGAAAGAGACTTTATGTTATTAACTTTCTAATAGTGTTAAAAGAGTGTTTGAGTCTTCATCAGGATCAGACTCCAGGTTAACAGGAACTGGTTCTTGTTTGCCTCTGCTGAAGACTGTCCTTTAAGTACCTTGTACAAGCCAATGCAACGTTGCCAGGAAGACTTCCCTGACACATTTCTTGTTGTGGTTTGCAGATATCCTGACAAGGGCTTTGATGATAATTACTGCCGCAATCCTGACGGCAAGCTGAGACCATGGTGCTACACTCTTGACCCTAACACCCCCTGGGAGTTCTGTGCAATTAAAACGTGTGGTGAGTTCAAGCAAAATTTATTACTTCCTTTTCCTTTCCAAAATCTAAATACAGATTCTTCAAGCAATATAGGGCCACAGCTAGTTCATTTATTGCCCTTCATTGACTTTTAAAACATAGTTTTCAAAGAAGATCATTTATAACAGTGTTATATTTAATCTTGACAGGAAATAGGAGTTGTGTCTAGCACTGGAAAATGTGTGTATGTCACATACAGGAATTTACATTAAAATGTAGAAATCTCAGGAACTAAACCAGTAAGACAATGTCATCGTGAAGATCTCATGTACAGTATTAGTTTGGCCATGCTGAGCATTATCCCTTGAGTCTGGAAACAGGTGCATGCACACCTTCCCTACTCAATGCTCTATCTAACAAATGTCCATTGCTTTGGTTTCCTTTTGCACATTGTGTGCTTCTAGGCCTCAGTTCCTGCCCGCTATGCAGCCTTGTACTGAAGATGGAATTATTAGTTTCCTCATTGGTTTCTCTGTGATATTCAGCACTGCAGTATCAAAACACTCTACAGTCAATTAATTTCTTTTCATCCATCAATGACAAGGTGGTAGCTTTTTTTAGCCTCACTTTACAGACAGGTAATTGAATCCAAGCAACATTAAGGTATATAAATATTGGATGCCCATTTAGAGATGCTTTAGTTCAGAATTTTTAAAGCATTCTGCAGCGTGTTCTATCTTCAAAGACCAGATCCTCCTAACTTTGGTGCTAGCTCTGACAGCTCTGTTCTACTGATGATTAGATGTCTTCAGTGAGCACTACATTGACAATGAAGAAGGTAAAACTGTTGGAACTTGCATGAAAACTTGGGTTAGGTAATTTTTCTAGACTTCTATTGTAACCTTGGGGCTGAGGCAGGTGGTAGAACTAAGTTTTGCTGGGACATTCTTTAGCCAGAAAACTAAGATTTGCATCTCTGAAATTTCATTCCTCATTCACAGCTCATGGGGTCTACAGGTGATAATCTCTCCTTTTATCTCACATTTTTCTCATTGACAGATTTGGGGTCCAGTTTTTTTCTTCTCTTAGTGAACTAAAATGTGAAATAATCAATGTACAAGCACGATATTAAAGGCAGACTAATATTACTTAGTCAGGTTTTGGGTTTTTTATTTCCTTTACTCAAAACACTTTGTTTATAACATCTCTGGAATAAAGGAAATTTCTGAAAACAAAACATGACTTTAACTGAATCCATACTGTAGAAGCCTGTCGGCTTCATGGGCCCCAGTCTTGTGGCAGATACCCAAGGAAAATGGGCAGAAAAGGGAAAACTTTTTTTTGATTTTCTGTGAAATGCAGGGAAAAGCTGTTCTAAAACTGCTCAGTGAGACTCAGTGTTATGTTATCTCATGAGAAAGTCAGTTTCTGTTAGATCTGCAGTTTTGGAAACTATGATTTCCTTTGTTGTCCTGCTTCAATTCTGACCAAAATTAAGTGTGAAAAAAAAATTTAATCCTCGAAACCAGACACTGTTTTTCATCTAGCTCTAAGTGTCACATCAGTAGGCTTATGTCACTGTAAAATTTATTTGGGTCTCTTGGAAGGAGAATAGAAGAACAGAACAGAGTCTATTAAAATGAACAAGAAAGCTCACCTGGAACTAGACTAATGTAAGAATTCAAAAAAAAAAAAAAAAAGGGAAGAATTATAATAAGCATAAAAGGAGTGATTTTTTTTTTTTTTAATGACAGTTTAATTTGCAGGGTTCTCTGTGTTTTGTTATTGTTGTTATATAAACCAAGACAAACCATTCCTGGGGTATCTAAGATACAGATAAAATAGAGACAGTAGTGAATTTTACAAAAAGTCTTGTTTCCATAATATAATCCTGTATTTTCCCCGTAAAATTAATAAATATATAAATACAGGGCAATGTGGATAAGTAAAAGGGAACGGCTATGCCATGAACCTTTATGTGTGTGCAGTTGCTACCTGAAGGGGGAAGCGTGGTATGCTTTGTCTTCACTTGGAGTTCTTGCCAAACCAAATTTTGCTGCAATGTTTTCTGCTTCCACCACCGATAGTTCAGCATTTTCTCTCCTTGCTTGCTTTGGGTTAGGCCAGTGTAATGTCTTGAGTGTCAGTCACTTTTTGTCGATTAGTCAATTGTTTGAAATCCGAAGATTGAATAAGAATACTCTTAATGTACTTCTTGATGTGGAGCAATTGAATTTACTTTGTCCTATCATATGCCATTGTAAATCCAGTATAAAGTAGTTAAATGTACCAAAATTATTCCACTGTAAGTAAGTGAGGTTAATTTGCTATTTTAGGCAATGTCTGTAATCAGGTTTTCAAGAGACAGAAGAAACTTAACAGAACTACTGCTTGTTTTGTGTCAGACACCCAGTAAGTTATACCACGCTGAAAGTCTTGTCTGTGAACTGCAGTCCTAACTCATGTAATTGAATCTAGAGTTCTTGGTAATCTTTAGTAATGGGGAAGGTTCAGTCTTTCCCCATTTTGTGCAGTCTTGCTTAGCTGTGTAACTGAACCATCTTTCTAATTTTTTAGTTGATTAATTGTTAGAGCTTGTTGTTTGTTTTTTTTTTTTTTTGTGTTTTTTTTTTTTTACTGTGGTTCTAACATTTCTTTATTTATTAGATAATAAATTAATCATATGTAGAGTACTAGATCCATTATTTTCCCTTGGTAGAAGTGTTTTTATTACCAAAAAAAAACCTAACAAAATTTGTAAGTTACAGCTGACTGTTTCACAAATGCAACTTTTATAAACCTTTATCCTCTGGCATTTCCTGAGCTGATGTGTCAGTGTTCTGAGGATTCACATCTGGCTTTGCTGGTCACGTAAGCTTACAGCCCATGCAACTTTCAGTATTTACTGTCTGGCCTAAGCTTTATAAAACAGCTGGGTGGGAGAAATGCAAGCTACTATAATGTCACCTTTGTCTGCTCAAATGACAATTAGAGTCCTCAATAAAAGGTAATCATCAAAATGAAATTTAAAACCCCAAAGGGATGTAATGATTTTAATGTTGTAATGAAAGCCTTTTATCTCATTTCTAGGCATAGGTTGACTGAATTAATTAAAAATTATTTCACCTGCAGTTAGAAAGTATAATATGTGTGGAAATTTCATATGCAAAACTATATTTTCACTGCAGAAAACTATAGATCTTTGGAAATTATTAAAGCAATATATATGAGGAAGAATACAAGAAATAGTGATCTTGAAGGTGCTTAATCCAGCAGATATTTTCAAAGGTTGTTTGGCACAGGCATATGGCAATGCCCTCTGCTAAAGGTGCCCTCTACGTAAGGTGCAATGCTGCTCTCTTTATCACTCAGAGAGGGAATTTATTGCTTATGATACTGTTGTTTCACCAGCCCAGTGACTAGAATACCAACACAAAATATCTAAGCCCTGTTTTCAGTTTTCTGTCTTTCTGGAGGCACATAGAAAAACTATTTCCCACCTCTTAGCAGGGAGCCCAAAACTCTAGGCCTTTCTGGGTTTCAGTGGTAGCTTCATTTTCTGAAGCTGTGGCTGTGTTCAATCTCAGTATACCAAAAAGGGATCATGAGTTATATGTTTTTATAGCTTTGTGGTTTGGATTCTCACACAGGTTTTTAATTCCTATGATGAAGACTGTTTATACATTTTACAAGAAATACTAATTAGTAAAAATGCTCTTCAAATCCAAGTCCTTGGAGCATATACAGAAACGTAGGTGTCCTCTCTTTGGGGGTGTGACCACAAGGCAGCATGCTGCTTGTGGCTTTTGCTAAATGTCATGAGTGCTAGCATGCTCTATAGCCAAAATGCTGACAACAGCTCATATACAAAATTTTCAGCAAAAAAGTCAGTGGAAGGAAGCATTCAGAAAATAAATATGTTTTTAAGACTGAAGAGACAGGAGGGCATTGTAACTTTATTTTCAAGCACAGAAAGCAACATAAAACATTGTGGCTTACAGCCAGGGCTGTGAGAAAGAGATGACAGGAGCAATTAGGGATTAGAGATGGCTCAAGCTGCAAAAATTGGATCTGGATTAAGACTTCAGGGACCCCAGAATTGGTTTGAAGTTGCTCACATATGTGTCTGTGGTTTTTGGCTTGAGACATTTTTTAGTTAGAAGAGAGGATAAAAGGACAACTATAACAGCAATAAAAAAGTGTAGGATGAAGTGAAGAAATGGAAGCAGTGACAGCAAACATGAAAAAAGACTTACTTTGGTATGAATGAGGACATGGACTACTGAGGGGAGACAGGAATAGGGAGTTAAAAAGAATAGGAAAAAGGATAGCTGCACTTCTGTAGATGATCTGTAGAACTATGAGAAGTGCTAAGGCCCAGAAATAAAGTCATTTGAGAGCTGAGATATATGGTATTAATATGGGAAAGACAGTGTTTGTTTACTGCCTACTTGATTTCCAACCTATCCAGCTGATTTTACCATGGACTTAACCTCTGTTATTAGTACTCATAGGCAATAGATAAGAGTGACTGGAACCTGAAAAGCCCTGACAGAATTCAATAAAGGTGTGGGTTTGATGGGAAAAAGCAAGTAATGAAATGGCAAAATTGAGAATCTAGATGTAAAATGAACCTGAAGGCAAAAAATCACTGTTACTAGATTAGCCATTCTTTAGAAGCAGAGATTTCAACTATTTGAATGTGAAGCTCTGATTAAAGTTATTTGTTGAATCATAGCTTGTAAACAAATCAAAGTGACACTCAGTTTAAGTTCAATATTTGTGTAAGATAAAGATGCTTATAGAAAAGTGGTAGTGGAAAGAGAGTGATGTTTAGTGGCTGATAAAGTGTTACCTTCCACCTTGTTCCACAGGGAGGCATAACAAAGGTCCAGCATTCATTGTGAGCAATGATTTAATCTACATTTCCTTAAAAAGGATTCCGCTCAAATCCTTTTCATAATTTCTATGATAGCTTTGAAAGTGAGATTTAAGAGCTCTGAAACTGCAGATATTGAGATTATTTCAAGTTTTCTTGTTTGTTTGTTTTTTAAGTGGATTTAAACTAAAAATTGTTTGGATTTAAAGCCTAGTTGTAGACATTGGAATAACCTGCAAAGATCTCTCTCTGTTCAAGGACAAATGAACTGTAGGTGTGCAGGTCTGAGCTGAAAATTAGTTCTTCAGTACCGTGATTCTTGAGCTTTGGTTTCATTTAATTCTTTGCTTTCTTATATGTTTTTACGGAAAAAAAAAGCAACAAAAAGAAAAACAAACCCCACACCAAACAACCAACAAATCCCCTATAAATCAGTGAAGGAGGTTATTTTCATGTTTCATATACTGTGAGATAATCCATTGGAGGAAACACATAGAAAGAAAAGAACCGCCACTATCATACTGCCTAGAATGCTGGATAGTACTGTTTGAGGTAGAGATGCCTGCAAGCATGAGCAGCTTCTTCCCATGTCACTCACGGTTTTTACTGACATTAACAGAAATGCATGGTTCATGTTTAATAAGGACTTTGTGGTGTTTACACTTTCTTCACTGGGTTAGGCACATCTTATATTTTAAAATCTACTTTTCAAAATCTTTTGTTGCAAATCAGGGCACATTTTGTTGACTGGCACATTAGGAAAGAAATTACAACAATATGAGGGAAAGTAGGAATTTTCCTGATGAAGTAATTTAGGACTCTACTTCTTTTCCAACTATGTCTTTTCCCAAAAATGCATTGATAGTATTACTATGAAAGGACATGAATACTCCAGCAAATTCCATACCTTCCTTTAAGTCAGTAGGATTTTCACCACTGACCTAAAATTTGTGCAGGATTTTCTTCTGGGTCATTGGTATTAAAGACAGAAATAGTATTCTAACTGGTTACTTCAGCTGTAGAATGACTCAAGGCCCCTGCTGATTCCCTCATGCTGACATTACTGTGAGAAACAGAACTGAGAAGACTGTCTGTGGCTTTACACATGAAGCTCTGGATAATGTTTCATCTCTTAAGCATTTATAAATGCATGAGCTGGCTCTTTATAAATAAAATTATGTATTTTGAAATATAGGGAGGGTTTTGTGGAAAAAAGAAAGCCTTTGCATTATTGTACTTTGGTTGGGGATTTCAGAGTGAATATGTGAAGGTGGATATATTACCAACAGGAAATCCTCAAGTAGCTGTCTGAATTACATGGTTAATTTGAGTCATCCAGAACACAAAACAAATTACAACAAAGTTCAAAAGTAGCAAACTGTTGCTAGACAATTACCAAATTCCTCTGTTTATAGTCAAGTTCCATACAGGAAT
Organism: Lathamus discolor; assembly: GCF_037157495.1. Taxonomy (NCBI): domain Eukaryota; kingdom Metazoa; phylum Chordata; class Aves; order Psittaciformes; family Psittacidae; genus Lathamus; species Lathamus discolor. The sequence goes on along the minus strand of NC_088884.1, from coordinate 33,146,974 downwards.
AAGAAGTGACACTTAACAAATTATAAATATTAGTATTTTGTAAGATGACATTTTGTGTGACCTTCCTTTAATGGTACTTTTTATCTCAGTTCAGAACTTTAAAAACTGAACTGCCTGCATTGTAAGGATTACTTATTGAATTTTTATCTTAAAAGTTAATTCATATCTTTCTCATTGGAACAAGCCCTTGGAGTTGTAGGTCTTAATTTATATTTTAAAGGAATTGCTAGGTTAAAGCCGGGAATCCAGCCTTACTGACTGTTAGCTTGATCTTGTTTCCAGCTCCTTGTAAAAGAACTGGTGAGTGTGGTCTCAGGACTCTTCCATCAGTGCTCTTCACATCTGATGTTCATGCCTGAAGTTAATAAATATTAGATAATCACCTACGTGGGTGACAAGAATAATTAGCTTCAAGAACAAGACCCGTACTGAATGGAGATGAAAGCTGTAGGCTTGGACAACCTGGGCACTTCTTAAAGTTTGTCAGCTGCCTTATAGTCTACAGAGCACCTCTCCAAGCTTTTGAATGTCCCTGTGTGCACCCAGCCCACATGAACAGGGAGATTGTTCCCATTATGCCTATTTCAAGAAACCACCTGCTGAATGAAGGATTTCTTGAGCTTTTTTTTGACAAATTTTGAGCTTTCCGTGAGATTCAAGAGCCAGAATTGGACAGGTTATTTCTGAAGGCACAAGCCCCCAGGATTTCAGAATTAAATTTCAGAAATATTTTGGAGTCTCATTTTTCATGTTTGAAAATTAGGCATTTGCAGGAAATGCAGGAGGTATAGCAAGAAGAGTTTGGAGGGGGTTCTGTGGACCTTTTGGAAGGATAAATTGCTTTATTAATTCAATAAAACCACTGTATTGATCTTTTTCATTACTAGAATTCTTATTGAGAGCTGCCACAAAGTAGTATTAGCAGATAATGTATCACATGTTGCAGATTTTGAAACAATCTCTCTCAGCCATTATAACATAAGTCTTTACAGCAGTGGCCTTGCTATGTGAATATTAAGTTCGCCTGCTTCCTTTAAATAAGGTATTTTGGCACAGACAAATTGTTGTAAAATCTGATCTATAGATAGAGATCACTGTCCAGGCACACTGCTAAGCTGTGTATCTGTAGATGTATAAGAAGGAATGCTCTACAGAATGACTCTATGGCCTTGCTTAAGTCATTTGATGCTTTAGTTATTAAATTCAGGCAACTAATTTAAAAAAAAAACAAACAAAACCAAAGCCACACAATGATATATAAATGCCAACCTAATTACTTTTTCTCTAGTATGACTGAGTACAGAGTAGATGTACAGTTCATTACAGTTGAAATAGTAACTTCTGGATAAATAAGGTTTTTCTAATATAATGTATTAAATTCACGCATTATTACTATTAATAAAGAAAACTTTTTTGCTAGAATTATATAGTTGTAACTTATTAATTGAGAAATATTATGCAGCCAGGATGCAATATGTGTACTGAAATTTATTGTGGTAGACACCCCACACCTCTTTCCTTTTTAATTAAAGCATCACAAATATTTTTTGAAAACACTAATATGTATCTGAATGTAGCACAGCAATGTTTAGTCTAATCAGCTTAGGAGCTATTTTAGAATACGATTCCAACCTGTTTTCATACATTAGTTATGATGGAAAACTTAAATATGCAGCCATGTATTTCTATTAGATGCATGAATTTGTCTGTTTGTTGTTCAGTTATTTTAAAAATGAGTACTAATGATTAAAAATACAGTTACTAGCTGCAAGCTTGTTTGATAAATCCACCAGAAAGGGTGCATTTGCTGGCCTCTGGAAGCCTACTTGTGATACTTGCAGTGTCATATCCTTTTGGCTTTGCAACGAGCCTGGAACTCACAATCCTGCTGAAACAGGACAACCGTTACAGACAAAATGCATTGCGAAAGAAGGACAGGAAATTAATTTGACAGTGAAACAGTGGTGTAAAAACATCAACCAGATGAAGAGAAATTTTCTCCAGCATGGAGGAATGTATAATTCAACTGCATAACTTGATGGTATCATCTGACAGGGAAGTGATCTTTAACGTAGAAGATTAGACAGCAAATCAGCCAAACCCATCTGTTATGACATTTGGTTTCCTTAAGATCCATATTCTCATCAAGTTCATAGAACTGGCTCAAGTTACCAGGAATGAATTACATTATGAGTAACACACAAATATTGTCCTAATCACTGGAGCATTCAAACAAAACTAATTTTAGAACTTTATTAACATACTTATTGCTGGCAACTAATACTTTTAAGGTAATTAATAAAATTAGACTTGTGAACAATAACAAGTATCAACAGATGGGTTTTTACTTGCAAAAATACTGTGTTGGGAGCTTTTTGGGACACTGAAGAAGTGTTGCTGTTGTACTGTATTTAGTTTTGTACTACTTTGTATATATCTGATGCAATATCTGTGCTATTAATTTGCAGTTGCAAAAATTGCATAAGAAATAAAAAGAGACTTTTAAATTATGTGAATGAGTCATTTCAAAAACCACTATTTTTCTGAATTTGGTTCAAGACAGCCCACATCAGGATGAATGCAGAGCATATCAACATCTGTAAAAGATCTTGAGTCCGATGAATTTGTTAGTCTAAAGCATTTGTCTGTCTGTAGAGAATACTGATCTTTGATTTCCAAAAAATGAACTTTTTTTTTTTCCCCCTCCTACTATGAGGCATAAAAAGAGAAAATTCAAGGAGGATTCAACACTTCCATAATAGCATTTATCCTTTATAATAGGATTTCTCCTTTTATTTTATTTTTTTTTTTTTATATGTGCATCTTTTTCCCTGTGACTTGATATTCCGGGAGTTCTTTGGAGAAAACCAATTGGGTTTTAATTCTGCAAACATGTATTAACATGTTTAACAATGTGTACATGGGTGGTCACTCAGTTTTATAAAACTCAGTGAATGAAAATTGAACCCAACACATCTCTTGAACTTTAAAGACATAGCATAGGAACAATGTTTTACTAACCAAAATCTCTTAAACATTGCAGATTCTTTGCCTGCATGTGGGTAAACCGGCATAAGTTCTAACACCTGTTTTGATTTCATGGGTGTTGTAAGTGTGAAGAGGAAAACATTATTTTGTAAAAGACATGAGATTGGCAATTTCACCAAAATGCTCCAGATACCAAGATTTTAACTGCAGTATAGAGTTCAAACACGACATCCTAAGCCAGGCTCAGTCTTAAGCATATGAAACAGTCCTTCTTCTCTGGATCTGCAGATGAAAGAGTCATGAACAGCACGGAGGTAGCAGCTGAGACATCAACGTGCATACAGGGACAAGGTGAGGGTTACCGTGGCAAGGTGAACACCATATGGAGTGGGATCCAGTGCCAGCGGTGGGACTCCCAATTTCCTCACCAGCACAACATTACTCCTGAGAACTTCAAGTGCAAGTGAGTAGATGCATGTGGGTATTGCTGCAGTGGTAAAAGAGCTTAAAAAAAGAGTTTGCAAAGGTTTAGAAATTCATGTCAACCAAAGTAGACTATAGGATCCCTGTCCTGTCTCTGTAACCTGATGCTTTCACTCTGCTTGCTGATGCTGAAAACCATTTGAACATGGGAAAATCAGTTCTTCAGATCTCAAAATATTAGTTCTAGATGAACTTGTATGAAACTGTAGAAGGTTTTTTTTATGAACTTTCTCTTCAAGCATATATTCACTATATTTTAATTGATTGTGAAGCGTATGGATGTTTTCCAAACTGGGACCTGAATCCCAGTAGTGCTGGTACACACTATTGTTTTTCTTTCATGGAGATAAGTACTTGTTCTCAATTTCATTACTAACTTTAACTTAGTATGTCCTAAATGCTACCTAAGTGTAACCTCCTTAGCGACACTTGGCATTATCTATCTTTTCAATCGTTTTTCTGTCTCATTACTAAAGGTACTTACATGAATATGACTGCTTTTACCGAAAGGACCACTAATCTAACCTTTCTGTACAGTACATAAACTCCCAGGATGTGAATAATCTATTTCTTTTATGTAGTTACTTTAGTCATGCTCTTTCAGTCCTTTTTTGCATTGAGCATAGAGGAAACCTAGCTGACCAGCATGGACACAATGCCTGGTTTGTGCTAAATGTCTTTATCGATGGCTAAATATCAGTTTGGACTTGTGCTGGAATTTAATGGTGCCAAACTCTCAAAGTAAAGAAAATATTCCAGTCTGAGTTCAAATTATCACCCTAATGATAGCTTGTTTGAACAAAACAGGTTTGTTGTCTTAATCCTTTCACTGTTATTGTTCAGTTTATCAATCAAATACTGTGCATTTTACACATGTACTGAAAATGTAACAGTCATCATTATAATGGAAAATAGGACTGATCCTGGGCCTCCTCTGTCAGTCTCACAACCACCTGGAATTTACCGGGATCCCACAGGTTTTTCTCAGACAAAACACCACTTAAAATTGTGCTGTACCTGGCTAATGCTGAAGGATTAGGCCCTAAAATCATACAATGTTCCTAGCAGTGCAGAGAGGTTAATATTAGTACTGTTTATTCAGCCGATACTATATGAGTAAAATCAACCGAACCACCGGTATGGCTGGTCAAAACTCACATGAGTAAGAATTGCAGTATTAGGCTCATTTTTTTTCCACAGTCTGTTATCAGTAAGTGCTGCAGATGGAAAAACAGAATGGAATATGGAGGTGCACAGAACCTGGCAACAGCTGTCAGGGGATGGGAAAATAAAACTTACAGTTAAGAGGTTTGACAATTTCATGTGAGCTGCAAGAGACATTTAAAGATGTTCCCTTGTGACTGACTTTTACTTTAAAGGTAACAGCTGTATAGAATTTCTACAGACATTTTTTTTTATGTTCCAAGATTCAGTTTCTTAAATGAATTGCTGACAGTTTACAGGACTCCATTTCTCTAAACTCAGCAGAGCCATTCAAAGTACAGGGAATTTTAAGCACTTTGGTAATGTTTGTATTTAAAAGCACTTGTAATGGATTGCAGGTGTATCCAGTGTCAGCTTGCATGCAAATTGACAGAGAATCCTGAATAAAAATAGCTATATTGAAAATATTTTTAATCTTCAAATGAAATCTTCTATCCAGTCAAAACATAGATCCTCTGAAAATTAATTCCCATAACCATATTCTTATTACATTCACTACTCTTTTTTGACACTGCGTTCTTACTGGTTCCTCATCTCCTTGCATTGGACACTGATCAGTAATATCGGATCTTAAGGAGCCTATATAGTTGCGAATTCATGATAAAAAGCAATAGAATGCATCAGTGGGTTTAGGTTATCCCTGTTGTGAGCTAACATATTTATTTTTATAGGGATTTGAGGGAGAACTACTGCAGAAATCCAGATGGATCTGAATCACCCTGGTGTTTTACCACTGACCCAAACATCCGTATTGGTTATTGCTCCCAGATTCCTAAGTGCGATGTATCAAATGAACAAGGTAACAGAGGAAAGGTCTATAACGTGATTTTAAATGAATGCTGCACTGTTCCAAATGGCGATAGGCAGGCTTGAAAAATAGAGAAGTTGGTCTCAGTACATCTGTATTACACCTGTGTAGTTCTGCTTTAGCTTTATTTGCATATTTGGGATTCATCATGGTGCAAATGAGATTCACTTCTCAGTTCGTGTTTCGATTCCAACAGGGAAAGCTGCAGCAAAGATTTGTTATTGGATCTGATTTTTAGACAAGATAAATCTGTGCCATTTTATATTAACTGGAGATACATTTTATGTTAACTGGAAATCTGCTCTACTCTCTGACCTTTCTTAGTTTGAAAGCCCTTTTCCCAGAGCTAAGACGATTTCCTTGGTTTACAATCTATTTATAATTGCATATGAGGCCACCAAAAGCAATTTTTTAAATGTATTTTTTTCCATGTACTCCCTTGTCTATAAGATGTTGAGCTGAAAGAAAACCACATGGGACTTCACATGTAACCTCTTAGATTCAAGCTGTTATCTCTGCCTGTAAAGTCCACTCCAAGTCTTCAGGCAAATTTTTTTCCCATGAGGTCTTGGTAATACTCTAAGGAGTACTACTGCATCCTGAGAACTGATGTCAATCACAGTATAAACTGAGGTTAGGACATCAGACCTATGACCCTACATTAGGTTGCATTAAGATCTCCATCTCTAAATTCTAGCCTTTTTTTCTTTTAACATCTGAAAAGTTGCAGTTGCAAAAGTTATTCAGAGAAAGGATTAAACTTTGTCTTTCATTTTGTATTTTCTGTAAAGTATCAATTATCCAAAAGTAAAAAATACTGATGAATATGAAATGAAATATTTTATGCAAAAAGTCTTTATAGTAGTGATCATTTTAAACAATCCACTTGAAAAGTCTCAGAAAGGCTTATGATAAAAGCTTATGAATTAAACATGACTTCTTCTGGAGCGAACAGGCAAGTTTCTGAATTACATTAAAATTAAAGTCATGTTGATTTTTTTGTTTTGCCAAAGTAGAATTTAAGAATTAAGGATTATATACTCTTACCGGTATCCAGAATTTACATAAAGGTAAGGTTTTTCAAATAGGCTGAGTGCCTGTTTTTTTAGGATGAAGGAATAGAGGGGCGTTTTTGCTTTGTTTTGTATACAGCAGCTCCTGACAACAAATATTCTGTGTGACCATTTTAAATTAACCATAAACTATTTATGAAAGAAATTTTTCCAGTTTATCTAAGTAAGACAAAGTTTAAAATGCTACTGTTTTGTGAATGAGGGCCTCAAGCAGGACATTATGTATCTAACTGTGAAAACTTTCTCCCATTTTCTTTCTGATTTGATTTATACAGTTGACTGTTTTATACTGTATAGTGTTTTCTAAATATAACACTTGTCTTTAATTATTTGGATTACTGATGGAAATGAGGAGTTTTCTCTTCAAAGCTGCACAGTCACCTTCCACTTCTTTTTGTCTCAACATCCTTTGTTCAGATTGTTATCGTGGCAATGGAAAGAGTTACATGGGGAACCTATCCAAGACAAGATTTGGGCTAACTTGCTCCACATGGGACAAGAATATTGAAGACTTACGTAGGTGTGTACATATGAAACAAAAAGAGATGGTTCAGTGAGTCCTGAATAAATACTGCCTCCAGATGGCATCTCTTTTTCTTCTGCAATGATTCCAAAATAGCCCCTTATGCCCTGGAGCTTTCAGTATCTTTTTTTTTTTTTTTTTTTTCCCTTTAAATGTATTACACAACATGTCTTTGTTAAGGCTAACCACTAATTGCAGGGTTTGGGATGTTAGCGTTTAGTTTACTGGCCTGGTTTACCAGGCCTTACTTTGTCCTTGAAAGTTTTGTTCTATGACAGAATAGCAGGAATGAAGTAGGAAACAGTTATCTCATCAATCTGATCTCATAGCTCGTGCTGCTTGAAGCAAGAGGTTGGACTTTAAGCTACCTAAGTTCCCTTGCAGCATGAAATTGAATCTTGAGACTATGATCTAATGATACTGACATCAAATGACATGAAAGGAACTTGCAGTTTCTGTTGTTTATCATATTCAGGTAGTGGAAATGGCAAGTTACTTTATTTGTTAATGTAAAAAATGAATCAGCAGTAAGTACAAAAGAAGGTGTGAGTTTTCAAGACTATTTTGGTCATGTGCTGTCTTTGCTTGTTCAGAATAGTAGATCAGTAAATGACAAGAACACATACTGCACAGAGATTCATCAAAAATGTTCTATGTATGAGATATTACACACATTAGTGTCTCAGATGGAAACAGTTTTTCCTTCATTTTCCTTTAGTTTCTGAGGTAGATGTGATTATTTCAGTATTACCTTTGCTACTTGTTGAGTTAGGGCTCATGAGCACCACAGTCATAGTGCCCAACATATTGCCCTCTGGAATTTGGCTGTCCCAGGGCCAGAGGCAGAATACATATTCCAGCATGATGTCCATGTAAGGAAGGAAGAGGTTTAAGATCATGCATTCTGAGAGCTCTAATAAGTTTTCAGTTAGCTGTGAATGAGACTGGATGCTTGCTGCAATTGCATTCATACAGTCTTGAGCACAGATGAGCCTTTCTTCTCTTACTCCCACAAATTTTCCATCTGGGAACATCTTTTGGGAGTTACCTGTCTCACTGCAGCAGTTACTCTGGTTATGGGTGTGCTAGAGGCAGCATGCATGGATGGTTATGAACTGAAAAAGGGAGTGCAGCTGTAAGTTCAGAATCTTGTAAGTGTCTATCTGATAAGCCAGAAATAAACAGATTTCTCTGCTTCGGATTTTTACCCTAAACTTTCACCTTTAAAAGTGCCTCATGTAGGTTTGCAATTTAGGAGACTTATTGCTACAGTTTGTCTGAGCCATTCATCCTTCTCCTTGCCTGCTGCTCAGTCTGCCAAACTTTCTTGTGTTTGTCTTTGCTTTGTCTAAGATTCATCTTTTTTTCAGATTCAGTGCTCCCTTGTACTAGCTGTAAATCTGGAGGAAGAAGGTACCTGTGTTCCCAGAGAGGCCTGTAGATTTGCTGAGGGCAACACATGCTCTCTTCTAATCGGTGTAATGATCCCTGCTGAGAGTGTTCAGGGATTTTAGCTTTAATGGCAGACCAATAAACCTCCCAGCTGTCCAGTGGACACAGAGCTTAAAATATCAACTAGAAGAAACTTGGACCCAGATCCAGCAAATATGTGGGACTCATCTTCCCTTTGATTTTAACCAGCCCTAAACCCTGACCTGTAAGCTTCTCAATCAGCTAATACTACAATATGGAGCAAGGCAACATTTAACCTTTGAAAATTTGGGCTATAGTATAAAGCTTTTCAGCACTTTGAATTTTTTTTCCCTGTAGGCATATACAAATATTCAGAGAACCAGATGTTAGTAAACTGAAGAAAAACTATTGCCGCAATCCAGATGATGATTTTCATGGTCCCTGGTGTTACACAGATGATCCTCTAGTTCCCTGGGATTACTGCCCTATTTCTCGATGTGAGTACTTAGTATGCCTCAGGCGCTGTCAACTGTGCAGTCCCAGTGAAGCCATGGTGTCACATGCGTAGGCATACCTTTGTACTGTCACTTGTGACAGCAGATAATGTGCGATTCTATCAAGAATCAATTGTGCATGACTGAGAAGGAACGGACAGAAGCTGCTTGTGTAATATATGAACAAGGGGTCATTTTCCTTGACCAGCCTGGAGATTTCAATGCTTATTTATGCAGCAGGAGCATAAAAAGGCTATTACAGATGGTTAAACATTTTCCAACAGATCTAGCTATTGAATGAGTGCTGGATGGAGACAAAGAATTGTCTAGTGGTCAGAAAGCTGGCTATGGCCTCAAGAAACCCAGAGACAGTTATCTTCTGTGCTACAAGCTTCACAGACTCTTTGTGTGATCTGTATTTGTTTGTAAGGTTAGGATAACTCACTACATATATGCTGAAGTGTATATGTGCTATATAGATTAGATTCTGCTTTTGGATGTTTATGGGATGATCTAATTCTTGGAAAGAACTAGGAACATCACGCCTTTAAAGTTGCATGTTAAAATCTAAATAGCTTAAATAAACAGAATTAAAGACCCAAGGGAATTCAGTAATAGACTGATGTTCAGTGGAAAAGGATAGGTTTATGCTGAAAAATGTGCAATTCCCATTTATGTTCTTTTTTTTTTCTCCAATTCTTATTTCTAAATCACTGTGCTGTATATCCTGAGAGAACAATTAAATGGTAAATCAGGCCTTTGAATGCATGTCTGTGATCTCTAGAGGTTAAAGATAATGTTACATTCATTCCCAGCAGAAATCTGCTGTGTTTCCTCATAGTCTGAACTGCAGCATCTCTAAGAAGTGATACTTCAAGTCTCAGGTGATATTTTGGCATCTGTGTGAATAGTAAACTAACTGCAAAAGGTTATTTGTGTCAGTGTAGATAAAGAACAACAGCTGAAGGAATATAAATTTTATTCACTGTAAATAGTGAATATATAAGTTCATTATCCGCATCTATGAATTCCTAAGGAAATATTCACAACAAACATTTATAGGTTATATGGCAATGGTATGGTTTCTGGAATCAACCTCCAGAGATGGAATATGTCTGTTTTACAATTGTAACTCATATGGACAAATATTAAACTACTAGTAGCTCACGCAGGTACTGATAACCAGCTTAACCAGTACAGAAAAATGCTAGCAGTTCCCAAATGTGCTCACTTGATGCCTTTAGCTGGTCTCTTCAAATAGCACTCACTCTCTGTATATGTATATGCACATATATATAGATACACATATATATATGCATACACATACATATATGCATATGTGTATACACACAAATGGAAATTTAGCTATGTATATAAATGTATACCTTTAGAAAGGGAGAGAAAGATTTACTTAATGCTGGAAATCTAGTTGGATGAGACTGTTTCAATTTTACCTGTGCAAATTTTTAGTAGCTACACCTATACCTCTAGCTTGTAATGCTGGGTCACTCTGCAGACTTTGCTGAAGGCAAGAATTTTGAACGAGGTCTAAGCAAGCGTACTGTAACTATATTTTGACTTGGACTAGATGCAAGAACCAAACCAGATTCTGGGTAACACATTTTGATAAGGATAAGTTTTTTGCTGATAGCAAGGGAAAAGGAAATTTGAAGTTTCAAAGGTTTTCAAGGAGATTAGGATTTTTCATTAAATCTGATTTATATTTAATTATGTGACTTCAATACTTCCTGAAAGCTTATAGAAAAGTCACAACTTCATTTTTCAGTACTTGCTCTTATGATAGTCTGACATAATAGTCTGATGTATTCAGGATTCAGCCAAGAAGGAAAATGTTTTAAACTCCTGTTGCAAAATATTTAATTATTTACTTCTACTGGGATGAAATTCTGCCTTTCTGTTAATCCTTACTAAACTGTGCTTCTGCAGAGTAAAAAAGGAATCACTGAAGTTTAAAACTTTGTGAACTATTAAAATTTACAATATGTTATTTGCTGTTTATTTTGTTCAACTGTTAGATATGTTTTAATTTTGTATTATGGCTATCTTATGTGTCTGCCTAGGTGAAGGGGATACAACTCCTACTACAATCAGCTTGGATGGTAAGTAAATCTGCAGAAGTACTGTCCAATGCATGTATTGCATCCTCTAAGTCTAGCCATATCTTTCCTATTGGGAAATAAAAGAAAGATCAGTTAAAGATTAAAACCAATATAGATTAAGGAAAACAGCTTTTACAGGAGGAAAATGTAGAATAGTTTTATTATACTCCTTTATGTATATTCACTATCCTGTCTTGCCAGTGGTGAGATATGGTAATGATTTAAAATGTTTTCTTTATAACTATGTAAATAACCCCCCCCCAATTAAATATATATAATTTATATTGCCAATGAATATTTATATAGACTGACTCAGCTTCACTGAAGTAGGTTTGATGCTCTAGAAACATATTTCGATAGTGCAGGAAAGTTAATCCATAATAAATATTGACCTTATTGTGGTCCTTATGCGCAACTGTACAGGTTTCCTACCGCTGTTTTTAGTAAAATGTGATCTCTGGACCTGCTTTCAGATACTGTCATTCCTTGTGCCTCGACAAAACATTTGAGAGTTGTAAATGGAATCCCAACACAAACTAACGAAGGATGGGTGGTTAGCTTGACGTACAGGTAACTGTAACTTTGATTAGAAAGACAATATATGTACTAAGATCTTGGTTTTGAAGCTGTAGAACTGGCCATAATAAGAATGCTCTGGAATGCAGTTAAATTCTGTAAAAGCAGAAAAGCAGCATTCCTGGAACATCAGGTGATTTTATAGTATTCACTCTGTCAGTGAAATATTTACATGTTCATTGTCACTAACTTACACACATGAGCTTGTGAAGCATTCATAGCATTCTGCTTTTTTGATTAGCTGCTGCAAACTTTTTCATAACATTGGCTTAGCATCCAGCACTAAACTGTTTATTTTAGAAACTGTTACACACACACAAAAAATGAGTTTCATATAAATATTTTCACTTCAACAACAGTGCATTTAGTTGAGAAGTGTTGGATTCAGGATTTATATCTATGTCAAATTTAGCTTTCTACTCATACCACTGCATACAATTTAAAGTAGGAGCTATAAGGAAATCCTTTTCATTCTCTAAACCAAGACCGTAATATGTACAGCTGTAAATGTGTATTACATTATGGCAGATCTTAAGTTACTACTGTGTAAAAGCCAGAACATAAATTACCATTTCCTATGTTCATTACTCTGGTTCATAACTCATCAGCTGGAAGTGTTAATCATTAATATACCTCATGTATCAGCCCTGTATCTTCTATAATGGAGAAAAAAAAAAAAATTCCTTTTTTTTTTTTTTTTTTTTTTTTTGTTCTGGTGATATAAACTATACAAACTAAGATATGGCTTAATTCTGTTACCTTATGATTCCTCATCTCCTTTAAAACCGTGTTGTAACAAGGTCTCAAATGGAAAAATGGAGTAAAGCTAAACCTCTTCTTTTCTACACTGCTTCATTGCTAGAGAAATTCTGCAGTCCTTCCCATTCTTGATGATCTTTGCATCTTATGAGATCAAATCAGAGCTAGACCTTTCTGGAAGGGTTGTGGAAGATCCAGAAAGACATTTCTAGAGGACCATCACTCTATTCCTAGACTAAATAACTAATCAGGTGGGCTAAATCATTCCTGGAAAAGTTTATCTGTGACCTTGCTTTTAAAGCAGCCTTGATGTTTGAGGAACTTTTAGACAGGTAAGGTGAATTACATCTGGGTGCCTAGAAATTAAATAACGTATGTTAAGGCAGTTGAACCTGGATTTTGTGCTATGCAACAAAATTCCATTAAGTAGATGTATGCTTAAATGTTTGCAGATTCTTCTCTGAGAAGGGGATTCCTGGAATACTCCAGCAGCAAAATATATTTTTAAGTATTACATGTGGGCATAAAAATGTAGTTTTATTTTCGTATTGTTACCAAGGAAGCAAATAGAATGTTGTCTGAAACAAAAACTTAGCCTCTTAAGGACTTTTGCAAAAATCTAACTACACACCTCAAAATGGAATTGGCATGTCTGAATGGTAGAGGCTTAGTGCAACATAGGTACTTGTATTCATATTTGGTAACCAAGGCCCATTTCTAAATATTAAATCTATCAGTGACAAAATTTCTTATATATTGAATCCAGATCCTCTTATCAGGTGAATTTAAGTGTATTTGGATGAATTTAATCTATTTAATTGAATCAGTTCTAGATTTGTCCCATGCTTAAATAATAACTTTAACCTTCTCATGCATAGTAGTCAATCTCCTAAAGCAGAGGATACAATCTTATAAATTCATCTTGATAACTAGTGATGTAAACATAACATGGAAGTATACATATGCTCCCTGATTGTGACTTTTTTTTTTTGTAATAATACTGGGCAGAATGCATATTTTAGAAAGAAACCAACCTTTTGGATCAGATATTTTGTTCCTCAATCAAAATACAATTAAAAAAACCCTAACATAGGCAAGCATCTGTGTTATTCTGATGTCTTTGATCTCCATACAGAGTCTGGGCTCCTTCCAGAAGTTCTTTGCAAAGCTTTGAGCATTTGTGCAATTTGAATTTATAAATTCTAAGATTTTAAGCTTTTCCTGAATTGCTGACAATTCTGATTCACTTTCCAAAGAGTGCAGAAAATAAATGTGATTTTGGAAGCAGAAAGAAGGAAACTAATTAATCTGCATTCCACGGTTGTCTTTATTTTTGAAAGAACTGTCATGCTTAATTGCTTTAATTTTACTTGATATATTATGCAGTAGGTTTTCTATAATCATATGTAGGATGTCACACATTGCAGATTGTTTCCAATTGAAATATGTGGGGACAGAAATCTCACAGGGCTTGTAATCAAATAGGAAGTCTCCACCTTGAGGTCAATGCTTTGAATAATACCTACATGAATAATGATCAAATGTTGTTTACATCTGGTGGCAGTTTGGGGACTTGCTTGAGTGTTTCAGTCCAGCTCCTATTACAAAGAATTAGCTTGCTTTTTTTTTTTTATTATTATATTTTTTTAATTAGATTTCATTGCAAATTCAGTTTTGAAACAGCTAAATGAACAGAGTGACTGAGTTTCTCTTTGCTCTTGGTTTTTACACATTGGAGTAAATTTCTGCAAGTTCATGTTACTGTAAGTGTTGAAACTGTAGGGCAGAGGGATGGAGATGTGTTTTTTGCAGACTGACAGTCATCTACCTTTCACTAGCACGGCGAAATACATACATACATACATACATGGGGAACAAAAGTATTCTTTAAATGTTTCGAATATGTAGAAAATCATTCTATTACCTCTTTTTTTAATTATTTTTTTCTTCTTTCTCCCAGGAATAAGCATATCTGCGGAGGTACTTTGATAAAGGAAGAGTGGGTTCTAACAGCAAGGCAATGTTTCCCTTCTCGGTACAGTAGTCTGTAGTTTTGCAATATTGAAATACGTCTATTTTTGGGATCTTATCAGCACAACATTTCTTCAATTTAAATGAAGCTTTTTTCCCTCCTGTTTGGCTTTAACACTGCTATTCTGATATAAAAGGCCTGTGGGACCTTGATATTATCTGTTTTTATTGTTGTTAATCTAAAAGGGTTCTGGCTATTCTACATAGAAGTATAAATATGTTTTCCAACACTAATGGTTAGACAATTGCCTCTTTATGAAAATAATCTCATGCTTCTGCTTAGCTGGACAAAATAAAATAGAAAACTTGGGCAAATCCCAAAAAAATCAAAGGTTTATATTGTCCAAGGATCTAAATGTTTGGATACCATTAGGAAACAAAAATTAGATTTTAGTAATAGTTTAAATTATGTAACGGCTTCAGACCAAAAGCTTACATCAGAGCATGTTGATTTTGGAATAGAAGTTGGCAGCATAAACCCATTTCTGGTGAAGAGTATTAGTTAAGATCTAGCATTTCAAACAGGTTTTTTTTTAGTTATTGTATCATATGCTTGTCAAAATCCTAACTAACTTGCCTCATTTAGGTACAAAGATTTGAAAGATTACAAAGCCTGGCTTGGAGTCCATAATATCAAAGGAAAGGGAGAGGAGAAGCATAGGCAAGTTCTGAATATCTCCCAGTTGGTATATGGCCCTGCAGGATCAGATTTGGTCTTACTGAAACTTAGCAGGTTAGTAGCCATTATTGTGAATTCCAGAACTTTCAACCAAAGAATGAGATTCTTTCTAAATAAGACTTTCAAATTCAGTTCACTGCCATCTTTGATACTGCATTTGTTACCGCATGATGGTGATATCTCTATAGAATAAACTTCCAATGGAAATAAATCTTAATTGATGTATGCAGAAATGCAGATTCATCTACCTTGATCAGGAAGCAGATGTTACTACTGAAAAATTGTGCCTATATGCTTTTCTAGATAACTTTTCTAACCAAGTTAGGTTTGTTAGGAGGGTTTTTTGGTTTGGTTTGTTTGTCATTTTGTTGGGTTTTTTTTTTTTAATAATCCACAGGCACTAGTATATGGTCTTAATTTATAGAATAAGCACCTGATTGTAACTAAGATATCTTAGTGTATATATGAACTTTCAAACTTTCTCCATATTAACAAAGCTGTATATTCAAACAAAATGCCATCATTACTTACTTTTAAGATGAAAACCCAAGTTAAATAGCACAATAGTGCTGACAGCATTTCAAGAAATCTTTTGACAGTTAACAGCTGTAGCACAAAAAATAGGTAGAAGAATCTATCAAAGACAGAAAAGAATTGGCACAGGTTTTGATTCCTGTTGAAGTTATTTTTCAGATACTTTTTAAGAGGTTAAGTAAAATTCATTGTATCTATTATTTGTTTTCTCTTTTCAGACCTGCCATATTGACAAATTTTGTAGAAATAATCCGATTGCCCATTTCTGGATGTACCATTCCAGAGAAGACCAGTTGCAGTGTTTATGGATGGGGATACACTGGATGTAAGAAACTATTTTTAAAAACTAAATGAATGCGTTGACAGCTTACTTCCTCTTGTCACTATAGGTGAGACTGCTGGTATTGCCTGATGCCACGATTGTGCAAGTTTTTTGTTATAAAACGCAGTTTCTATTTTTTCCCAATTTTGTAAATATATGAGCATTTCACCTGAGATCATTTAATATTAAATGTTTTCTCTAGTCCAACTACTATTTTTTGTTTGTTTAATGGACAGGTGAAATGATTCAAACATTTCAAAGAATGAACTAGCAAAATGTATTGTTCTACAAGTTTACAAAATCTGGCAAAATTATTTTGCGGAGTTCTAAACCTTTTTTGAAACATTCCAATTCATCTACTTAAGCAGTCTTTCTGTATCCCAAAGCAGG
Organism: Lathamus discolor; assembly: GCF_037157495.1. Lineage (NCBI taxonomy): Eukaryota > Metazoa > Chordata > Aves > Psittaciformes > Psittacidae > Lathamus > Lathamus discolor. The sequence goes on along the minus strand of NC_088884.1, from coordinate 33,130,557 downwards.
CCACCCTGTGGAAAAACTAATAGAGTCATGTAATCAAAGACATAATTAACATATGCAATGACATTGAGTTAAGGATGCACAGGCAGTCCTAAGTCTGGCATTCCCTAACTTTTCAGTACTTGACATTACAACCTTACTAATGTTTATTAAACACAGTTTTTCTGCGAAGTAAATAGAAATATGTGAGAGAACAGACATTTAGTTAGCCTGGTAAATACTATATTTGCCTAATTATGTGTTGATGATAAAGTTAATAGCTGCCAGTTGACAATAATTACTACAATAATTGCTGTGCTCAAATGTCATTTTGCCACAGACCCTGAGTAAGCAGCAGCAACATATTCATGCTCTCCTGGAAGCAGAGCAGAAACTAGACCGTAATTCTGAGGCTCTCTTCTTTGTAGCCATTACACTGCATTTCTTTGTGGGTGGCAAGTAATCTGTACCAGCCCTTTCCCAGATACTATATTTGGTGTTCCCAGCGTGGCCATATTAACCATCCTCTGCAGGGAATGGCTGTCTGGAGGACAGGAAAGTCAGGCTGGAGCATGGTGCAGCATTGCAGGAAAGCTTAGCTTACTAGAACTGATAAGGAATTTGAAATGCTGTGGAGTTACATAATGCAGTGAATACATAACATCTGTCTTCCAAGGGCTTTGTACTGTATTATTTTATGCACTACTTATTATAATCCTCACAGCATCCCAGTCAGAAAAGCAGTGTCACTTCCACTTTTTTTCAAGAAAGCAGGATAATAAGTCAGTGAAGGGCAAGCTTGTTGTTTTCTTTTGATGGCTAGGCAGAGAACGGGCAAGTCTAGGCCCTTTATTTATCTTTGCAGCTTGTACAGACTTGTCTTTCGACATGTAGAACAAGAGTAAGCTCCACAGGGCTCCTGCTTCCTGACCTTCACACTGATGAATGGAGATTGCACAAGGCTGTGGCTCTGCCCTTGCAGGCACAAAGTCATTCAGTGTAGCTGAGCCAGCAAAGAATAAGAAAGACTCTGCTCTGTTACAGTATTTTTCAAGTCACAAATCCTTCCCTAGGCCGTGGCAGGCACTCTTACATGCTAAATTGTGTTTGAAGCAGGGAGCAAAATCCTCGCTCCACTCATGGGAGAGACGATGTTCTCAGGTCTGATTTCTGTGATGTGACAGGGCAAGCTGGTGGTGAACTGTAGGGTAAAACCAGATACCTATCCCTTGCTTCTAATACAAAAAACTTCTCCACATATCTTGAGAGAACTGAACAGACATGCCCATCAAACAAATTTCTTGCAAATCTCATTTTTAGCAAATATAAGAAATCCAAAAGACAAATGCATGGTGAGAATGGCGATGGACAAAAAATGTGATTACTGGTGGGAAAGTGCAATAACTGAAGTTACAGGAGTAAGTTTATTCAGACTTGTATCTTAAAATAGAATAAAGTTTTCATTCTCTTTCCAATCCTAGTAATTAACTACGATGGCCTTCTCCGGGTAGCAAATCTGTTTATTTTGGGAAATGAGAAATGCAATCAGTATCTCAAAGGGAAGATCACTGTGAATGAGTCAGAAATCTGTGCTGTGGCTGAAACCATTGGTGCTGGGCCTTGTGAGGTAAATATCTCATTTCCTAATACATTCTGAGGAGCTACCAGGTAGATATAGTTTAACAGAAATAATTTAGCATGTTTTTTTACAATTATTCTCTCTGCATTAAACTTTTACACCAAAAAAACCCTCTTTTAATATTTTGCACAGGAAAATTATTTGTTTCTAGTGATCTTTTTTCTGCAAGAGTGCAGGAAAAGGTTTCTTCACTTCAATTATACCTTACCACCACACTAGTAAAAGATTAGCATGAATGTTAAATATAATCACATGACTAAACACTTTAATAGACTGGGATAAATTTCTGTTTGTACAATAAGGGCTACAGTGGGCTGTGTGCTAGCAACAGCAGCATATTTTAATTGAGCAGAAAGCAAAGTCTGGAGCAAATTTAACTGTTTGATTAGATGAGGACTTGCACGCAAAATACAGAAAAGTCATTTTTCAACAGAGTTGATAAAGTTGTGAGGGAAGAAGAAAGATCAAAAAATGTACTGAGTTTCAGTATTACCCAGAATGGTGAAGCATTTGGTCTTTCTAATCAAACCTGAGCAACATATTGAGGACAGCAGTAACCTACCTCAGTAAAAAGTATAAAGTTCAATATTGTTTTGCTTGGGATTAGATTTGATGATGGAGAAAAGACATCTGAGAAGAAATGCTGTAAATCACTTATTACAGAAAGATATAATATTTCATGTGGAAAATCATCCTGATGACATATAGAAGGAGGACAGTCATAAACATTATTATGCATTTAGTATCTGGGACAGATGGTTTGCTAATACTGATCTTAATCAACTAGTGAAATTTTCTCTACCCAAGCATTCTACCAAACCATGGTGAACTGAGGTCTTCAACTGACTGAAGCCTCTTCCTTTTATTAATTTTCTACATGGTCATTATGTTATTGCAAAATATTTTCTTCAAAATCAAATATTTAATCATAAATGAGCTCTTAGGCATGTCAAGGCTTATAAATGAAACATCTGCATGGAAGTCTGCAGGGGATCTTGCACTTTGTTTTCTCCTGCTGGAAGGAATGGACCGAATTAATATTAGCAATCAGTCTTAATGACTGCATGGTTTCCTGCTCCCTGCGTTCCCCTTTGAAGCTACTTTTCTCAGCAGAGAACAGGCAGAGAAACAAAATCGGATTGGCAGGTGAAACTTTGCTCCTGAAAGTGTTTTATGAGCTGCTCTGATGGTACTGACATAGTTCATTGCTCATGCGGGAACTAATCTGCAGTCAGGAGAAAAAAAAATCTTAACCAAATAAAGGTCAAGCTTTGTTGTTTCTCTGGTGATCCGGAGAGAATACAATGCTAATTGTCAGCTTTTATTTTTTTGAAACAATATCTCACTATCTGATATGGACATTTACTGTCTAGTTTTGCAGATAGTTTGCTAGGTTCAGTGTATGTTTTGCCTGGATAAAAGCTGCAGTGTCTGTGTTGAACATAGTGTCTGTTGTCCAAGATCTATGTGAATGTATCTACATTACTGTTTCAATCTAATTTAAATGATGCATTTTAGTGCTAAATAAGACCCAGATCTGAGTTGGCCATACTCCAAATGTTCTCTGAATGCACGTACTGGTGCATAGATGTCTCCTTCACTCAGAATAATGAACAAGAGCATTTTAACAAGTTATGTCTCAAAATTATGTCTGCAAAATATTACTTTTTACTATATTTGGAATTCTTCCCCTTATTAGTACACGTAGATTCTTATTCTAGGGCCTTGCAAGATGATGGCCTGACAGAAGAATATTAACCTGGCTTTGTCAGTAGTCTTTGATGCAAAGCCTTTTACCATAACACAGGTGTTTATCAGTCAACTCACTTTCTGCTTCCCTGGTTTATATGCACATAAGCAAATGTTATGCTTGCGGGTAACTGAAAGATGACAGTAAGGTCCGGTAGTCTGAAATCACTAGAATTACATGGAAAGATCCATCACAGGCTTTAATTTGCACGGGATTCAATGAAAGATTAAAGGCCAACCTTGGCATTGGTTCTCCTAAATCCTGGCTGTGAAAAAGATATTGGAATTTGGTTTTTGTCTTATAGCAAGGATAATTCTATTGCGTGTTCATTGAGCTAGGTCACTCCCAAAAGACACTAATCAGTAGGAGACAGGTGGGAGCTGTGTCTTGAAGCATTTTGAGAAGTGACGTTCTTTATTTTTTTCCTAGAGAGATTATGGTGGTCCTTTGGTTTGTGAGCAAAACAGACTGAAGATAGTAGTTGGTGTCATTGTTCCTGGCCGTGGATGTGCCATTCGAAATCGTCCTGGGATTTTTGTTCGGGTCTCATATTATTCCCGGTGGATACACAAGATTATGATGACCTACAGAAAACCCTGAAAACTTTACGACTTCTATTCAAAGAAAGATTTTGGACAGCACGGAATTAATGTGTAATGTAAAGATCAACAATTTTTTAACTACTTGATAGTCAAGTTTGTTGAGCTTCTTTTAATATTTATGGGTGGTTTTGGTGTTTTTGTCTATCAATCAGTGTTGTTTTATAAATATTGGAGTGACTTACAGTATATGCAAGTATGGTGACATATCTCCTGAAGATACTTGAATGGGTAAAAAATTTTGCAAAGACATTACTGGATGATAAATGGTTTTGTAGGAATAGATCATATGACCTCTTTTATGCTGCTCTTCAGATTATTTTAGGAGGAGAATCAAATCATAGTTTTATTTATCACATCTTATTCTTTCTATGAGCCATATATTTCTCTTCATATATTACAAAAGACCTATTGAGAGATATATGCATCTGTCAAGGACAGCATATATGATCATGTTTCTCTTTCTCCCTTATAAGAGGTCAATATATTATTAAAAAATAATCTCTTTAGAAATTAATCTTCATTATTGATGGACTTTGACAAGCCTGCTGCAAGCAGAGTTCTCATAGAAGTCAATATAACTTCCTTTTACATATTGGTTATAGAGCCTAATTCTGCAGTTAGTTCCTCCAGTGTGTATGTGGTCCCATAATAGATATCTCAAAATCCCTTTTGGATGAAGGATGAGACATAAAAGTGGATTGGTTAGTAAATTATCAATCATTTGTTTAAAGTTAGTCTCAGATATAGCTATAGATTTACAATGCCAAAAAGAGTATTTCATACAGATTGAAAAATTAATCCTGATTAGCTACTGGCAAACTTTGGCCATCATTGAAAGAAATTTGAATCAAATATGCCCAAATCTTCCTCAATAGACAAGTGTTAAAAACTCAGTTGATTCTAATTATTTTGTGTAAGTAACTCTATTTGCAGCAAGAAAAAGAATAGTTAGAATAGTTGGATCTGGCACCTAGCTGAGAGACTTAATACTGGGAAAAGTAAGTTGTACATTAATAGGCTTTCAGAGACTTAAGATCTTTAATAAAACCTTACCTAGATTTGGACAAATTTATATCCTCTGTATAATGAATTTCAGGGTAATAAAATTATTGCAGATATTGATATAATCTTGTATGTAATATGGAAAACATCACCAAAAGTTTAGTAGCTTGTGTTTTCTGCCTGTATGTAAAGCCATCACTTTATACTGATGGAGAAAGGGAACTAATAGTGTCCATGAAAAGCGCGTGTTCTCCTTTAGGCATTTACTGGTATGGCTGGAAGTATTACACAAATATGTTTTTATAGGTGGCACCAATTACTCTGTAATTTCTGGAAAATTGATACAACATATATCAAATTGTTTGTTTTACTACTGTACATGTAATTGCATAAGTAACTGCACTGTTACTTCACTTGTGACTGCATAACTGTAATTGCTTCCATTAGCAAATTGTATGACGTGTATCATATCTAACTGCATAGCCGCTAAGCTGACATCATGGTGTAGGACATTTCTAAAAGGACATTTCATTCAGAAGACACAGGGTTGAGTTTTGCCCTGCAAAAAGTAACCAGTTCAGGGGAGCTGTCCTGGGAGGCAGTCTTCATGCTGACTCACAAAAATATTTTCAACAGTGCACTTTCATTTCAATGGGACTCAAATATGCTTACATCTCCTGGGGAACTGGGATGCTTGTCAGCCCATGCTTAAGTGGTTTGGCATGCTAAGATTTGTGTCAAGCATCCAGAAGATTCTGCTGGCACATAGGAAGAAGTCTTTCAGCAAGCAGAGCTTCTGAAATTCCTCCTGATGTAAATAGTCTCTTCGAATAAGATGCGACTTCGCTGTACAGCAGATCTGGGGGTGGTGGATGCTACGCAGATAGTCTATACTGATACATTCCAGCTGCCTCTGAGGACATTATTCTCCTTTTGGGCTTTCTTGCTTGCCAGGCCTAAAAAGGATAGGATTTAGCCTGTTGTATTTATAGTTAATTATTGCCATGTATGTGAAGAACGTATTCTTAGTAAGTATATACTGACCATATCTTACTGAAAGGATTAACTTTTTAAGAGAAACTTTTAAAAAACACCAAGAAAGTTTTGTCTCCAGTCACAAGCAGAATGTGGATAAAATATATAACTCCATGTTCATTCTTTGTACTCTAAGAATTGTTATGTGCCCACTGTATTATATTTGCAGGCATTTTGTTATGTCTATCTAAAAAAAAAAAATCTTAAAATATTTTAGTTATAAGCTTCTGCTGTGCAGAAGACTGTGATTTTTATATATATATATACACATATATATATATGATAAAAATACTGTTTTTTGTTAGACAACGTGTAAGGATTTTTACCTGTTTGTTCTGGGCAGCACCTCTGTAAAATAAATTGTACAGAGTTGTTGCCCCAGAACTTAACATGTTTGTATGCACTTGCTTATCGGGTGCTCTTGCTCTCCCTATCTCAGTATGGAGGGCACATGAGACTCTGAAGAGCAAGGGAAGAGAAGAATAATGATATGTGGTAATGAATTTGTACTTCATTTATTCCTGTGAATATTTCTTGTTGGTACCAATGGTACCGTACCAGGCAACTGTTATAACTACAGGATTCTCTTAAAGGACACTCTATAGATATTTTTTCACTGTTCTAATCTTTTTCTCGCTGTGGTAACAAGGGAACGTGGTCTAGTGCCCATCTAAATTGCTGGAAACCCTCTTAACTAACTTCAGCAGGAGCTGGACTTTATTTCGTAGATGTGGCTTTTTTCATATATAGAATTAAAGGGTACAGAACTTAAATTCTTATCCAAGAACATTCTTAAATACCATTGAATTTCATCTTCATTCTCTTTGTTGTAACTAATCCTTGGTCTCTGAAAAGTATAAAAAATGGATATAAAATTTTTTAATTAAAGCCAAAAAGGTGATTTTGTGCTACTGAAGTTAGTTCAACTTAATTACTGATTTTCTTTGGGCATTGGAACTGGCTGATGCTTCTTTCTTTCATTAATGAAAACAATTTTCCCTTAGAAAAGCTTTTTTCCCTATCTCTTGTTCTTTCATAAACCTCATGACCCTCAGAGAAACTGTAGCTCTCATTGGGAATGTACTGGTCTAGATTTTTGCTGCTACTGCTGAAATCTTCTTTAGTTTAAAATTTAAATTCTCTGAGGCATTCTGCAAACCCTTGCTGCAGGTAATGCCAATGTACTTGACAGAGCTACTCACTTGAGTTAGAGCTTTTCAGGCGAGGGTCCATATCTATCTCTGAGGGTCAAAACCTACTCAGGCAAAATGTCCCTTGATATCAGTGAATGTGATTGTCAAAAGAGGGGGGCTCAGAGTTGCTCAGTGCTTTTTGCTATGGCCATGCGCTGAACTTTATGCATCCTTGTACACTGAAAAGCACACAGATTCTCAACTCCACAGCAACTGCAGCCGGAGGCGAGGCTTTATTGCTATCTTTCTGGAAGATTGCCTGTAAACTAGCTGACCCCCATGGAACCCGTGTGAAACCTATTGGATTGGTTGTTTAGCCTTGTTTCCTTATCAATTATTTTCTTCCTCCCTCACGTGCACTGGTATATTATTGTTTTATGAATGTTGGGGCTGCTGGCAGGAACTAACATGTCTTTTCATCCTAAAATTTTACATTGTTCCTTTTTAAACCCTTGGGCAATTTCGTATGGTGTTTCCTTGCATGGGATCCAAATTCAGGGAGCTGCCTGTGGAACTCGGTGTATGATAGGGAGCATTTTTTATATTTAAGTGGGAAAAAATAATGCTCCCATTAAATGCATCCATCTGAATGCCTAATGAAAAGGGAACACTGTGGTTATAACTTGGATTAAAAATCTTCTGTAATTAACTGCCTCTTCATTAGTTAATAAAGTTGGTATTTTTGTAACCTTGTTTACTCTTATTCTTAATAAAGTATTTTATAAAAAACAACAATTTAATTATCATTATATTTCTTATTTAAAGAAAAAGGTTTGGAATCCCATGGCTAGCCTCCCAGCTTTAATTTCAGTGAGGGATTTTAGTGTGCAGAGTATGGAGGAACGGTACTTTAAAGACCTTAATGTGTGTAATAGCAGAATTGCACATAAAATTAAATATATAGTCAAATCCATGCTGTGAGGCTGCTGTGTCTCCCCAAGAGCTTCCTGATGGAAATCTGCACTGAGAATGGCCTAAGTGTATCATGGAGAGTTTATATTTGCAGTAGAAAGGATGTGCTTAACCTAAACATGAATATTTACCAAGAGGTTTGTAGCTCCTCACAATTCCTGTATGAGAGGCTTGGAATTTTAAGTATTTCTTTAAATAAACTTTACACTTCAGGGAAGGGCTTACTGTATCACTTTGTACTACTGATAGTACAAAAGATGATACAAAGGAGACCTATAACTTGAGCAAACCTAGGTGCTGCTGCTGCATTTAATATCAAAAGCAGCCATAAGCAATAGCTTGCAAAGAAAGAAACAAGCAACATTCTTATTAGCCCTATCAGATTAGCGACTGTCCAGCCGAGTACTGTCAAGCTCCTATAGCATCATAGCACTCATTCAGCAAGTTCAAGTAAGAGACAGTAAGTTAATTACTTCTATTTCATTATCTAGCTGAAATTTCAAAGCTCTAAGCATTTCTGGTTACACTGCAATTCTGATGATTTAAACATATACTTGCTAACAACTGCAGCTATATCAACAGTGAATCATTCTTCAAATAAACCCATGTGCAGAGTGTTTGAAGTCTGATTCTGAATTTTCCATGGTAAACATCACTTTTTTTTTGTTTGTAGTCCAAAAAGGGAATTTTCTAATTGATTCATAAGGTCAGTGGATTTTATCAGGAACTCCTAAAATCAATGGGAAGCTTGCCAATAACTCCAATCATGCAGGGATGCTTCCAATGTTATAAAAATCTAGAAATAGTACATATGCCAAAACCACATCTTGCTGTAGTTTTATATTCTAAGAGTTAAGGATGTTCAAATGACCTGTCTACCTCCTGGGAGCTATGAGAATTAACTGCTTGTACAGCAATTTACACAAAAAAAAGATCCATAGAGGAATATTGCCTTCATTTTATATCCTGTCACGGCTTTCTTTCATAGTTGCAAGAACACTATAATCTGCAAATGATAAATGGTGAAGACCCACATCAGTGTTCAGTATTTGCTTTCCGCTCTTTGTTATTTAACAAACCTCGTGTGAACAGAGCAGGCCATTTAGTAGAGTTCAGTTATGTATCTATTCTGCCTTCAAAAGCATCGATTTCTGGACAGCTATGTTCCAATAAAAACCACGTGCAGTAAATAGGAAGGAAAACAGCTGGAGTGAAAAAGGCAAGCCACAAAAACATTAATACCAAAGTAAGCCCTAAAATAAAGAGATAATTTTCATTTTCAAGTTGGCTCAGTTTTTATGGCATAGGATATGTGGTGTGAAAAACTGCAATAGAATAGCTTAATGGCCTCAGCTTTCCTAAAGCTGTTACACTCTGGGAAGGTGCAATGAATTCTCCATATGGTCACAGAAGATGTAGTGCCGGTTGTGCTTCTGTATCTGAGGACCTGACCCTGCCAGCATTGAAATTACCATCAAAACTTCATCTAAGGCTAATGGTAGATTCTAAATACTCCTTCTGGACCCCTTGGACTTTGTCATGGGACTATTTCAGATCCTGGCTTAGTAAAGCATTTAGAGCATAGTCCCGACTGGTACTAAGTGGCAGAGGAGAAAAGTATATGTTTTACTTCAAACCTGGGTATCAAAGTTCCGCTGAAGATTATCAACTTTAGTCAGTCATAGTCTAACTGAATATAAGGATTGGTTGATTTGCTTACTATTCAAATATTTTTCATTAAAGTAATAATAATTAAAAACACAGGATGGATGCAGTTACTCTTAATGCAGTTTTTATACACATAATAAGAAATGCCTTAGGAATTCCTTAGGGAAAAGCTCTCCCCTAGAGCAAAAAAACCTGCAAACTTCAGAGCGCAAAAGATGTTGATGTTTGCCTGGAACACCTTAAGATGTGTCTCTTTAAGCTAGTGTTGTCCTCAATTGGGTTATTTGATATTCTACTGGGAGAAAAGATTATACACAGGTGCCGTGGTTTAAACCCAGCCACACAGCTCGTTCACTCACTCCCCCCGTTCTTGCCCTCCCCCTACTCCCGGAGGGGTGGAGAGGAGAATCAAAAAGAATGCAACTCCCATGGGTTGAGATAAGAACAGTTTAGTAACTAAAGTATAACACAAACCACTACTGCTATCACCAATAATAATAATAAGGGAAATAACAAGGGAAGAGAATACAACACCTTAGCACCAGCTGATGGATAACTTGTCCCACCCCACCCAACCAAGCACTGACCAATACCTCGTCCAACCCTGCAGTGCCCCAGCCCTTCCGGGTAACTCTCCGTTACATCCTGGGCATGACGTGCTGTGGTATGGAATACCTTTTTGGCTGGTTTGGGTCAGGTGTCCTGTCTCTGCTTCCTCCCAGCTTTCCCTCCTCCCTGGCAAAGCATGAGGCTCAGAAAATCCTTGGTCAGACTTAAACATTTGTGTGATTGGCTCTGTTCCCAGGCCGAAAGTCAAAACACAGCGCTGCACCAGCTACTAAGAAGGAGAAAAATGACTGCTACTGCTGAACCCAGGACAACAGGAGAGTGCAATTCATAGTAATTTATTAAAAATAAGGTATGAAATATAGCATTAAAGGCACACATTGGATTAGACAAGGCTAGTATAAAACACAAACAAAGCTATAGTCCTCTCTACTTGAGAGAAGCTTTATCTTGAATAATATGTAAGTTTATAGTATTTAATTCAGTTCTGATTATGCTAACTAAAAACTTTACAGATGGTTTTCTTTCCTTCAGGATTAATGTCAACATTATACACAGACTGAGCATATATGCATTTACATCAACATTGCTATTACAAACCATGTCAACAATAGTCTCACGTCTTGGGCGTAAATATGCCATCTGCTGTTCAGCCTGGTGTTTAACAGTACTGTAACTTCATGAAGCAGCTGCAAAACTGCCACCACATAGTTTATTCTCTCCTTATTTTTACTTTTTTCTATTTTTTCTAATAAATGAGAGCTCAGAAAATTTGCTGTTCATAGCAGTGTAAGGTGTAGAAGTTGTGCATTAAACACTCATTTAAAAACCTCTGTTTTTCATTGCTGTGAATCCTCACGTGATAGCTAGGTCCCAGTTATTGCCTGATCCTGAATTCTTTGAAGTATATGTTTCTGCTGGCAAAGTACTACATAGCCTAATTTTTCCCTGTTGAATATATTCAGAGTATACCTCTGAGAATACCTGTAGGAGATGAAAACTCGTTGCATTGCTGAAATATTCAGATATCAGCCTTCAACTACCCACCCTGATGTTCCTAGCTTGTCATCGTGTACATTAACATGGGGGAAGAAATATGCTAGTGGGATAGATGGATTCTACACATCCCACATCAGCTAGGCTTTGCTATCTGGGGAGGCGCTCCGCAGCCTGCTATACTGTCATAGTTTAAACCCAGTCAGCCACACAGTTTCTACTCCCTTCCCCCCTGTTTCTTCCTTTCCCCCCTCCCCCGCTCCCAGAGGGATGGGGAGGAGATTCAAAAGAATGTAACTCCCACGGGTTGAGATAAGAACAGTCCAGTAACTAAGGTATAGCACAAACCACTGCTGCTGCCACCAATAGTAATAATGATAAGAGAAATAATAAGGGAAGAGAATACAATACCACCTGCCAAAACAAGCCCAACAGAGAAGAGAGTGCCCTTCCGGGTGCCTCCCAGTTACCTCCCCAGTCATGATGTGCTGTGGTATGGAATACCTCTTTGGCTAGTTTGGGTCAGGTGCTCTGTCCCTGCTTCCTCCCAGCCTCCTCTCCTCCCTGGCAGAGCATGAGACTCACAAAGTCCTCGGTCAGAGTAAACATTACTGAGCAACAACTAAAAACATCGGTGTCATCAGCGCTGTTCCCAGGCTGAAAGTCAAAACCACAGCACTGCACCAGCTACTAAGAAGAAGAAAAATTGACTGCTACTGCTAAACCCAGGACATATACCAAGCCATCAATACATAGCCAGGGGCTTGATGTGACTAAGCACTAACGAAAACAAGGTACACAAAACAAAGTACACACCACACCCACACAAATGCACACAGATGCCTTTACGATGGTATCTCACTAATTCTAATCTTCTTGATCTACACAGATAATTTAGGGAAAGGTTTATTGTAACCTGGGATTTTCCCTGTCCTGTAGATCTGTGGTAACTGAAGTGCCTTAGTACACTAGCAGGACAGCCTGAGAAGGAAGGTCTTCATACCAAGAGCACTCATCTCACTTTGCTTAATAACCAAGAATAGCAAAGGGAAGCTTAGTGGTGACAGCCATGAGTATGAATTTTTCAGACCCTGAATTTGCACATTTCTGATGGCAAACTTCTGGAGTGTAAGCCTGAATTGTGAGAAAAAGTCTTCATGTCCAGCATCTTTGCCCACACTCCAGACTAGCTAGATCCAAACCAATCAAATCAGTTGTGTGGTGTGTGTGTCTGTATTCATACACATGTACCTCTTCTGCCTGAAGCACTGTAGAAGCTCTGGCACTGATGTTATTGCCATGAAAGCAAACAAGTAGGCCTGGTTAGTGTTCAGCCAGCTGCCTACTGGTTTGGAAACATCAGTGTTGCTATAATCTGCATGTGAAGGCCCTGAAAATTAGGAGTTAAAAAGCTTGGCCTCAGCAATTAAGATGCTCAAACTCTCAGTAATAACCATTTGCATCTACGCTAATTGGATTGATGTATGGGCCTTTGGAAGCCCTTCTGGATGCTTCTTTTCCTTTTATTCCACTTTAAGGTATCACCAGGTGTTAATGTTAAAGTTGTCTTAAACCTAAACATTTTCCCTGTAGAAACCTGCTTCCCTACTGGGGCTCTTTCTGGGCTGTTATTTAATTTGGTTAGGAGTCTCTTCTAAAGTTCTGGAGGGGTTTTCCAGACTGACTTTGTCTTAGCAAAGAGGCCAGGCTGTATTTATAAGTATGGTGTTCATTAATCCCCTTTGATGCCACTTAGTGTTAGCAACAGTTTAGTTTATATACCTCCTAAAACTAATCCCTGAGCATTAATACCTTTAAGTTTCTACTGAAGAATTCAATTTAACCTTACCTTCCTGCTTGGTTTATACACATGACTGGGGGGATGGAATGGCAGAAAAAAAGCTTTTAAGTTTTCTATAGCTGGCCTTTGGGTTAATGCTACTAAGTTTTCTTATCGGTACTTTTTCCCATCATGACACGCAGATCTTACCAACTCAGTATGTAGAAACATGTCAGTTTTATTGGTATGTTTGACAAAGACCAGGCTGGTTTCCAACTGAAATCTGTTTGTTTTCTCTCCAGCGTGCTCACTTACCTCCCCAGGCTCCCACTCTGTATGGCTTCCTCTAAAGAGGTATTTCCTTGCCCTATTGTGCATTCCCTTTCAAAATTGGCAACAGAGTTTTCTGTCTTTCCCACAGCAAACTAGAGAGGATAAACTTTTCTTGCCATTTCCCTGAAAAATTCTTCACGAGTAAAATATTCTTTATATTTAAAAGTGTTACCTTACCTCTGAATTTCTAACTGAATGCAGGAAGGAATATGAAGCTGATGTAAGCTTGAACAGCCAAAACTAACAGGAAGACACCTCACTTGGGCATGCAGCAAAACTTTTGGATATGCTTCCCATTTAAATATTTAAATATAGTCTTGGCATTCCCATATCCCTCTGAATGATTATTTCAGATGCTTAAAAAGAGATTATGAATTCCTTTCTTGGATGGGACGTGGTAAAGCACTGGTGTTGCCACAGGCTGCAGCATAGTGTGGTCCAAGGGACTCCTTGCTGACAGGCAAGGACTCTAGCTCTTTTTCTTCTCTACTGGGTTTTGGTGCTTATTTTCTTGTTTGCCTTGTTTGTTTGGTTGGTACTTTATTATTCTATTTTAATGCTGACAGGAAGAAAATAAACAGGGAAGAGTAGGACTGGTGCAAGTGATGTGTTTGAACTGTCTGCTGAGTAAGATTTATGGTCGGCTAAGGACAGCTTTTTGGAATGTTCTTTCCTTCACTCTTCTCTTGGCAGTTTTCTTGGCCTCCTTAGCTGTCTGAAGACACTTACGCTTTCTCTATTTGGAAAGTGCTTTCCTCATTATCGTCTCTGTAAGGGTTGAAGAGATGAAGTCACTTTGCCTCTCTTAGCCCTGCTTCACACTGCTGTCTAGATCCCTCAGTGCAGATTCAGGAATAGTACCGAGCACTTCACTGCAGGACATTTTCCTTCTGCAAAATACAGAGCAAAAGGCTACTTAGGCATACATGTGTTGAGGAACAAAATACAGCAAATGCACTGAGTGGAGTGGCATTTCTGTATTTGCCTTATTCTCTCCAGAGACCATGGCTATAAAGACAGAGCAGAAAAAGAAGTCCCAATCTGGAAAAAACTGTTAGAAAAGACTGTTGCTCTTACAGTAGGCTTTTGATTGCTCTTCAAGAGGGGCTACTCCTCATGCATAAGTAGAGAATGGATGCCTGCTTGAAATAGAGAAGTTCTCTAGAGACAAATTAAAAGGTTAGTGACTACTGTCAGGGAATTCTAAGTGTGAGAAAGCAGGGCAATCATTTAGGTCCCAGCCCATAGGAGTGGCTACTGAGGAGCCTAGGAACCACACTGTTTCTGACCGTATCTCGTGAGCTCTCCTGTTGTCAGGTCTCTTTCTCTGGAAGATTGACCTCTGAGAAGAAATTCAACATTGAGGGAGAAATTTCAGCAAGCTCTTATGAAAACACTCAGCAGTGTGCCACTGACTTCCCTGAGATCAGCCTTTTGCACATGAAGCTGGTTTGGTTTGGTTTGTTGTTTTCTCTCTGCTATGGGCAGATTGAAAAAGTGGCCTGAACCAGTTCATGTCTCTATCTGAATTTACTTTTCTGACTCCAGCTTAGAAGATGAAGATCAAGGGAAGAGAAGTTTCTCTAACAAATGTTTTCTTTCAGACCACATCCTGCCTATCGTTTTCCCAATTTCACACATTCATTAATAGGGGAAATGTACTGCATACAGAAAACAAACAGAGCTCTCCAAGTGAGAACATATAGCAATTTCATTCAGAAACACTCCTTTTAAGGCACAGAGTCTATAAAAACCACACCAAGAGAATACTGTACTCTGCGGTCATTTGTTAGTAAAGCTGACAGGAAATCAAAACTGAAAGAATTCTTCTGTAACTGCCAACTTGCTGTAATGGAAGCCAGGGGAAATATATTTATGTTTACTTGACTAAGAAGAAAGAAACCAAAACACATTTTCCTTCAATAACAGAGGGAGATTAGACCCTTACTAGTCACTTGTGTGCTAGACTTCCCTCCAGGCCTTTCCTAATGTTTTGTTTTGCATTCAAAACAAATAAAATATCAGCTCTTAGGAAAAGAAAATGTTTCATAGACAGTCAGAACTAAAAAGATCTTTAGCTACTTAACAGTTTGCCTGCCTAGTCTTAAGGATATTGGCTAGTACTTTGCATTATCAAGAGTTATCTTTGGATAGATGATTTTTTGCACAATAGAGATTGCAAGCCTGTAATGTGGCACAAAACTGCAGCTGCAAAGATGGGCAGCCCATTTAGAGGTATGGCTCATTAGGCTTGTTTTTGCCTCCAAAATTAAGTTTTATTCCATTGAAATAAATAACATATACTAGAATGAATTCGATTATTGGAGAGTCTTTCACCTTTCTTAGGACTTATTGTAGCAGATGCTAGGTCAATTGAATTATATAGAATGGAGGCTACGACTGATGTGATACTAAATGTGATCTCCATAGTTGGATATCTGCAAGAAACAGTTAAATGATGATAACAGTTAAACGAAGAATAAAAATAATACTAAATATTCCAAGGTCAGTCTCAGCATGAGAAAAAGAAGTCAGTTGATGTGCAAGATCATTGAACCAGCTAACTAACACATTAGATTTTGTGCAATTTAAAAATTCCACAGCAGGAACCATTGTATTTGTAGCAAGAGATGAATCTATACATGCCATCACCATGCTGTGCTGCTTTGTGCTTTTCAAATACTGCCATAATTTTCATAGTGCTGAGAAAGAATCTCATGCATAGACTTTGTGACATTACTCCTAAGTACTGAATTTACCTATAGGAATTCAGCCAGAATAGGTAGACTGTCACTTCTGATTTATTTAGCACAATAATAAAAACATGGATAAGATTATGCTGTATCAAACAGCTTAGGTTCTAATGTTGGACAATAATTAAACATAAATTTAACATCAAGCATAAACTCAAGTCCAACTGAGAAGTGCCTTTCTTCGAAGACACAAATAATCCAATGAATTTATAAAGCACTACTACCTAAGCTAGGAACAAAATAAACATAAAAAAGACTTCCAAATCTGACATTAAGAATGTTAATGGCTTCCTTTAATTCCTCTTTTTTAAAAAAAAGACCAGTTGAAAATGACATCGAAAGTCTCAACAGCGGCAACGGTATGAGAGAAGACACATACAAATTTACTTCTGCTTTAACTGCAGTTTGTGTAGAAATAGATATAGTGACATGGTTTTGTCTTCAGAGTCTTATTAGATGTCTTATTGCATCTCTTTGTGTAGTTGAAAGGTAATGCAGAGAACATTTCAATATGGTTGCATTTTAATGGTATTCAGTCCAATTACTTCATAGTCTGTGGGGAACACCTATAACTGGTCTGTGCTCTGGAGTTGAATTCAGAATGTATATCTCTGCATCATCTATATTACTTGTCTAGACACATCTCCTAGGATTCAGAATTACAAATGACAGATTGTATACCAGGCCTGACATTTATTTGATAGAATATAGAGATATGTTTAAAACATGATGATAACTGTGTCTGATACGTGCTTCATCTAAGATCAGAATGAAGCCCAAAACATTCACATGTGGCAGGGTCAAAACCCCTTTATAATTACATTATAGAATTAAAGTATATATCCAAAAGCCCCAGATCTTGGCTTTCCAACCTTTTTTTTTTTTTTTTTTTCTGTAAGTTAAACCACGGTCCATCCTTAGAAGGATTTCAGAAGATTAAAAAAGACTTGAAAAGTACATTTGAAAAATTTTCTACAAATACCTATGTCACATGAATTATCTGATCAAGCCAATTGAATTACATTCAAGAAATTATGCTAAGTCGTTCTGTGAAGCTTGATTCCATAGCTTTACAAACAAGGCAATTGCTTTGAGATTAGCATGGAAGATTTGTGATTAAAACCAAATGTTGATGACAAGTGAGGATTCACGTGGAAGAACTTGAGGACACACTCCTCCCTAGAGGAACAATATGTTCTTAAATAGCCCTTTGCAATCAGTGCATGCATCAGTTCTTTATTATCATATTTTTTTTTCCTTTTAATGTCAAGACAGATTGTGAAACTAGAAACTATTGGAGTTGTATTCATGTCTTGTCTCTGCCTCTGATTTGTCAAGAGTCATTTTGTCTTTTGAGACCCTGAGTACACTCAGGCGCCCTAATGCCCCTGCTCATCTCCAGGGCTCCCCCCAGCCCTGCTCACAGCCCAGGACTCCATTCTGGCCTTGCGGGCTATCACTCCCTGTCCCAGAGAGGCCACAAGATGGCATCTCCACCTGTCCTGGCTCATCCCGATGTCTTCCCAACATTCCCAAGGAGATGACCATTGCCCCCAGCCTGCCCTTCCTTGCCTGGGGAGGACAACCCTGGCTGATGGGCCTTGCTCCTGCTGACACCCCTACCACTGGCTCAAGGAAACGCTGGCCTTCCCAGCACCATGATAACATTGATTCTTCATGTTTATACAGCTATAATACTTTTTTTCAGTTTAGTGGAAAAGGTACAAAATCAAGAAGAAAGCTTCTGATACTCCTTCCTGCTGCGGTAAAGGTTTTGTGCCTGAAAAAAGGAGTGTTGATCTGAATTGTGTTATTTGATACGAAACAGCCTCCATATCTGTCCCCTGTTCAGTAATTTAATTCCTTTTTCCTTTTTTTCTACTAAAAATCGTTGATTTCTCATGGAAAGACTTGGATTCAAAATGGAAATCAAAGACTGCTCATTAAAAAATGTAGAAAAAAGAAATTGCTTATAACCTCCTAAGTAGAAGGTTTCATTTTAGAAATGCTCCCCTTTAAAAAGATATCTTTAATCTTAATTCCATAATTTAATGGAGCTCTAATAAAAACACTTCCTTCTTTGGATCTGAGTGTTAAATTCTGTGACACAACTTTATTACAACTCTTTTGTTTAATGTTTCAAGATGCTCTACAAAATGCTATTGCTTTCCCCAAATCCTCATGAGAACATGGAAAAGTAATTAGCAGATATTGTCCTCATTTTACAAATCTGCTTCTAAGATTTGTAAGGTTTTAATTATTTTTAGCTTCTTAAAGCAATGAGTTTGAATAGAACATGAAAAATGTGAGAAAACTGGTAGTTTTCAAGAAACGCAGATGAAAACCTAAAGATGTATAATAACACAATAAACTTTGTGCTGGTTTCTCTGTATTTCCTGAGGAAAATTTTACAGAGTTGAGAATTGACTAGTTGTAATTATTTTTTTTTTTTTTGCATTTAACTGCAGTGAATAGTATATCGTATTGGCTGATATTAGTATATGAAAATCAAACAAGGGACCCCTCCCCCCCATATTTCCTCCATCTCAGTGATTATCAGTACTGAAGATAATTTCATGTATCTTTAAGAGAAAAAGAAATGTAGTATAATTGGTTTTTTGAACAAATAAAATATATTCTTTCTCTTTGAAAGTGACTGCAGCTCCACCTACTCAATATTAATGTTAACAGTTATAGATATTTCAGGATCCTGCAGGATTTTCAGTTAACATCAGGATATTTTTACATAATGATTTTCAGAATGGTTTCCATATTGTTGAATTAAATAAACACAATAGTTGCTGTGTCCAGCCCAAGATGAAATGCAGCAGCTATGTACAGAAGTTTAGTACATGAAGTAATATATCTAAGCTGAATTGAAAATATAAGGGAAATTCTAAAGAGGTAGAATGCAACTAACACTGAAAGTTGGCAAAGACATTGCACAGTTTAACACAAGCTGTTCCTCCCTAATATCATAGTGACAGTTTCATATAAATGACATTTTGTGAGTAATAAAATGACAAATACATCATTAAAATTAGAGACAGATTGCTAAATGGATTAGACTGCAAGTATCTTGGTTTTTTCTTTCTTCTTCCACATGCATATTTCATCTTGCTGAAAAATTATATGCCAATATTGTTCATACTGCCAAATCTTAAAATGAGTTTTAAAATTCATTCAGTTTTGCCATGCAACAGATCTTTGAGAGGAGGAAATTCTGCACTGACTTTTTTTAGTATCCTTGAAGAAACCACTTCAAAGTCTGTTCTGCAAGCTCTGCAGACACACACACAGGGCCTTGTACATGTATAAAGTAATTACAAGACAATAAAATGGCCTCTCTTTTTAGAGGATCTTTTAAAAATGACATTTTTTTTAAGGCTCAGATTAGAGCCCTAAAGGCTGTTATAAAGCTTGGCCTCAGAGTATGTAAATAACTGATATATTTGGGGGGTTAGAAAAGGAACTAGCCAAATTACATTCCCACAGACAAATAGTATACAAGGTACCAACAAGAAAACCAGATGAAATAGACTCTTGTCATGAAGAGGTTAAGAGGCTGGCAAAAAATATTTAAAAGAAACCTAATCACATAGATATCTAGAAGGACTTCTGAAGAAGTTATGCATAAAAAGAGGTACACAGAAAATACACATAACAGGCTGTCGGAATTCTGTTGTATAGAAACATAATTTTCTTTTTGAGTTCTGGGCTCATTATTTAGTGTAATAAGTACTATTCATTATAGAATAATTTAGGAGTCATTTCTTTATTAGGCTATTTAAATCCTCCAGGAGTTTACTGAATTTAGGGTAGAGTCTACTGAATTTAGGGTTTATTTTCATACATGGTTGGATTGCAGACTTGAGTGACTTATCAAATGTGGCTATAGCCCATGCAGTTACAATAAAAAAAGGTGTTCTGTTAACAAAGGAAACAAGGAAGTCTGATTTTCAATGGATGTGTCTTCCTTAAATAGCTTCTTATATGGTAACAACACATGTGCCTCACCAAAAACCAGGAAGCAGTAATGTGAGCGGTCCTGAGCTCTGCCAATGCTGAAGCATCGTTGTTTTGTTGAGTCCTATGATTCCTTTAAAGTGAATTTGATCAAAGTATTCAAAAATTGTTAGAGAAGGATGGATCAATGGATACCTGAACTGTGGGTGGGTCACCATGAGCCATCAATGAACCATCAAAGCAAAGCAGGCCAACAGCTTCCTATGGTGCAGGGCCACAGGCATGTTTAAGATATTGGAGCATCTGACATATGCAAAGAAACTGAGGAATCTGAGTTCAACCTGGGAAAGATAAGGGAGTATTTGTCAGTATAAATATACCGTAAAGGGATAAAATACTTTGGGGGAGGGTGTAAAGGAGATGGAAGTAGACTTTTTTCTGTGGTATCCTGTGACAGGACAAGAAGCAATGGGCACAAACTGAAATACAGGGAGTTACGTCTGAAGATAAGAAAAATGGAAAAAAAGCCAACACATTTTTTACTGTGGGGGTGCATGAACACCGGAAGAGGTTGCCCAGAGATGTTGTAGAATCTCCATCCTTGGAGATTCTCAGAAGTCATGTGGATAGGGTCCTGAGCAGCCAGGTGTAGGTGACCCTGCTTTGAGAGGGGAAGCTGGACAAGAGGACCTCCAAAGGTCCCTTCCAGTCTCAACCATTCTGTGATATTGTGGTTGTGTTTCCTTAGAAACCTATCCAACACTTACGTAGAAAAACTTCAAAATATTTGTGAAGCTGGTCCTCGTTCATTCATTCTCATGACTACTGGAGGCTAATCACATGTCCTGCAAACCCCACCATTTGTAGGATGTGACAGCATTTGAATGGAAAAAACTTGTCAGAAACCTCTAGATTTGTTAGAAGTGCAGTACATTTAACTGTCAGTGATTTGTTAACCAAAATCCTCTTTTATGATAACACTAAAATATCTTTTACTAGGGAAACTAATGGGCATCTTATCAGGCATCCTTTTTTACAGTGTTCCAGTGGAAACAAGCTGGGACTCATTTTAGAGTTGTTGAACACACGAGAATGGAACTGAACCATTTTGATTTTTATTTTTTTTTCACTCATTCTCTGGCAAAACCTGACTTCAGACTGCAGATTCTATATGTTCCGATGATAATGGCATCCTGTAGGAGTAAATTTAACTGACTTTGAAACAGTTTGCATCTTTGATGAATTTATAAGCTATCAAAAAGGAAGTGAAGACTCCATCAAATTGACCATAAGGAAATACACACATCGTATACTAACCAGGGCTATTTAGTTGCTGGGTAGATTCCACTTTTTGTTAATGGACTGTGGAAATTAATGATTGTCGGAATTGGCCAAGGCATAGTGTTTGTAATCATCTTCAGGACTGCATAGGTCTTGGATCTAGCGGTATGAAACTATCTTTGTGCCAAGGCACAAGTGAGAGAAGCTGCACTGAAAAAAGTTACAGGGTCTGATCATGGAAGGTACTGAATGATTATGGTGAAGGATTAAGGGCCTTTGGCTTCAGCTAAAGCAGAGTACTATGTACGGTGAGGACCTCGCTCTGTAAAATAATCTTCTGATTAAGCATGTGCTATTTTCTCTTCTGAAATGAGCGTGTGCACATTAACATCTGTAAATGTCAGACAAGTGATCTGCTGTATTGAGTAGTCTGTTTAAAGCTGTCTAATGCATGCCTTGTCTTAGTAAAGATACAGATGCTTTCTGTGGTCCTATAAAATGTGTGTTTTAATGATGAAGGGGAGAGTTTGTAGCTCCAATTACTCTTGTCTCCTTTGAAGCAGGAAAACTGGCAACCCCTTATCTAGACTTTAACAGGTTTAGATAAACCTTGATAGCAAAAATTATCTGGGTTGTCGGAGCTTTCAGCTACACTAAACTACTTAAACTAAAAGCAGCTGACAGTCAAAGAACAATATCCATTTATTTGTAAGATGTTCTGTAGTGTCTGGAATGCTATTTAATGAGGTTTTACTTCAGATGGGACTATTGTAAAAAATCTAAGTTACACATGGACACACATGCACAAACATGCACACACAGTGATATAAAACACATAGTGTTTGAAAAAATCTTGTTTGGCTAACACACAGTAGTCATTTGGGAGAAATCATCCATAGACATAACTGTGTCCAGAAAGCTATAGTTTAGTTCCAACAATGTAACAGTGAGATTACATTCATTGTTGTGAAAAGGTTACTGTTGTCTCTACAGATGTGTTATTCCCATGTGATGTCTGGAACAGTACCATCCTGAATGAGAAGGACTATTTTGTCTACTTCTTTTTTTAATTATTAAATATATTAAAATTGTGTGGACAGTGCAGACTTCTGTCGTGGCTTCTGAGTCATTGCCAACCTATTTCACCGTATTACATAAGGCAATGATTCTGACTCCCTCTGGGTTTTGTACTACGTTTCTGCCAAGTTTCTATATTTTTTTCTGGTGCAAATTTAAGTCTGTGTTTTAGTTAATAAGGCAAACAAGGAAACATCCTAGTTCAGTTTGTAGTATGTCCTCAGTGTGCTCGCTTTGTTTATAAAACACTGTTCACTTGTGTTTTAAAATACTGCATGGACTTATTTGGTCAAGAATGAAGCCTTCTGAATTTATGAAATACCTCCCCTAGGTCTCTGAAAACGTCTATACCATGCACACTGTCTTTCTAGTTTCCCAAACCAGTCGCCTGCAAATATGAATAACCAAACGTACAAGACCAAAGCTTTATCTGACAAAGAGTGGTAGCAATCTAGCAGCTTTCTGAGGGGTAAAAATTCACACCAATTAAAATCTTCCCTTCTGACTGCAAGAGTCTCAGTTTTACTGGACTTTCCTTTTGTTTCTCTGCAAAACCAACTTCTGTATTCAAATCTCAATCAATTTGGCTTGGATTACAGAGCATTTTCCCTTTGGACACTCAGGAAACAGACCCTATTCAGGCCTTACTTCCTACACTGTACCCTGAGACTTGGCTTTGTAATGACAACATAATATCAGTCTTTTCTGGGATTTCTATATATTAGTCCATTATTGGCTGCAAAACAGGGGTGGGAATCTGGTGGGAAAGATTAGGTTTGCAAAAGAGAGGATTTGGATTATTATAAGGTAATCTCCCCACAATTTATCCACACATGAACTATAACTATGCAGTAGTGAAGAAACACAATTTTCTTTCTGATTCATTTCTCTGAAGCCATTACTGTCCAGACAAAGTTTGAATCTCTGCATTAAGCTCTGAAAATGAATCCTAGTGAAATCATTTCTTCTAACAGAGAGACGAATTTGGAGACTGTAGAAAGATGAGGCTTAGCCATACCCATTTCGTCATATTTTAGCATAAAATCAGATTTGTCTAGTTGGTTTCCAGAGAAATTTTCCTATTTTCATTTACATACTCTTATTCTTGTCATGGCTTATGCTGGGACTTGGCAGCTTGATCCACATTAGTGAACTTTCCTTCCAGAGAAGAGCCTTAGGCCTCTCATGTGAACCTAGGACTTGAGTTCCTTCTTTCAGGATTTTCTGTTTAATAATGTAATGTGGTGTCTAGTATTCATTATAAGCACTGGTTCATCTCCACTTTGAAGTGCCTGACCCCAGAAAACAAAAGAAAATATATCTGAGTTTCTCTAATGCAGCTTCCTGCATCCCTTGAATAGCTTTGAAAACAAATAAACACTTCAGAGATCTGCAGATGGAGTTCCAGGCTACTGAAATCAAATGTCTGTTCTGTTGCCTGTATATGCAACTTAAGTACTACCAGAGAGTAGTATGGTCTAAGGTACGTCTTTCCCTTTCTGCCGAGAATGAGGACTTCTCCAAAGCTGCAAAATGAGTAAGACTTCATATCTGCAGGACTCTAGGCTCTGCTCAGGATATAATCCAACAGCCCAGCAGAGTGCTTCCCTCCTTGAGGCTATCTGTGGTCTGCTGCCTTGTGCTGCTATGCAGGCACTGACCTGGATCAGACAACGAGCATATGAAAACCACACAGGCTACACACAGGCACCATATTAAACCCCCTACCCCCTATTAAAATTGGCTTCAATTAAGACAACATAAAAAATTTCAGGGTTTCTCAAGAACATTTAGACATATTTCTAGTGTGGTTGCCCATAACCAGGGTTGCAGCAGAGCTTTACCTGGTATTTAAAAGACTGCCACCTCATCAGAAGAAATACTTGTGATCAACCTGAGGTGAACTCTAAGGCTGTGAAGGGAGGCAGCTCATAAATACAAGATCAGGCTCTCCTGGAAAATGGAGCTGCTGTTTTGGATGTGATAGGTCGTAGAGATCTAAGTCCCAACTGATATGGGATTTATGGCATTAGGATTTCATCTGTGTTTGTTTGTCCTGTATTTCCAGCACTAGACAGCATTATGGTGTTTATGTGTGAGAGGGAATCATAGAATCATAGAATCATAGAATGGCTATGATTGGAAAGGACCTCAAGATCATCTAGTTCCAACCCCCCTGCCATGGACAGCGACACCTCTTTGAGGGCATCCCTTCCCTCCAGCATATCAACCAGACCACACAGCTTGGTGTCATCAGCAAACTTGCTGAGGGCACACTCAATCCCACTGTCCATGTCAGCGGCGAAGATGTTAAACAAGACCGGTCCCAACACCGATCCCTGAGGGACACCACTCATTACCGGTCTCCATCCAGACATCGAGCCATTGACCACAACTCTTTGTGTGCTGCCATCCAGCCAGTTCTTTATCCACCAAGTGGTCCACCTATCAAACTGATGCCTCTCCAATTTAGAGACAAGGATGTGGTGTGGGACAGTGTCAAATGCTTTGCACAAGTCCAGGTAGATGACATCAACTGCTTTACCCTTCTCCATCAATTCTGTAGCCCCATCATAGAAGGCCACCAAATTGGTCAGGCAGGATTTCCCCTTAGTGAAGCCATGCTGGCTGTCACCAAGCACCTTGTTGTTTTTCATGTGCCTTGGCATGCCTTCCAGGAGAATGTGCTCCAAGATTTTGCCAGGCACGGAGGTGAGACTGACTGGTCTGTAATTCCCCGGGTCTTCCATTTT
The DNA here is from genome assembly GCF_037157495.1 of Lathamus discolor. Classification (NCBI taxonomy): domain Eukaryota; kingdom Metazoa; phylum Chordata; class Aves; order Psittaciformes; family Psittacidae; genus Lathamus; species Lathamus discolor. The sequence continues at coordinate 33,105,274 of NC_088884.1, read as the reverse complement.
CCCCTTCTTGAAAATGGGGGTTATAGTTCCCTTTTTCCAGTCGTCAAAAAAAAAAAGCACAGACAAAAAAAGAGAGAAAAGACAGACAAACTGGTTACTTTTAACATAAATATGGATTAAAATACTGTGCTATAAAACTTTATTTTCAGTGTTTATGTTACTATAAAGCCAGATACTTTGAATCTGTCAGAGCAAATCAGATTTGATGAAGATATTAACTTGGCTTGAAACCAGGAAATAGGTGTAAACATCAGACCTCATTAGATTTTCCCAAACTATTGAAATTTTTATTTCATGCCATGTATAACTAGACAGTTACTGTGATTATTCCAATTTTTTCACATCAAATCTCTTGCATTGCATCCTTTTAAGACAAGAACTGAAATCTCCTATGCCCCAAGGCAGATCAATTTTTCTTGTCGTATCCATCTAGAAGACAATCAACCTACCTGTCCTCCAATAACAGCCAACTCCTGATGTCTCAAAGGATAATAGAATTTCAGCAGAACCGAGGATGAATGTAGATGACAGCTGTATATAGGAGGAAGAATCTGCATTTTTTTCTTTAAAGGGTCATTTAAAAAAACGATATTTCATTAGTTTCTAAACTACTTTGTAGTCTGAGTCCATCTTGAAGTCTCTTCCAGCTGCATCCTTGTGAAAAATGATTCCACACAACTGGCAGACTACATTGAATGATTTGGGCATAAACTATTTCATTAAAGTTGAAAGTTTTTTTCTATTTGGATCCCTGCATGAACAACCTGTTTTCTAGAAAAAATTTTGGCAGGTTTAAGCTGACTGGGTTTGTGTATTTAATTCAGTTGTACACAGCTCATAAGGAAAATCAGGGTCAGCTTCATGGTCTACTGTTAATAAAACTGCTCTCTCGAAATATTTTACCAAAATACTGTAACAAAATATCTGATTGGGAGGTATGTTTTCTCAAGTAATATCCTTCTGAAATCATAGTAGTGCTAGCATGATCAGAAGGGATAGAAAATTAGATCCCAAAGCTATTTCTGCACTGCTCTGATTCTCCACTGAAATTTAGATGCCATGAACTCAATTCAGTGGTTCAGGGAAAGGTACAGAAGTAACAGAGTGGGTGCAACCACAGCTAAACATTGTTTCATGGTTGGTATTATCATAGAAAAATGTGTAAAGGCAGGGCTAGATCAAAAGCAAATGTACTACAAGTAGAAAGAGGAGTATGTCTATCACTAATGTTACTAGGATTTATATTGTGATATAAATGATATCAATTAGCTACAGCATCCTTTCTCTTACCAATAGAGCAGGACACTTGTTAACATACTGATAGGCACTGTGGGGCCATGTGTTCTCTCCAGAATACTGTTTCTCCTCTTGTACTCTCTCTGGTCCACCAACACAACAAATAAAAAACTCATTCCTGCCTTACCCAATATCTGAAGGGTGCCTAAAAGGATGCTGGAGAGACACTCTTCATCAGGGACTGTAGAGAGAAAGGGGAATGGGTTTAAACAAAACAGGGGAAGTTCAGGTTAGATATAAGGAAGAAGTTCTTTACTGTGAGGGTGGTGAGGCACTAGAAGAGGTCACCCAAAGAAGTGGTAAATGCTCTATCCCTGGCAGTGTTCAAGGCCAGTTTGGACAGAGCCTTGGGTGATATGGTCTAGTGTGAGGCATTCCTGCCCGTGGCAGGTGGGTGGAAACTAGATGATCTTAAGGTCCTTTCCAACCCAGACCATTCTATGATTCTACAATTTTATGATTCTATGATTCTATAATTATCTCTGGGTCCTGCAATTTCCTTAACTTACTCTTCTTACAGTTTGATAACGAGGCACCACCTGCTTTCAGATCACCTTTTGCTCATGGAAACTTGATTGCCATTACATGTCACAGCCTCCACCACCCCTGAGGAAATCCATCAACACCTTCTCAAAGAAAATGTATGACAGAGAGAGGAATTTTGAGTAGTAGATAAGAAAATGAAAGAGCAGGGCACGATTAATCACAAATTCCCTCAGTATAAGATCTGCAGAAATGTGGAGCAGAAGGCTAAGAAAAATCATGGAAGCTTCACCTTCAAGGCAGAATATGTCATTTGAAATGTTCTACTGTGGGAGTGAGGGGACCGTATGAAAAAATAGGTCTTGTTCTGGTAATTCATAATTCTTTCAGTCCATAACAAAAAGTGAGAACCATAATGGTAGTAGTCTTTATTACTGTTGATTATTTAAAACAATAAGCCCAAAGCATTTTCCTTTTCATAATATGCTTGACTAGCCCTTTACCTTTAATGAAGTATAATTAGAAAGACTGATGTACTGAGCTGGGTGGCTAAACAAGTCTTCAGAAATTAGAAACAAAATCATGCAAATCAGGACCGGTAAAGTCATCACAGCAGTTTTCTTGTACAAATTCTTACTGCCTTGTCCCATTGTTCCTTCTTAAGTGTCAGAGAATGTTCTGAACTTTAAACAGTGAAGATCCACAGTGACTCCATGAGAAGAGTGAATAACCCACTGGGCCATTTGTCATTAGCTCTGGATACTGTAGAAACAAGGGTTGATTTTGAAGAAAAATCCTGATTGCACAGTCTTTATTTTAAATCCAATCTTTTTTTGTGGAATACCTTATAATAAGGACTTAAAAAAATTAAGGACAAAAAGACTTTTGTATGTTTCGATCCCTCTTTTTTTCTGACAATTGAAGTCTCACATTGCTGATACAAAGTGAGATAACATTGCACTCAATATCAACTGAGGTAAAGAGAACTTCAGCTCCCAAACGTGTAATTACTATCCTCAAATCTGTCCATTCTTTTTCCAAATGTTACTAAATGTAGCATCGTCAATTCCATTCCAGTATCTTGCTCTTCATGCAATTTCTGATTGGACTTACATTTTAGATGTGTTTTCACATTTGTTTCCACAGCTGTCAGGGCAAAATACACTCACCCGCTTCTTGGTTCACTCTTATTTCATTTTGTGAAAAGTAGGTTAGCTTGAGTAAAAGTTAGAAGTGAAAAATTCTACATCTTCTCTTTCTTTTTGCCCTCTCTCCAAAGAGCTTGCTAATTAGCACATTTACTACCTCTTAGTCCCAGTGATGCGAAGGAAGCGAGTTCAAGCCATATCATGTGACAGTGGAATAAAAGGCTGAATGCTCCATCATCCAAGGGATCAAATAGCAAAAAGTTTGTGTAGAAGAAAAAGGGCAGCAGTTCATCCTCCTTAACCTCTGTGGGGATTTGCATATACACCAAAATTACTGGTCAACAGACGCCAGAGGTTGGAAAACTCCTGCTTTGTGAGTCCAAAAGTAGTAAAGAATGAGATAGCTGCTAAGCTCATTTACGATATTTTACTCAGAATGAGCACATGCCTTAGAGTAGAAGTCAAAGGACTTTATGAGGAAAATTCAGAAACAGAAAGATTTTCGCAAGCTTATGTGGGGATATTGGGAAGCAACTGTGTAGACTGGACTCATATTTAAGCTGGATAAATCTTAGTGAGATGAACTCAAATAACTAATAATTTTAAGTGGGAGTTGAACTTACATGCTAGGATTTTTTGTGAGGCCAAAGTGCCTGTTATGACTAAGGAAGTTATTTGAGACTTTCTAGGGGCTAGAACACTGGAGATTTACTCAAATGGCTGAGTCCTCACATTCTCATCTAGCTGATGTCTAAGGGACTTCTGAGAAAGGTCAAAAACTTGACTGACTCTAGCTTATCAGCTCCACACCACTTTCATATTATCACAGTAGTACAACAGGAGGATTCCTCAGTTAAATGGGCTGTCTTGGATTAAAGGTTAGCTGTGGAAGGGAGGTCCATCATCAGCTAATTTGTTTGTCTCTGTGGCAGGCTATTATTTTGCTGTGGAAAAAACTTAAGCCCACAGTATAATGGCATTGCTGTCTGGTATTCGTAATTCTAGTCGCACGCTCCTCTTTCTTCAAAATTCATCTGCTCATTATTTGCTGAAGCCAACTTTATTTTTTGTGCAAGATGCAACAATAAGTAAACAACATATGTTGTTGATTCAAAGAATTAACAAAGAGTGGGGTTTTTTAATGCTCAAAAATCCTGTCTGTTGAGTGTCTGTAATATACTTTCTGGTTTTGCTAATTTCTCCTGCTTCTAGGTGTTTGCATTCAGAAGCTGAAAAGGTCCTAGATGCAAATTCCGCAAGTGCTTTGAGTCACGAATTTATCCTTCTAAATATATCTTATATACACTCAGAAAAAAATCCCTTTTTTCTTGATCTGTCAATCTTTGTGCAAACAGTACAAGTACTTTGTCTTGATCTTTAGAAAACTATTATATGTGGCTGGCTAGGTCAAAGTTCCCATTTTATGCACTGGAGTATGACTCCATAAATTCAAACCTATGTAATGCAACATATGATTAATGCTATTTAGTTCTTGGTGTCTATGTAAATAAGGTAGTAGGAGGAGGAGATATTACATATTTAGTATTTATTCTTCAACGTACAGCTGGAGACACGTATCTATATTCAGTACCCCTTAACTACGACAATGGACTGTAAAAATGATTCAAATAGAAAAAAAAACATATTGTTGCTTTATTTAGCTCCTATATTTTTTATTAGGCACTGGTGCACATACTATATAGGACCTGTAAAATAAATCTAAAGATATGTATCAGTAATGATAGAAAGGTTCCATGGAGCTGCAGTGAAATTTCCAGAAGAAAACAAAGAAATTGAGATACAAACACCGCAGAATTATTTTAATTTTTTTTCGCTTATTATATACCTTACAATTTAGAATCAGTTTAGGATAAATATAAATATGGAATCCTTAAAAGCGTATTTTTAGTCTAAAAATTGATAACAAATGCTTGATTCTCATGGTACTCGCCCACAGAAAATCAGAGAATGGGAATATTATTTCACATTTCAAATAGAATTAAATATTCCACATTTTCTCAATCAGTTTACACATGATTTCTACACTAAATTTTGTTAATTTAAATCACATAATCATCAGGTAGAAAGTAACCTTTTTTAAAAATATATATTCTCTGTGGACATTGCATTTCAACTATGCATACCTACTTGCATAGACCTCTGCCAGTTGTTTGTACTATAGCATAGTCTGCATTTCATTGTCTCCGTCTATTCAATTATTTATAATTTTTTTTGACATCTTGTCCATGAAGACCTGTCTGAAATCAGGCATCTGCTTCTGATTAGAATCAATTGTGATTTACACATATCAACTTCTAATCTTGCTTTAGTCACCAGACCTTTGTGTGGTCACTAGTCCCTACTGGCTGTATGATTTCTAATTTGATTATCCTGCATTAGTCACCATCTACCAGATGCAGACATGAAAAATTTCCCAGTAGGTTTATAAAGTTATTTATGACAGGAAGCAATTTTTCAGTGCATTCATCACTTCTGCCTCCATCACGCCATTTCTTTCAACGAAAAGGTTTTGAAATATAATACCAAAAAAGGTGAAATCACACAGCTCCATCTATAATGGTAATGATGACGCCTCCAAGTTTTTGATATAGCTTAAGCTCAGCTGTGTTTTTCATTGAAAAGTTAGTCTTTTATTCTTTAAATTATTCAAACTAACTTCTGTGTAATTCTGGTTTTACTTGTAATTGTTAGTGATCATTATGTTTGTGAATACATTAAATTTTGGTGGTTATTCAAAGTCATTATTTATTTATTCTTAGTGGTACATGGTTAGTTGCCAGTCATACTGTGCTAATAACGTTATGTTAGCACTATATTAGTTGGTAGTCACATGTAATTTCTTTTTTTAATATTGAGCTAAAAATAAAAGATAAACTAACAGATAACACAAACCAGATTTTTTTATTAGCGCATTCGTGTCCTCACTGAGACAGACAGCTTCCTGTAATGGAACGCCTTTATTAGAGCATCTGCTAGAGCTTGAACAAATAGCTTTTACAACACAGAAGGCTTTCTTCAGGTCTGAAACAGGGCAATCCTCAAAGCCAGAGAGAGGTAGCTCAGAAGTTTACTAAACATGTTATCAATCAGATCTTTGGGGAGAAATAAATGGTTTGGCTAGCAATAGTTGTATCTTTGTGCCAAATATATAAGATAGTAAAACTGTTACCAAATGGATCTTCTAAAGAAGTATAAGATCAATATAATAGGTCACTTCCACCATTATCCAGCTATTCACAGGTATAGGTTTGCAATAAGGAGAGTGAGTATTGAAGCATTCATGTACACCTATTAAGTATGCAATAGTCATTTTGCATCATTTGACTTTTGTTTAAACTCTGTTTCACCAGGGATTATTTTAGTTATTTATTTTTAGAGTCAAATAAACTATGCACTGGATTCTTTATTTTTTTTTTTTGAGGTGGTGGGGTGGGTCTTGTCTTTGCTGTTACTTCTGGAATGTGACCTTTAGCTATGGACTAGGATCCCTCCAACAATCCATTCCTATTTCACTGCTGTGAAGTGTGTGGTTAATGGTGGCCCCATATATAGAAAGAGCTCTTTAGAAGCTGTTTGACAACTTCAGCTGAAAAAAGAACATTTGATAAGCTACTAAGCCCTTTACAGTTTACTCATGAGTGGGTCTTGGATTGAATGAAATGAATATTTTAGAAAAATATTAACCTTGACTTTTCATCCAAGAAGGACAAGATGTACCTTACAGGCAGGATATTTCAACTATCAGGATTGAAATCCTGTCAGCTATTCAAGAGGGTTTTTTTCTCACATCAGGAAAGTTAGTTCACCTGTTTTTTCTGGAATACTTTATCCCCCAGTGTGTATCTAAGGAATTACAACAAAGCAGGCTGACCTGAAAGCAATCATTGTGTAGATTTAGTTAAATGTCTGAGTCAAGACAAAATTAGGTTTTATGAAATTGAGAAGGGAAAGTAGAAGCAGTAATAGCATTACTGCTCCTAGTTCTCTTCCTAGTAGATATAAAATTTTGCCCAAAGAAAATAAGTTAATATACACATTTTTGAAAATGTTTTTCATGTTCTTGAAACAGTGAGATACTAAGGGAAAAAAAAATCCATACAAAAAACTCCTCAACACTTCAACATTGCTTTGTGTGGGGATAGAGTCAGCCTGAAGGGGCTAAACTGAATGCCAAGGACATACATTATCTCGTCCTATTTAAAGGACGGAGAAAGCTAAGCACCTGTAACAAGGGAGTTTCATATTATTTTTTCTTCGCTATTTCCAGTATTTCTTTTACTCCCCAGATTTATTTTTTGTTATTTTTAATTGGATAAAGTGAGGTCCTGAGAAACGTGTTAAACTATGGTAAAGGAAATTCAGTATATTTTGCAGGACCTTGTGGGAAGCTTCAGTTCTTCACAGTTTTTATAACCAATGACAAGGAGTACCACAAGCAATATGAGGTCCAGCATTCACTGAATAGGTTTGTCTTTGAATTACACATATTATTGTGGTACAAGGTAATTAAACATTGCCTAAGTCAAGGAGATATATGCATCTTTTTCTTTCAGGGGTACATTGGTAAAAGCATGAGGTGGACTGCTCTTGGAAGGCTTTTCTGTTTATTATCATAGTCAGGGCCATATTTCTGTTTTGTTTCTCTATGGGCCACTTTGAGTAAAGCAGATATGTATTTACTTCATGATCTACAGCTAAGGTGCATTTCCTTAGCTGAGAGCTAGCTGAATCTGAGATGAAATTTGACATGTGGTTTGTTTTAATGGAAAATTTCTTCTGTTTCGTCACAGCATTTGTCATCTCAAAGAAACTACAAGTTGTACTCATATATGTCTTCTCTCATGTGTGGGATTTCCCATGTGATGGGAAAAAAATAGCAGAGTGTGATGAAATTTAAGTACTGAAAGAAAACACCTTTTCTCAATCTCCAACTGTTTGAACCACAAAGTAATGGCATCCCAGCAACAAAACAGAGAGACTATTTTCAAAGAATACCTTCTTTTTTACCTTGATATAGTAGAGACAGAATGTCTCCCAAATAAACTCCCTCTCAAAAAAAGAGAAGAAGAAAAAGAAAAAGGAAATTACTTATAAACTCTGTCTTTTTTTCTTCCCTCAATAACATTTCTCTGTAGTCCAATGACGAAAAGGTGTTAATGGAAGAATAGTCATCATTTTCATATTATTAAAACATAAGATGCTGGACAAGGTGGATCAAAATAAAATTAAAGACTAAAATTTTCACGTGTGGAAAGGTGTTACACACAAAAAATATTGCATCTTGATGTTGTTGGTCAGTTCAGGTATTAACAATCATCAGAAAATATTTCTACTTCTTTTATAACTCAGTGTTTATAGTTTTCCTCTCTGTTTCTAGATATCTCATCTTCTTTCTTCTCATCCTTTTTTTTTTCTTTTTCTTTTCCTTTTTTATTTTAATAAAGCCAAGGGAATCTAAAACTACTTTACCATCCAGCTCTGTCCTACCCAACTGTTATGGCAGAATTAAGATGCCTAATTTAAAAACCTAAGTTGTCAAAGGAAAGGGACATGTACTTCCAAATGGAGAAATGTGCCTGGTTGGACTCATGCGACACAAAATGAATGTTTGCTTCCAAGGGTCAAAGATGGATAAAGATGTGCATGTGCAACATATAGGCCCAAATACAGAGTAAGATAGTCACTAAAGACTTAATAGAGTACCTCAGGAATTGTGCTCAGGGTAATGGAAACTCACTGGAAACTGTGACAAAAGTTAAAAATATAAAACCATCTGGCTTTAGTCAGATTTAAAACTCCTCTCTGCCAATATTATATTATCAATAATGAATGGTCAGCAAATGCTTTGGTAACAACACAGCCATGCAGCTTCCAGCCATTTCTTGTTGGAGCTTTCTTGAACTGAAGATTGAACCACATCATCAGGTTTATTAGTTTTTGATGGATCTTCCAATCCTGAATTTGTTTAACGTGGTTTTGAACTCGTTTACGCTTTTGGCAATGGAAGTTATCTGTGGCAGTGAGTTCCACAATATAATGAGGTGTTTTGTGAAAAAGTACTCCTTTTACTTCCTTCAGCCCCACTGTCTGATAATTCCACTTGGTGCTTTCTCATCCTTGTGTTATAAAATACAGTGAATGATTATTCCCAAGTCACCTTCTCTAGCTCATTCATGATTTTACAACCTATCAAATCACTCTCAGTTCCTTCTTTTTCTGAGTTCACAGAAACTCAGTTCTTTCTTTTTCTTGCTATTTAAAATCTTCTCATATGGAAAGCATTCCTTAATTCTCATCGTCCTTGTCACAGCTCCCTATACTTTTACAAGACTTTTGCTATGTATATATTTGAAAAGGGAGATGGTGAGGAACACTGTACATAAGGCAGAAGGCCTGTGTTTGCCATTCATTTCTAAAGTGGTACAAATTTTCTGGTTCTGTCTTTACTAGCCTTCTATTTTCCTTTGGTTGCTGATGAGCACTGAGCTAGTGACTCTACAGAAGTTCACCCATGACAAGTACAAGGTCCTACACCTGGGTCGGAGCAATCCAAGGCACAGCTACAGATTGGGCAAAGAAGAGATTCAGAGCAGCCCTGAGGAGAAGGACTTGGGGGTGTTGGTCGATGAGAAAACGAACATGAGCCGGCTTCAGTGTGCGCTCACAGACCAGAAAGCCAACCGTATCCTGGGCTGCATCAAAAGGAGAGTGACCAGCACGTCAAAAGAGGTGATCCTGACCATCTACTCTGCTCTTCCGAGACCTCACCTGGAGTATTGTGTGCAGTTCTGATGTCCTCAACATAAAAAGGACATGGAACTGCTGGAACAAGTCCAGAGGAGGGCCACGAGGATGATCAGGGGACTGGAGCACCTCCCGTATGAAGACAGGCTGAGGAAGTTGGGGCTGTTCAGCCTGGAGAAGAGAAGGCTGCGTGGAGACCTCATAGCAGCCTTCCAGTACCTGAAGGGGGCCTATAGGGATTCTGAGGAGGGATTCTTCATTAGGGACAGTAGTGATAGGGCAAGGGGTAATGGGTTAAAACCTAAACAGGGGAAGTTTAGATTGGACATAAGGAGGAAATTCTTTCCTGTTAGCGTGGTGAGGCACTGGAATCGGTTGTCCAGGGGGGCTGTGAGTGCTCCATCCCTGGCAGTGTTCAAGGCCACGTTGGGTGGGATGGTTTATTGTGAGGTGTCCCTGCCCATGGCGGGGGGGTTGGAACTGAATGATCTTGAGGTCCTTTCCAACCCTAACTATTCTATGATTCTATGATTCTAATGAGCCAAATATCATTGAGAGTAATTAACTTAAAGTCCATCATGGCATATGAGTAACTAGATTTAAACTTTTTTCATAGTTAATAGAATTTAATTTTTATTTGACCTTTTAACATCTATTCATCCAGTATCCTATGATATCTTCATAGCCAGTTTCTGGCATTACTGCCTGGAATAGATGTGTATTAACAAATTTTTTATGTTAGTATCCATCCCAAGCCAATTATGTTTAGCTGCATACACTGAAGTGAAGATCCTTATGCTTTACCACTAGTAACATTTCACATAGTTCCATTATTTGTTTCCCAGCTTTTAAGTGACCATTAATCCGCGAGGGAAATTTTCCTGTTAGGTTAAGAATTTTGGTGAGGAACTTCTTGAAAGTTCTTTGAATGTGCAGATACAGCATATTAGGGAGCTCACCTGTAATTCTTGTTTCTCTGAGTCTGTAGTGAAACAAAATTTCTCCCAGCAAAACTCATGCTGAGTATTCACTATTGCATCATATTTATTCATGTGGTTTGCTATGAAGTTCAGCTGCTTGGTCCAAGAAAAAAGAGGCTTAATAGCATGGAGTTTCCTGGATATCTCCTGAGAGATTCTTTGAAAATACACCATATTGTTCAACACCTTCACTCTTACAGCATCTGAGGTGATCTGAGCAATTCTGACAATCTCAAATATAACCTGATATAATTGAATATAATCTGATTTTGAATTTTCAATGAAAAGCTAGTTTTCTTCATGTTATCAATGATAAAAAACTCATCAGAACTCTAAAACTCTTTTGAGCACACTTCAGTTTGAGTTATTTCCTTGGATTTGTCTGCCAGAAGGAAAGGCTCAGTGTCAGAGCTTACCTATGTTCCTTTATAGTGAACACAAACGTAAATAATTCACTTAGTATTTCTGCTATGACTGCATCTTGTTGGAGAAAATCTTTTTTACCTTTTATATCATCTATCAACCCTGCAGACAAGCTGGCATGATTCCTGCTTTTGGTATGTTTAAAGTTTTGTTCATAGATTTTATCCCTCACGCAATTATTTAACAAAGTGATTTTTGGCCTATTTTATTGTAGACTTGCCCGTGTTATGTTTAATTCCACTTGTCTTGCTTGAAAGCATTTTCAACTTCTCAAAGAATGCCCTTCTGCTTCTAATACCCTGTGTTATTCTTCTGTGATGACTTTCTGGGGATCTTTTAAGGTCTCTTTGGTTAGGTGATACAAGCTTATTATGAATCTTTACTGTAGTGTTTTAAAACAATTTCCTTTCACCTGTAACCAGTTTGCAGAATGTGTGGGAGGCAGACATCTGTTAATAACATATTTGAGGAAAAGAGATTTTTGTGTTACAAATGCTCATATGTTTCACTGCATTTGAGATTACAATTTACAGCTTGGAAAGCTCCTTAAACTGTCACTTTCAAAACAAATTAAGATAAGTGTTAATGGTTGGACACAGTGATCTTAAAGGTTTTTTCAAACCTAAATGAGTCTATGATTGGGTGATTAAAAGAGTCATTTAAACAACAACAGCTGAAGCATTGGTTTAGGTCATATAAAATATTAGTTTAGTGTTTTTTCTGCTGCTGAAAGGGTCAACATCTTATCTTTTTTTTTCAAGGAAGTCTTCAATAATGGATTGACTGTGAGGAAAGGTGTACAATTTCCTACTGGATATCAGCAAAGGATTGCAAATTCTAGTTCCTTCTCCCAGACTGTTTATGTTTCTTATACAAGGAAGAATCATGTAAAACACAGAAATAATAGTGGGAATAGAGTATTCTCAGGCAAACAATGTGCTCAGACTGGAGAAGTGAGTTTTTTTGCTCCAACTCCAGACAGAGGCTATTTTAAAGCTACACCAGGAAGAGCAGGATACATCTGAAGAGTTTGGTAGTTGAGCCCTTCTTCTTGAAAGAGAAAAATATCTAGCAGTGTTCGCTTTTGAAGAGCTCTGAGTCTAAGTTTCTTGCCTCTGAGTATATGATCTGGCACTGAGATAGACATCAAGAAAAGAACATAACTCCTTCGTCTCTAACAGCTGTCCTTCTGAATGAATGCCCATGGCATTTGTGTTTGCAAAAGAAGTCATCACTTCTAAGTAGAATTGAGTGTTTTCTGAGCCCAAGAAATGGCACTTTCAGGATACAAGCTTTTACAAGTCTTGAGAAATGTTTGACATAATGTCTTTTATATCAGTTGGCACTTAAAGGTGAAAATCAAAAGCATATAATGAATACTTGACATGTAGGATGGGGGACAGTTCTTCAGAGTGTAGGGATATTTTCAGTGTAACAGGGAACATAAGCTGGCTCTTAGTAGCTCATCTTTCTTTTATTAAATACAAAAAATATATACTTTTATAATGAAAATGACTGCTACAAACCACTTTTCCTGTCCTGTGTCTTCAGACTAACAATTCTCAGCATATTACTCATTTTCCCTGAATATGTTCTTCAGGATGGAACTAAATGAGGTCAAATCCTGATTTATGCAAAAGCTGCTTTGGCCCAGTGATATTGCTTGAATTAGAAAAGTGAACAATATTTAGACACATAATGGACAGGAAATATATTACTTCTTTGTCAAGAAATGACATAAGCTTTTCTTTATAGGAATAATTCTTTGCTTTTTATTAGGGAGAAAAATTAAGCAGAAGAAACATAGTTGGGGGTGGGAAGTTGCTTTGTAATTAAAACAGGATGATTTCACCTACTTGACTGTCATGATCCAAAAAATTAACATGTCCCAATTTCTACTTTGTATTGCATGTCACGATTTCAGTAGGAATTGGCTTCAAAAGTCTGAAGGAGTAAAGTCCTAAAATAAGTATGGATAGATGGGATGGAAAAATATTAACTTTAATGATCTCTTTTTCCCTATGTGGGTCTATGCCTTTAGGAAGAACAATGAGTTCTATAAGTTTCAGCTGCTAATTTTATGATTTACTCTTCTTTTTAAGATCTTTTCCACTCTACTATTTTGCAACCGGCTATCTAGATCTTCCTAGAAAAAAAATGTTACACAGATGAATTAACATAAAAATTGAAAAAGATTTAGAGTTGCTAAATCCAATCCTCAATGTGTCTAAGAATATATTTTTCTTTGGTTCATCACTTGATTTTCGGGTAAGAGTTAGGGGCTGATTTAACTTAGCACTGCACTGCCTAAGATTTGAGTGCCATAAATATGGGGGTGGCATACAAAATGCTGAGTCAGATTGTTGCTCTGTGTCCTATGTAGTCAGATGGAGACAGGCTCCGAAAACTGGCTCAACAGCACTAAGGCAGTGAATAGGAAATGCCCAAGCATCTTTGGGATTCTTTCACCAGAGTGTTTTGGTCTGTATCTCAGGACTGCAATTCCGAATGTCTATGAAATTCCAGTTTAGTGCTTAAAACCCTCTTGCAGGCTTAGGTATAAATTTTTTTGTTTTTCTTAAACATAGTTATTGGTGAGGTGGTTTTCTCTGTGGGTCAGAACATTCCCATCAGTCTTTCTATGCCCAACATGTTCTCAGTAAAAGACAATACTATAACGAAGGCATAGAGGGAATCTTGTGTACTGGTAACTTTCTTTTTGTATGCTGGAGCTGCATTCGAAAAGTATATTGGAATCAGAGAAAGCAGGAAGTTTTACTCTTTAGTTAGTGGTTAAAAAGAGGAATGACTGGAGTCTTATTGATGCAAACAGATTTAGAGGGAGCTGCCCAATCCATTCCCAGGATTTCTTAGAAAGACGCTAAACACCTGGCTCTGGAGAGAGACCTAGGAGGTGGATCTCGAGTAGAGCGATGTAAATTGAATTACTGTTCAGAGGCAATTGACTCCATCCATTGGCTATTTTGGTTAAGTTTGGGTCAACCTGCTGAGTGAGCAATGCAGGCTGATTAGATCTTCTCGGAAGATCCTGATCTTATTCTGTTCTCTGACTTAGGATTGCTACTGGAGCACAGCCTCTGATTTAGAGCACCTCTGATCAATCTTTCTTGAGTGGAAGAGTGACAAAGAAGAGTAAAAAAAGAATGTATTTTGCACAGGCTGCTGAGGACTCTGCTATCCAGCACTTTTACGTCTGGAGAGGTGTCTCTAGCTCTCTTTGGAAAAAATATGAAGAACAGATGTGCAGGACTCAGTTACTGTCTCCAGTTTCTTGTGTCATTCCCAGTGCTATGGGTATCCTGCTCAGTCTATAACTTCTTTTCGAAGGAACATCTGTCCCTTAGGTCTTGTGGCATTGTGTTTGTTTTTTTTTTTTTTATGGTGTTATAGGGCACTAGCAATGTATCCCAGTGGATAGGCCTCCTTATTGATTGTCGATTTCCTTCCAAAAATCCCACACAATATATCTGGAAGTAGATCTTGTTCCATGTTCAAATGATACAGATGTTTTCTAAAAAATTGCTTTTGTGTTCAGAACCCTGAGTTTTTATTTCCCTGACTGTAAAAGAAAGACAAGTTCTAACTCCTTTGGTTTGTGCTGCCTCATAGTGCTATAACGGCATAACTTTATAAATGGCAAGTCAGGCTATGAACCAGCAGAAAGCATTTGCTGCTGTTACGATGTGTAGAAGCTCTTCACAAAATGAGCTGGATTCACACTTTAAGAGTACCCACTGATCTTTTCCCATTTGAGCTCCTGTCATCCACACATTCAGGTGGGACTGTAAACTTCCCATTGTTGTGCATTTTGATCTGCATCAGAGAAGGAGTTTGCTGGAGGAATAATTTACAGGGTAAATGTCTTTCTTATGCCAAATAGTTAACGAATTAAGCTGTTGACTTATGCATGTTTCAGTATATGTTTTAAGTTATTGTGCTCTTCTGTTTGCTTGTATCTTTAATCTGTTCTTTGAGCCTGTTACATAATAGTAGACTTAATTTACCAGTTGTACTGCCTGTCCGTAAAGGTTTACTGCACAAGAAAAGAAACACTGTGAAGAGTCAGAGTACTGATATAAAACAATTTTCCCTGAAAACCCCTCTAAATAAAGCATGATTAATTTCACAGCTGTGAATCAGACGTGGCCTTGCCTAGTATGCACAGTCTATAAACAATGCATGTACATATTTGTACATAATGAAAAAAAGAAAGTAACACAGAGTTTACTTGGCTAAGAACAAGTATTGCATCAGTCTAATATTTGAAAGTCTGCAGAGACAGGATGAGTCTCCCAGCTTTGCAAGATGATAATTTGATGCTTTAATAGGTTTTTTTTATATTGATGCTATAATACTAGGCAGATGTTTAATTCACATGTAGTCTATAGTACTGAAAGCATGTGTCTTTGTAATGCAACTATCACCAGGATGCAATAGATATATTGTCTTTTAATCGGGAAGCTTTGGTTTCAGTGTGCTATTTCACAAAATAACTCATAGAATAAGAACACAAGGTTTTTAAAGTTATTTTAATCCATTATCCTTATTTTACTAAGAGATATAGGAATGGGAGTACACTTGTGACATTCATTTTTATAAAGACAGAAACAGAAAAGGACTGGAGGAAACATGCTTCAGAATAAACTTTTCATGAAGAGTTCTGAATAAAGGGAAATATTAGCTGTCTGAAATGATGGAAAATATCCATCAACTGAAGTATGTAAACTGTGAAATTTTGACACCATGTTCCCACCTTAGTTACTCAAAACTATATTTGTTAATTGTCCTAATACAGAGAATAATGGTCATTTGCTCATGAATGAACTAGGATCAGACTTCAAAAATCATTTTGATGTCAATCTGATGTTCTAGGTAAAATTTACAGACACAAATGTAATTCTAAAACTACAATTCTGTTTCTTTTTAACTTTGATGATCACCACCTGTTGGATATTTTGATTTCAATCCTCAGATGCTGCAGGTGCCACGTATTTCACTGCTGTGATTTCACAGAGTGCAGAGACACCTGAAATCTATCCTAAGTTTAAATCCTATTGGGGCTTTGATATTCAAACCCAACTCATAGCCAAAGGCATCTACACCTGAGAAAAGGATCTAAAACTCCCATTACAGTCACTGCCATGTGACTTAGCACAAGCTTCTAGAGCAATTTGAGGTGGCTGCCCAAGGGTGTCCCAAATGCACACATGGATGAGACAGGCAGCACACAGAATCCCTGGAAACAGACCTCTGGACCACTGGTGGGAGTCCCGGTAGGACACCTGAAGGCATCTTAAGCCCATGGCACGTAACAACCCAAGTATAAGGGTAACTGAACTGAATCCTTATACAGTATAGACAGTGACACCTAGGGGTTATTCAGTTCATCCTAAAGCAAATAACTTCAAAGTAAACATTTGTTTGGGACAAGATTCAGTTGATTAAACATGAATATCTAATATTGTAACTTTGTCAGTTGTGTGGAGCTGGCAGATGCGATGCACCACTTCTGCATCACATACAGATTCATAGCCTTCCAGGAGCTGAAGGCAAGGTGGGTTACCCCAGGGTATATCTGATGGCACTGTTTCCCTATGCCTATACATGGGTCTTACCCCAAATAACTCTCCATATTCCACTGAGTAGATTTTGTTTACCTCACTCACACATTAACATCTAAATCTAGGTGTCTTTTTCAGATGGATTTGAGCCTCCAATTTGCTCTGCCTCTCTGCTCATGTGTAACATGTACTAATAGCATGGCTTGTATGCATTAAGACAACATCCTTTTTATCTACTGCTTTTTTAGGGATATTTTAAAGCATCTGAGTGAAACGTATCCCATACAATGTTTCCCTACCATCATTCCTAAAGTTAATCTAAAAGGCATTAATAAATTCATGGTAGTAAAAGTGGTTAGTCCATATTAATCCAGTGTGCCAGTGGCAGAGTGAGGAATATCACCTATAGTCTGCAGAATACCCAGCAAGTCCTGATGGATGAACCAAGTCACCTTGTAAGGGCTTCAGCCACTTTGTGTGTCTTCAATTTGTGTTACCTAAGGTAATTCTGGAACTCACATTTGTTGTGTTGATCATGAAATGGCATCTTTGTATGTGCAAAAAATATGTAATTTCTTCCATTTTTCATGAACTAAGTTAATTCACATACTATCTTGATAGACAAATATCTGGTTAACATAGGAATTATGGATTTAATGAATCCCATAACTATTACTTGTTTGGATTATCATGGGAAAAAAAAAAAAAAAAAAAGGATGAAACTGAAAATTTCTGCTTGTCTCCTTGGGATACTTAAGTTATCCCTTCAGAAGTTCTTCAGTTGTTGATGATAAGTCTGAACTTTTGTTCAGGGAGAAAAAAAAGTGATTCACTGACTGAGTCAGAGCTCCCTTTCTCCCTTTTCCTCTTTCCCTCCCCATTACTCTCCTCCTCTCATGCACCCCTGGCCCTCTTAAATTATTTCTTTTCTTTTGAAAGTTGAAATTAAATGATGAATAGCAGCAAGCTACTTGGCTGCTGTGCCTCAGTCCTCTCTTCTTGGTGGCTGGATCAGTCCTGTTTTCAGCTGTCTGAGGAAGTCTGAGACATGCATGTGTCAGTGAGTGCTGTCTGGACCAGTCACTGTGTCTGTGAACTATAGTCCTGGAAAATCACGAATGGCCTGAGGCTTGGTGTTTTCTATCTGGTGAAGAAAGGGCAGCTCCAGTTCTGGCTACCCTAGCCTTGGAGTACCTGACTTTGCAATTTAATTTGATTTTAGTGCAGGTACAGTACTAAAAGTACAGTATTTAGTACAGTATTTTGATCACAATATTGCATGTAAAAACGTATGAATCTGCTGACCTCATTTGAGAGTGTGTCTGACAGCTTTTCAGCAAGGCCTGAAGGAAAAATTCCCACCTTTAAGCAAGTATTTTAAGCTTTATTCACATTGAATTATACCTTGCTGTTTGAATGCCTTCAGTAATTTTATAATTATCTAACATGTAAAAAGAGACAGAATTTAAACCTAAGCAAATGTGTATGTGCAGGACAGAATGACAGAGAGAGAGATGCTGGAATATTTTTTCTGAAATTGGAGCCTTAAAAAAATATGCTTTTAGCATTCCTATCTACAGTGAAAATCCTTTCCCCACAGTCAGTCCAGAACCTGTTCGAGTCAATGGGTTTTGGATCTCTGTCATCTGCAGCTATGGCAGACAAACAAAACAAACTGCTATCAGCTGTAATAGACCTAAGTATTTGCAGCCCCTTAGCAAAAAAAAAAAAAAAAAAGGAAAAAATCTGGCATTGGGTCATTGCAAGGAGTTTACTGAAGTGCTGAAGTGTTTGTTTCAGCTGTGTTCCGTTCCTAAGCAATTTCACATAAAGGAAGCAGGAGAAAATATAATCTCACATTCAATTGTTCTGAGTGTCTCATGTAGGAGCAGGTTTGAACACAGGGTTTTTTTCCCTGCACTTCTGATATTAACAGTCTAGATTAGCTGCACTTTGAGGACAGAAAATCACTAACTGAATGAAATGGCCAAATAAAAAATGTAAATCATGCTTAAAAACATCCAAAGGAAATATTACATGTTGAGCTGGCACAAGCTGTTGTTGCTTCCTTGAAGCACTGGTTAGGACCTGGCTTGATGTGTTTCATTTTGTCCAAGCGCTTTAGATATGTGGAAGCAAGACCCTGAATATATAATCTTGTTTATGAAAGCGTAGATATTCCAGGAATGAAATAATAAAATTCAAGACTTGGAGACAACAGCTCACCAGCTTTAGTGTGTTCTCTTTTGTCTGCCAGTTCCTGGTGTAACTCTTCACTTTTAACAGAGAAGGGCTGGATAGTCATTCACTTTGGGAAGTTAACTTCCTCATAACTGAACAAGAACAGAAAACAGAGAATATAAACATCACAACTTTGTCCCTGGTGCCTAATGAGTTTGCCAGGATATACAAACTGAGCCTTTATTCATTTTTGAGTGTGAGATCAGGGAGAAGAGACCTGCATAAATTATATTGGAAATTTCCTTTCTCATGAGCTGTCCTGTCATTGGATCCTTTTGGTGAAAATTGTAATCAGGGCTGCTGCCTCATGTACTAAGAGAAACGTAGTAATACAGATACAAAAAGTGGAACATTTTAAAATGGATTAACAATAAGAGGACTTTGATGAGTCACTAAAAAAACCAGATTCAAAACCTCTGGCAAATCTAGCTGTGGTGGTTGAAGGTAGTTTTTTATTTTACTCTTTGCTGGACAATATGAAAGAGGGTGATAGAAGAAAAGTGTGTTTGCACCTCTGAAGCTAGAAGTAATGAATTTGCACAAAGTAACCTGTGCTGAGGCGTAAACACATTTGCTTCTATTGCCCCAGTCCCATTGCCTAACTTCTGGCAGAAAAACAAAACAGAAAGGTGAGGGGTTTATGTCTTAAACTGATGAGGCTGTTTGGTCTGGTTCATGGGATTCAGTGCCTGAATAGGATGTTCGGCTAAGCGACTCAATTAATGATAGAGGGAAGAACTTTGAACAAGATGAAGATCATTTTGGTTGTTATGTTACAAAGATGTCATTATTTTCCTCTGCTTTTATAAAGGTTCTCACTTACTCTTGTCTCTTTGTTTATCCTGGCTTCTAAGGTTACAGCTGATCTCACATTTATCACTAACTCAGTGAATCTCAGTAAGATCAAACCTGTTGCCACAGAATTAAGCCAAACTTATTATCCTATTGCTGTTGGCAGGAAAAAATCTTACCAAACTGTTGGGAACTTGCAAGAATTCAGCACAGACTTGAGCAAGTTCCCGATTTGCTTTCTACTTAATCATTTAAGTACATTCCTGATCAGCATCTTCACTGGCTAGAGTAAGATTTGGAATCTGTATTCATTCCATGGATGCAGTTTCCAAAATATTTTCTTTTTACAAAAGACATTCCACAAGCATGATCAAGTAGAGCATGTTCCTATTCCACTACACTGTACTTCAATAAAGGAAACTGTTTATAAGTTTATGCAGAAATAACAGTAGAAGCAGAGTCCCTTTAATGAGCCATAGTTCTACAAGCCCTCATGCACTTCTCTTCCTGAATTTTTACTTTCTTAAAACCTAACGTTGCAAGACAGGATTAAAATTGCAGTTTATAAATAAAAATTGATCCAGAACAACCTAAGCTAGATGCTATTGATGCTCAACCCAAACTAAAAACATGTGACTCTTTCATTAAGAGAAAATGGAAAGCTTACCTCCTATATATTGCATTTATAAATGTAAACTTTTGAAGTATGTGGTAGGCATCTGAAAGCCTTTAAAACTTTAAAGGGAAGTCTTGTTTCAGATCTCAAGGAAATCATGCAAATTACAGAAGTGTCCTTAATCTATGGGTTTTTTTTTTTCATGTGCTAATGTCATCACAAATAACAACATATTCAGTTCTGAAACTGATGTAAAAAGGTATGAACTGACAACTTGAAATAATGTTTTCTCTATGGGGAAAAAGCGCATTTCACAATAAGTATTTTTTATTCTCCTAAAAACCACAGGTGTAACTGATCCTAGATTTATAGAAGGAACATGTGAATTGTGATGCTTTCCCCCCTAAACACTTTTCTCTGTAACTGGTGAAATATGAATGACAAAAGCTTTCTGAGAGAAAACCCTGCTGCCTTATGTCAGAGACATATATCATGACCTTTCAAGAAATGATCCAGGGACTCTCTTAGGACAGGACCCTAGGAATGTTCCTAGGCAAGCATCCCGCCTGCATGCTTTAAGTCAGTCACAGGACAATATCATATTAACATTTAGGAACAAGTACAGTTGGGTTTCTCTCGGAGCACAAATGCTAGCCAGGAGAGTGCTACTGAAGATAAATCAGGTACAGAAGTAAAAAAAATGGTCATTAGTTTTGACTCAGGGGCAATTCCACAATGTCTCTAACTCTAATCAAGTAGTAATACACAATTAGAATCTTAAAATAACCCACTGATTTTCTGCTAACACATCTCAAATGTAACCCAGGGAGACATATTCCCTATACAGGAGAAACTTCAGACTTTGTGAACAGCCAGATTTTTACTTGACTCTGAGAATACTCAGAAAATGTTTGTCAGTTGCTTGTGTTCATTGTAATGAAGTATATCTTCATCCATTGAGAGCAGAATTGGAAAAAATCACTTAGAAACCAAGGAGAATTAATTATTTTTCTGGCTTACTGATTTAATTTGAAGTATCTCTAATACTCGTAGTCTATAGGCTGAGTTCACCATCATATTCCGTGTGTAAGAGGGAAACCATGTCAATAACTTCCCAGTGTTATTATTGTCATAAAGAGTTCAGGAGAGAATCTGATCAATGAACATCAGTTAAAGGTAAATTGAATGGAAATGAGGCCTTCTGTCCATTCTTGTTAAAGGTTTAGATAAAGATAAGTCTGGATTGTCTTAAAATGAAGCCTTAAAAAAAAAAAATCGAGGTTGATTCACATTATTGTAAATTCATCAACTACTAAGGTAATAATTTAAATTGTCATGTTGAAAACAGACAGCAAAACCTTGGAGTTAGGCTTTGGCCATTTTTCTAAATCTGTCCAGAATAACTTTCAACGGATTTCCAATGCAAAAGATTAAAATAAGTAGCAGAATTTTGAAAAATAGTTTTTTCTTGTACTTAACTTGAGAAACATTGTTTTAAAACATGGCTTTAGATGAATTCAAAATAAGAGACAAATGTCTGCAGTACCTATCAACAGTATATGAAAGCCAAACCAAACCAAACCTGGTTTTACTTTTGATTTACAGCCAAAATAGACACTAATGAGAATTATCCAGTTTTCATTCAATCTAAAGTGTTTTCAGTACAGATGAAAACATTAAAAATTGCGACAGGTAAATGACATAGAGAGTAATGCATCTCTTTATCTTGTGTTACAGCTGAAAGATAATTGCTGTATGCAATTATTAGTTACCCACTATGTTTTTAAGCATTATGGTGAGAGCAAAAAATAAAACAAAAGCGTAGAAAAATTGAGACTCAAACGTATGGCATATCTAGAAACACACAGAACTGCAGAATGGTCATGTCTGGAAGAGACCTCCAAATGTCATCTTGTCCAACCTCCCTGCTCAAACAGGGCCAAAAAAAAGCTGTTTGTGCAGAGCCAAGTCCAGGAGGCTTTTGAATACCTCCAAGGAGGGAGACTACACAGCCTCCCTGGGCAACCTGTGCCAGTGTTCAGTCATCCGCCTGGTAAAAAAGTGTTTGCTGATGTTCAGATGAACCTTCTGTGTTTCACTTTGTACCCTTTGTGCCCACTCACATTACTCAAAAACACATGCACAAGTAGACATTTTCATTAACAGACAGCAGAGTGAATAGGACTTTAATACTCAGAACAGTTATTCTTTCAGGGAACTATTTCTTCCTGCCTCAGTGTTCTGAGTTGTGAAATATAGTTGTTGAAGTTGATGACTAAGAAATGAAAAGTATGCAGAATAGTGCAGTATTTAATGTTCAAACCCACCTTATTTCACCTGGTAAAACAGATGTCCACATTAATGTAGTTGCATATATCCAGTTTTAGAATAACAGACAGTAGTGTTTTCTTGCTTTCTCAAGAATAAATAAAACTTTTTGGGAGACTGTTCCCTTGCATTCTATCAACGTAACTGAAAATAAACCTGCTGCAATGAATCTAGCAAGATCAAAAGGAAGAGAAAGATGCAAATAATGTTATCACCTGTTCACTTGCTATTCCTCAGATGGTGTTTTAGTTGGATATCAGTCAATCCAATATTTTCCATTTCTATGTGTAAATGATCAGATTTGTGTTTCTACTGAAGAATTTTTAGATTCATAAGGTTAAAGTTCATTTAACATTTAAGAGACAAATGAGGTCAGCATTAGTACTGCAAACGTTTTTCATTAAAAAAATTTAGTAACAGGCTGGTTCAGAAGTTGAAAATACCATAAGGAGAGTGCAAGACACTAATCTCTTTCATGACAGTGACAACTCCCAGAGCTGTTTAATACCAGTAAATGCTCTCACATATTTGAAAGAAAAAAGCAGTATTTCACATGGATAGAATCTAAAATAACACAATTCTTGAAATTTTAAAAGCATTTTGTTGGATTTGTTCTTCTCACTCAGTTGGTAATCTTATATTTTGTGTCCAAAATAGATTTCAGGTTGATTTTTGGTTGGTGTCTATTGCTGTTGAAAATCAGCAGTAATAGGAGAATATGAGGAAGAGAAGTGGCTGAGAAACTACCTTAGAAAGTTGCCAAAACATCATCTTTTTTGAACAGATTTAATATTTGTCTTCTTTCTTCAGTATGATTCTTTGAAGCCCAGATGTGCTTTTCTATTTTAAAACAGTGTTATAAGCTGTTTATTCTATGTGTTTTCAATAGAACTGCTCACACTTTTTACAACATCTCTCACATATTAATTTTATTCAGGAAAAGTACCGCCAGCCAAGATCTTGGTGTTTCTCAACATGGACTCAAATTGATGAGGAGACTCAAATCCAACTTTGTTACATCCAAGCCCTTTTTATCCCCCTGTTTGGTACTTTCCCAACCTGCACAAACGTGCCGCATTCAATCTCATTGGCCCCTGTAAAACTCTCCAGGTAACTAGTCCAATCACAACGCTGCAGACTCTCTCACAACCCCCACATTGTCAGCTGAGACTCCCACCATAGCTACATCCTGGCCTATCCCCCAAAGGTTTGTTTTTCGACCTCCCCTGTCCTTCAATGCCCCAACTCATAGCCCCAGGGCTTGTCAAGCACCAAGGCCTCAGAGCTCATTCCCAAATTGCTTTTATGCAAATCTTATTGCCTTCACTCCCCACAAAGATCTTTTACTTCAGTGTCTTCTACCATCAAAATAAATGAGAGTTTTTCCCAGCTTCTGTAGTATTTCAGTTTTCAGATCTACAGCACTTAGGCCTTACTTCAATATTTTCTTGATTTTGGTTCAAGGATAAAATTACTATTTTTCAGCACATTCTTAATTTTGAATGTGGGATTTATTTAGTTCCAAGGGTTCTTTATTGCCTTGGTAAAATAAATTTCTGCTAAGGACTTCAGTACCAAAATAAGTTCAATACTGAAGCAAGAATTTATTCTATTGTTTTCATCTTCTCACCTGGTTTTGTACTTTACTGCTACTGAGTGTAACAGAGGGTAACAGATTTCACTAAAAAAAAACCAACATTAGTAATAATAATGTGAACATGTCTGGGGTTTTATGCTCAAAAATATTTCAAAAAACACGTGAATGGAAGATAGCCCCTGGCTATTCCCACCACAAACACTACCTAACTAGAACCTTTGATAAATATTCAGCTTTGAACCTAGAAATTGTATAAACCATCAATGCTGACTCTAGACTGCCTGGAAATTTCTCCAGTTTGAAAGAACCTTAGTTGTTTTACTGGGTTGTGCAACACAAAGACCTATTATATTCATATGAATGTTTGAAATGTTTCTTTCCATATAAACATTACTGATAACTTTAATTTTCAGTCTCAGCAGTTCTGGTGGACTTTAACCAGACTACTGATAAACAAAGTCCTTTGACTTCTACATTTAACATACTCTTTTTTACTAGCCACATTCTAAAACTGATTTTTCCATAAGGCATACTAGCCCAATATTATTGTTTAATTTTAAAATTAATAAATAGAAATAATGGGCTGTTATTCCGAAATACCCAGAAAAGCCAAAATTGCTGCCATCATAGTAACAAACAATGGTGCATTTCAATGCGATCTTGTTTATTTTCCATTACTATAAAAATGAGCAAAACAACAAACAAAACCACACCCCAAAATACCTAGACAAAAGGACCATGTTTCTTCAGCTTGTCTGACAGTCTTGAGGAGCCAAAAGTCTATCTGCCTCTAGAATTGAGAGTCTATTGCCTCTATTGAAATTTCTCTATTGCCTTCTATACAGCAATGATATTTCTGAATAATGTGAATGTGGACTAGGTTTTTCAATGGCAGCAGGCAAGTTACCACTGAACTTCTAAGTTTATTCAGTAGAGCAGTAGTGTTATGCAGCTACAACTGTGTGTAAAAGGCAGATAAAATTTATAAAATATAGCATTTCATAAATCTTGTGTTGCCTGAAATAACACAACCTGAAATAACACAACCACGAGAAGACTAATATGACAAGCAAAAGCAGATCCTATAGCTAGCTGCTACAGGGCAGCTAAAGGAAAACAACACAAGCTAATATTCCTATGCCTACTCTTGTGTTTCATCATGGTTGTTCATATAGCTTCTTGAGAAAAGTTAGGTCTAGTCACATACATTTCAAGTAGCTTGAATCTATTTAGGTGGAGCTCAACGGAACCAAGGATCTGGAAATCACCCCTGCCAAGAGTAGAATCAAAATACATGCCTTTTGCATAACCCCTCACTTCACAGCTGCTTTTCAAAACATGGCCTGGCTATATCTCATTTGTGCTAGCCATGCTAGGATCCAAGGGTACTAGATCTGTTTGAACAAGTGCCCTGGCCTCTCTTTTTAGGTATCAAGCCAACCTTAATAGCAGCCAATATAGATTTGTCTTGGAGAATTTTTCTAGGGTACAAAAAACAAGTATGCTGTGCAAACCCTCTACTATAGGCTCTTTCTGTTTTATTTGCACAAGACAAATGGTCTTTGCAATTTGGTAAATGCAATATTTTATGCACATCTTCAGCTAACTCTTGCACTGCCATGAAGTATTTATCTAGGGAGCCAGAGTGTTTAATAATGCTAAATGAATGAATGAATTACATTAAGCAGCACCTGATCCAGTACACCTGAACTATAGTCTGCCGGATGTCTAAAGGCATGAAATTGTCTCTAAGCTACAAAATACCGTCTAGGACATGAAAAAAAGCTACTGACACATATTAAAACACAGGGACACGTGCTAAAGTTTTACAGCATGTTAGTCAGTATGAAAATTTTCTATATCAATTATTAGCTAAAGAAGAAATATGATAAATACTAAGAACAGTTCAGTTCAGTGTGAATTGACTGTTCTTGACTTTGTACTCTGAGTGGCATTAAGGCAATATATTTCCACTGAAAGTCTGCATTCCAAGAATGAATACAAATCAGTACGACACCAACTTTTGCTGTCAGTCTTTTAACTGACTCTTACTTGATACACTGCCACCTTTAAATCACGTATGGCTTCTGTTAGACAATGATATTTAACTATGCTTGGGTTTAACTAATTTTTCCTTTTGAAGTTAATTAAATTCAATGTATTTTTTATTATTATTATTAATTTCATTTAAATATATCAATGTTTTGTTAGCTTTTGCCTAAGAACTATAGATAGACTGTGCTGACAACTTTAATGCCATGCATGTTTATATGTAAATAAAATCAGACTTTTCAAAAACTTAAACTT
Source organism: Lathamus discolor (assembly GCF_037157495.1). Classification (NCBI taxonomy): domain Eukaryota; kingdom Metazoa; phylum Chordata; class Aves; order Psittaciformes; family Psittacidae; genus Lathamus; species Lathamus discolor. The sequence continues at coordinate 33,078,716 of NC_088884.1, read as the reverse complement.
CATTCAAAATAGTTTCTCCTATTTTTATTTTACTTTATAGCCTAGGCATGTCAGTATTTTTTCCTGGAATGTATAGTATGTCAGTAGCTGTCTGTGTAGTTCTTGCAAGAGATCCATATTCTGAAGAACCCTTGAAATAGATTATAGAACATACAGAAAAAAATGTCATATGTAATGAACTGAGCTGCACTTTATGTTCTTATTTCTCATATGAAAATATTTCTCATATTTCTCATTCTTTGTGAATGCCCAGATGGATACCTGAGTGGGAAAACTGCAGATTGTGAAACCGATGTCGTATGAGTCTTCTCCAAAAAAGACTTCTGGACTTAAGACTTCTGTGTGCTGCACATTAAGCAGCTGGGGCATGCCTTTTTTCCACAGTTTTCCCTGAAAAAAGACATAAATAAACAGAAGTCAATCTAAATCCTTGTGGAAAGCAGCAAGGGGGATATTCCTGGAAAGATGGTGTAGCTGGTTAGGTCTGTCAAACTGCACTTCAGAGCCATTGGTTGAAATATCATTTGAGCAGATGGATTATTGAATAGGAATGCCATTTAAATGTAAGTATTAGGGCATTCACTCAGCACAGTACATAATAATGCACATATGTTGCAAGAGATAAAGCATGCTTTAAGAATGGATTTTTTGGCTAATTGTATATGTGAATGATTGATAATGTCAATTACTCTTTTGAAAATATGTATTTTTCATTTACTTTTTTCTCTGTTAAGATACAGCAATTGCAATGTAATGTAATGACAATTGGACAGGTGTCTGTGTCCAAATGCAACTCTATATTTCGGTAGGACTTATATCGGCATATGAGACTGTCCTGCAGAAGCATTGTATGGTCAAGACTCTGTAAATTGTGTGAACATTGCTTGCTGGTATTAGTCTTCTCATAGTCTTAAAAGAGAGGAAAATGCCAATGTTTTTTTGTGTCATGTGTTCTTAATCATTCTTCTCTTGACCTAGTCAATCCAGGACTGATCTCAGAAGCTCAGTGTGCTCTTATGAAATTATTTTGGCTCACAGCAGGAGAACGGTTGATATGTCTAAGTCTAAAGATATGCTCTTGAAATGTTATTGAAAGCAATCTCAAGTAACCACATTTTAATTTTTTCTATGAAATCCCATAGGAAAAGAGACTGTGAAAGGAGGAGACTTACATTCTCTTCTACGTGCTCTGTGTCCAGAGACAAATTTTCCGTCACTATTTAGCCTGAATAGATATCTAATAGACTTTTGATATTGTTTTCATCTTCCTTGTCCACAGATTTAAATTTTAAGGATGCAAAGATCACATATCTTTATAAAATAATTCAGTGATCACAGAAGCATCTTCATTGCCTGTAACACTATAGAATTCTAGTTCCGTCAAGGTATAAACTGCACATATCTTCTTCCAAATTATTTAAAAGTGTATTAGAAACAAAACAAAACTATTTTATAATTTATGCTCATTGCTATGTAAAGGCTTTTTGTATTAATGCAGGAAAAGCAAGTACTTTTAGTATGTACTTCTGTGCTCTATTTATAAAGCAACAAGTTCCTTTAGATTCAACTATAAGTGGCTGAGAATTTTTTGATTAGTATACTTATTTTTTAAGATGAGAAATCCTTCATGAATGCATAGTAGTTTCCATTAGAAAACAGTAACTTAGATACATAATAGAATTTTGGTCTGAACATAAGAAAGAAATTTACACCCTAAGACAAATAGTGCCCAGACTGGGAACTCGCTGGGAATAAAGGTGATATAAATTTATGTGAAATTGGGAACACTTGATCCTCAACCTTTGAGTCTTACAGTGAATTACAGTCACAAAACAGAAACAGAATGAAGTATATGGCCTATATATATATTGTAATAGCATTCGTCTTCTTGTGAGCCAAGAATTTTATTTATTGTTACATAGTTCAAGTAACATAACACACCAGATCTGCCCAATTGAGGCTGACTAGTCATACCTAAGCAAGAGCACCTTCATATATTTTTGTGTTATCACATTTGTATGAGGACAGATTTTCTTCTGCTAGCATGTAATTCCAAACAGTAGAGCCTACAAATAGGAAACAGATTTTCTTCTGTATTCATAAATCCTAAGACTCAAGGGTTGTAAAGTAAAATGATTTATAGTTCTGAGCATTATCAAAAATAAATGTTACATTATAAAAATTGTTTGGGAGTATAAAAATGAAAATTTAACAGGATTCAGAGTCCTGAAGTTTGGAACTAGATCACTAGATAGACTTTGTTTACGTGATCTATCCTCATATGATTATTATTAGCTCACAGTATGCTATTTTCAAGAGTACTTCTTAAAAAGACATAAGGAAAAAAATCATGTTGCTCATTTAACTATTTTGTTTTTCATTTTTCTCTGCTGCATTCTTTAGCTAAAACAAGTACATTCTTTTTAGTGGATCCAGATAGTGAGTGATTTATAAGACCTTTGAACCAGTTCTCGATTATGAAACCAACACTAAAGTAAGACTATAAAATTATCTGTAAACAGTGTTTATTCCAGAAATATGGTTTCTTTGTGAACCTCTTCTTATTTTTTTCTATTGATTTTTACAGTTTTATTTTGATTTAAGATATATTGTGCAATAGATGTCCTGTGGCAAGGGGGGAAAGGGTTAGAAAATAGAAGTGACAAGTCTTCAGAAAGAGTTTACTCCAACAATTTCCACGACCTCTTTTCATATATGAAATTTACCTTGCAGCTAAGCTGTTAACATGTCACTGAATTTTATAAAATCCTGTTCTCAGTCCAAAACTATATATTAACATACATTTTCACTAAATAAATCCTCAAATTGTAAATGAGGAGAGATTCTTTGAAAAAATGTCAACCTAGAAAAATTTTAAATACAATTCCAGTGCACAATTTGAGAGACTTTCCGTTGATTTCACTGGGATTCAAATTAAGTAGTAAGATATTTAATGCTCACTCTGAATGGATTCTGTCAAATTCCTGAAGTACCGCAAAATCAGTTATTTTATATCAGATGTTCCTCATTGTGGCAAATACAAAATAATCAAAAATACCATGCAGAATGTAACATGTTACAACCTACAAAAAAGACAGACCTGGAAAAGAAAATGCATGCAGGGAAACATTTAATTGAATTTTAGATGATCAGGTGTCTAGTTTTGAGCTAAATAAGCCCTATTTATGTTCAATTGAGTAAAATAGGCATTTATGAGGTATATAACCTATTTGTTTCATGAATTTCATACTTGGGGTGCCTATTTCTTTTTATTAACCATAAAGGGAGTTTTTGTCAACTAGATAATATATACTCATTTTCATGGAGGTATGAGTATCACACAAGTGGGTCTTGCCATGTGTCCCTTGAGGCAAAGCCGAGGATGCTTTCCCTCCTGGATCTCACTAGGCAGAGGAAGCAAATGAAAGAATGCTTTACAGCTGCTCAGAGCAGAGGGAAAAAATGTAAATATTTTCAGAAAAGCTGTATAAATTATCGTATGGCTTTGCTATTTTAGTTTGTATTGGTTCTTATACCATATTAATTGCTCTTGTAACTGTGCATGTTTCAGTCATTTTTAACTAACACAGCTAAGAGAAAGCAGCTAAATAGGGGAATTTCTCTAGACACAGTAATACACGTCTGCCCGGAGAGTGTGTGAAGGAAGATGAACATCTGATAGGAGTTTAAAATTTGTCCTGAGAGAGATCTGGAGTATTTGCCTTTACAGTGTATTCCCCTTTTTAAAGCAATTGGTAACTTTCAAGTTATCATAACAGGAACAGCTTATGAGCAATTTTGGTGCTGGTCTGTAGGCACAGACTCCTGTGCAGATCTCTTCCTCATATCTCACTTTGATAACTGAGCAGGAATACTTTCTATAGAGCCAATACCCTGGAAAGATCATACTGAACCTCACCTCCTGTCTGTGAGTCATAATGGTGGAATAAAACCCCAACACAATAGAAAACATTCCTTTAGATCTCTAGTTAAAGGTGTTCTCTGTTCTGTTTGATGTTTTCAGGAAACTCTGCAAATCCATCCATCCATCCATCAGCAATGTGTCACATCCATCAGCAATGCGTTTGTGCCCTTTTAGCCTCCAAACTTCTACTCTTCCACTAGTATGAACTCCTTCCTCTGTTCCTGCTGCCGCTTCTGTAGTCTCCATACCTCAGGTTTCCATACTATTGGTTCAACCAGTTAATCTTTTGGAATTTTCTATGGAAATTACTATAAATATGTATCAGTTACTTTCTTTAATTCCACATTCTGTCTCCAATATTATTGCCTTTTGTACTTGCATGCTAACTGGGAAGGGCATAACTGATCATAGAGAGGGGAAACCCAATGCTTTGTAAAGGCAGGTGGGAAAACCTTTGCCAGTTAAGGCTTCAAGACAAGCAGGGTGCAAGCGTGTAGAAACTCTTTCAGCAAAAAGACTGCTTGTCCTGACATGAGATAAGATGAGATTACAAAGTTCATGGCTGAAGGAACTTCTCCCTTGAGGCAGTAAGATTCTAGAATCATCATCATATTTTGTAACCAAGCTTTTACCAAGTTATCAGTTGTACAACATTCATAAGACATTAAATTAATAAAAATTTGTACAGTTCAAGGCATGAGCTTGTTTTGCTAATACTGCATTTGACTTTCTTAAATAAAAGTATGTTATAAATCCCAGTTTGCTTGCAAGAATGATGTATCACAGTCTGAACTGTATACATCCCTCAAATTTCCTACGAAGAGGCTTATTATTTAATCAGTTGAAGCACTCATCAGTACACAGAAGTGTTCACAGAACTATATACTTGAGTCCCATGGTGATGGCCAATTATGAAAATAAAACCCAAATGACAATTGAGAAGAGCAACTTGCACGCAAAAGCACAGGCCAGACTGAAGAAAGTTTGAAGAGCGGAGTATTGTTTCTGCATATAAATCCTATTTCTTTTATGCTCTTTTAGCATTTCCAGATGGTAAGTTGCTGCTACAGAAACAAAAACAACAACCAAAAAAACCCCCGTATAAATTCTTGAATCAGGCACTAGCACAATCACAACACAACCCAAAACTATAAATAACGAGAAACCACTTTTTTTTTGTGCAGGTAAGTACTTCCTGCATCTTCCTATTGGGATTACTGCACTGAAACATGTTTAACTACATGGTAAATAACCAATGGAGTAATGTCACAAGCCAATACTACACTTTAGCTCTTCATCAGTATTCTAGTAAGCCCAACACTTTAGTGCTTTTTAATTATTATTCTTACAAATATAAAAAAATAACAGATTCATTACTAAGTCTTATAAAATCAACATAATAATTTAGCCAATATTCCCTTTGCAGTGAGTCACAGTATAAAAAGCTGAGTACAGTCTGCATTGTGTATAATGACCATTTCAGAAAAGACCAAGTGATGTTAAGCCTTTATTTGTTTTGCCCCTTTTTTTCACATGTGGATTTCAAAGGATGGTATACTAAACATGGAAAAGAATAGGAAATAATCTGAGATGATAAAACAGAGGAGAAATATGGGAAGATATTTAAAAAGCAATAAAGAAAGAAAAAATATAGAAAGAAACAGCATGAAGAAATGACAGAGGGAAGTGTAGAAAGACAAGAAAGGTGACTATAAGTCTAAGATGGAGGCACACATTTAATATTTTTGGTAGGCATTTCCAGAATAATGTCATCCATCTCTAAGAATTCATCATGATTATTTGGGTTATGGAACATAATTCCATGGTGGCTGGACTTCCATGCTTTGTGCTTCAGTCTTCAGATTTCTGGTACTTTTTGGATCTTCCTTTCTGTAATACTAGTCTCCAAGAAGTCATTATATGTTTTGCTGAACTAAAGGTTTCTGGGTTTGGGGTTTTTTTATCATATTTATCCAGCTTCCATTTAGAATCCATTGGACTTAAAATTGTATGCTTATTTTATAGCATAATTTTATTTTATAGGAAAAAATAATTCCTGCATAAATTCTGGCTAAGACAAAAGGATGTAGGAACAGTCCCAAAGCATATGGGTTAAATTAGCGCCTGCTGAGTTGCCGTGCCAGCATTTGTCTGATTTAATGACATGATTTTAAATAATTGGAGGGTGGGTCTTGAGCATCCTCCATGTGATTTTCTAACGGGTTAATTTTAAACAGAGACCCAGGGAACATTTGGGACTACTAGTGTAAATGTGTTTCTGTTGGTTAACAGTGAATAATTGGCCTAGTTTCTTGTCCTGTTTCTTCTTCAGGAAAATTTAATTAATTCAAAAATGTTGGCCAGTGGTATGCACAGCACTGCTGCAAACCGTAATAATAAGGATAAACTCTGAAATAACTAAAGCATGTCAGATGGTCAGGAGTAGGACAGGTAACAAGACTGAATCAGTAGGAAATAGCTCAATCAAGTTCAATCTATCACTTCTAAGGTTAGGAGTGCTTTAAAATATGAAGTGTTTCTACAATTGGACACTACTACAAAAGTAGAAGAATGTTAAAGGTGACTTTTTAGATCCTGATCACGTTTCTGGAGTTTAAGAGTGAAAATAAAATGACAGTCTGATTTTCGTGCTGCCTGAGGAGCTCTTCTTAGCAAATGAATAAAACAAAATCTCATTGCTGTTTTCAATGAGTGTTTCAAAACCACTCTTTTCAACATATTATTTTGCCTTCGACAAACGTCTCTTTTGTTTCATGATGTGAGGTTTTTATCTGTTTTTAAAGGGATGCTTTTCAAGCTGTTAAGACTAATAAAATACTGCAATTATTTGATTTTCTCTTTTGGTTAACTTACTGGGTGGGCATGCGATGCGGATATAAAGCTGGAGTTTCAGTTACATGAGAGCTCAAAATCCCACCCAAAAATTATTTTATGAAAATGTAAAGGAATGCATGTGTATACATTAAACATCCAGAGTAATTTAGGAAATGAAAGTGAATTATCTAATCAGAACTGATGTATTCTGTTGCATTTTGGTAAATCCTGTCTATTATAACACAAAAACAGAATAGTGGAATTTTAATACTTTATGCTACACCTATACCACTTTGTTTTTAGGATATGAAAATCTCAGATTATAAAAATGACCATATAAATCCAAAAGTGAGCATGGGATGTGACCCACAATGTAATCACAATGATTATGGCTTTTCTTGGAAAGCCACTCACTTTAAGCCCTTACTCAGTATTTGTTCAGTTAGTGCAATACCTCCAAATTTGTTTGGAGTTAATGAGCTTGTCATTTATTCAAGTTCTTGAGTAAGTTTTCTAACTTGTAGTGACTTCCTCTATAGCTTAGCTAAACAAGAAGTACTCAGACTATTTAAAAAAAAAAGGAATGATACAGACATTTCAAAATATAAATCCACTCTTAATACTCTTTGAAGTTCTAAAGCACAGCAAAATGTCCCACAAATACTGTGCATCTACACAGTGATGCTGTGTTTTAAATGGAAGTAGGAGTCACTAGAATCTAGAAATCAGAACTAAAGGGCAGAAGATTGGATGGTTACTGAGTGAAATATTTACCCCATGAGCTGGGAAGAGTTTTAAATCTTAAGCAGAATTCATAACTTCTACTTTGCGGAAATTTTACGTTTCCTAAAAAAGATTATGTTTCCTGACTGATAACTCTGCATGGCTTGTTCAACAAAGAATCCCAGCTTTTTGCCTTTGGATGTATTTACAGACTGAAATACTTCTCATGTTTATACTTTAAAAATTATTTTACCTCTACTTGTGTCTGACCAGTCAAATCAACTATTACAATAACAGCCTTGTAGTTCCTAAAGGAGTCCTACAAGAAAACTGGAAAGGGACTTTTTATGAAGGCATGTAGGGATAGAAAAATGGGGGAATGAATTTAAACAGACAGAGGGTAAATTTAGATGAGATATTAGGAAAAGTTCTTTGTTGTGAGGTGATGAGACACTGGAACAGGTTGCCCAGAGAACTTGTGGCTGCCCTATTTCTGGAAGTGTTCATCATCAGGTGGATGGGCCTTTGTAACATGGTCTAGTGACGGGTGACCCTGCCTGTGGCAGTAGGGTTGGAACAAGGTTGGAAAAGTCCCTAAAGCCATTCTATCATCCTATGTTCTATGAAGAAATGCAAACAAATGCCAATTTCCCATTTTCCAAGTGAAATCACTTTAATTTTTGAAATATTTTTTTACAGAAACCTTCAGGAAAATGAAAATATTTCAATACAAACAGAGCAATCTCCTTTCACTAAAAAGTGTTTTGGTGAAACAATTCTGACCAGCTGTACTCAGTAATAGTGACCTCAGTATGACCTTTTGCATTAATATCACTTACATGAATTCAGAGAATGTAAACCAGCCTATTAAGGACAAATGCTGTTTTTATTTACACTTTTTTTCACCTTGAAAGAAGTCAATTGAGTCATTGATTTAAGAAAGAAATAAATATACAATCGTTTGCAATTCTACAAGCTTTAAAGCCAGAGATGGCTTCTTCAGTTAGCTGGTCTGAGTTTTTTATTTTAACATAGTTCAAACCAGGAAGCTAAAGAGCTGATAGCAGTCCAGATTCTGACCTCAGCCATCTGATCTGATTTTTAGAAGAGTTGAACACTCAAGAGTTTAAGCTGAAGATAGCAGGCCTTGCAGCTGTGTGATTTGCTTTCCAATCGGCCTGTTGGCCTGAATGTAAGAAAATAGCATTAAACTGGCTAAGGACTGGAAAAGGCAATCATTGATTATTAACCATAATAAAGGGATATTGCTTTTATAATAAGGCTTCAATCTGACTTGGTCAGAAATCAATAAGGAACAGGAAAAGGGATGACCTGTGGAATTACAGACCAGTCAGTCTCACCTCTGTGCCTGGCAAAATCTTGGAGCACATTCTCCTGGAAGGCATGCTAAGGCACATGAAAAACAACAAGGTGCTTGGTGACAGCCTGCATGGCTTCACTAAGGGGAAATCCTGCCTGGCCAATTTGGTGGCCTTCTATGATGGAGCTACAGAACTGATGGACGAGGGTAAAGCAGTTGACGTCATCTACCTGGACTTGTGCAAAGCGTTCGACGCAGTCCCACACAACATCCTTGTCTCTAAATTGGAGAGACATTAATTTGATGGATGGACCACTCGGTGGATAAAGAACTGGCTGGATGGCCACACGCAAAGAGTTGTGGTCAATGGCTCGATGTCTGGCTGGAGACCAGTAACGAGTGGTGTCCCTCAGGGATCGGTGTTGGGACCGGTCTTGTTTAACATCTTCAACTGGAACAGGTTGCCCAGGGAGGTTGTGAGTGCTCCATCCCTGGCAGTGTTCAAGGCCAGGTTGGATGAAGCCTTGGGCGGGATGGTTTAGTGTGAGGTGTCCCTGCCCATGGCAGGGGGGGTGGAACTAGATGATTTTGAGGTCCTTTCCAACCCTAACTATTCTATGATTCTAATAACTTGACCTATTTTAAGAAAGAATATGCAATGCAGCTAATTTATTTCGGAATCCATCATCATTAACCTTATGCTGAAGTTTCTTTATTTAAGAGAGTAGTATTCGTATTACCATACCTAGGATAATGTTAGACATAAAAAGGAAACACTGTCCAATCTCTGTGTCACAAGGGGTTTGTAACAGAGTCAAAACATGCTTTTTCACTTTACTGAGCTGTTCCATATGATACATCGTTCCAAAAGCCTGAAAGTTTATTATCTATAAACAGCATTATAAAATTAATTATTAAAGTACTGTTTAACATTCTTAGGATAGCAGAACTGGTGAAGTAGTAAAAAACTGTATTCCCAAAGGCAGGATTCAGAGCAACTTTTTCGAGAATGAAAATCTGCACTTTTTAAAGTAACTATTGCTTTCACTGTACAGTGGCAGTGCACATATGAGACCCTAAGTTACCTCCGATGGTGCCTATAAGCCCATCATAAATTCATGAAACTGGTAGGCTCGTAAAAACCTTAATGGAGAAGTAAATGATTCTTTAGTCAGTAAGTTTCACTCTAATAACTTTAATATACGCTGGCTGAGCCCCTACAACTCTTTTATTCCAAACAGTGGAGTGAAAAAAGTAAAAAGCAATTCCTGGAGTCGATAATGTTCCTCTTTAATATTTAAAATACATAAATTCAGAAAAAATATTGAATTAAAAAAAAAAATGTTTTTCATACACTCTTTTCTTCATGTTCTTTGTTCTTTTCTAGTCCTCAGTGAGCACAATTATGTGAGTTTAAAATACTTGCCCATGTGCAGAACAGCCCTTTGCTAACCTCTTTATTAGAGTAAATGAAGGAATGAAGTTGTTTCCAGCAGCATCAGACATATCCTTGTTCTCCACTTTGTATCTACTGTGAGTTGGGAAGGCTTCTGGAAATGTTGGGCCATGGCAGGGTGAAGCCATGTTATACCTATTTTTCCTCTGATGTCAGCTTTCTTCCAAAGTCTAAAGGCCAGGTTGCATGATCCTTTGCATTTCTAATTAGTCCCAGAACCAGATCTCAGATGTACTTGGGTGTTTTTTTTTTCCTCATTCTGGAAATGCAACTCGTGGAATTCAAATAGTGGTAAACACACATTTTAGGAACAAAAAGTCTTTTCAAACAAGTTCCAAATTAAAACCCAGAGCACAAATGAAATGAGTACTCAAATAGTGCAGTAAACAATGGAAGCCAGATTCATTTCAGTTAGTTTCTAGATTAGTTCAGAAAACAACAAAAATATGAAAAGTATAGTGAGTATTTGGAGGCAAAATCACCTGGTTTGTGTTTTGTTATATTTCCAGACCCCTTCAAACATACAAGTGATGTGGTAAAGGCATATCCCTGTTTCCATGTTTTAGCTTACATCTAGGTAGTGTAATGTAAAACAAAATCTGTTATTTGTCTGTTTTAGATAAAGATAAAAGAAAAGCATCTTGCAATTGCAAAAGATTTTGCTGGACTTAAATAGTCTTAAATAGGACTTAAATCACTGCATAGGCCACAAGAGGCTTTTTTGAAAACTATTAATCAGGAAAAATCTCTCTATTATTTGGAAAAACTTAAGTGCTTACTGGTAAATTTCACTCTTAAACACAGAAAGGAGTAAACAGCATTGAGAAGTTTGTGTAGGCTAAATATTCTTTTTCTTACATGAACTGGCCTATGATGCTTCAGTCAGTGTTCAAATTACCAAAACAGACCTTTTCCCATTTCTGTGGTTTTTTGAGTTGTGTTCTTTCTTTTTAACTTTGCATAGAATGCGTCAAAACACCTTTAATAACTGCACTTCTGGTTTAGATACTCATTTATTTCTTCATTCATAATATCTTTCACTGAGCTAGTATTAGATTACAGTCTCCTCAAACTATAACTGCCTTGCTGTTCCTCACCAAATGGGCTTCAGAAATCTGAAGCTGTGTCAGCTTTGTGTCAGAGCAAAAGTACCTTTTATTTCAAAGGATGTAGACAACAAACTTCCTCTTTCTAATCAGAATTTTTTTATGTTGTATCACCCCACAATAAGTTGGAATGTCAGGCAATCATCAACCTTGCATTTTGCTTAAGTATTCTTGTGAAAATTAGAAAAATAACAAGAAAAATACGACTTAATCTGCGTAAGACACAGACTATATTTACTTCCAATTTACTGAGAGTCAGTCACAGCAGATGGATTTTTTTGCCATGTTGCTCACAATTTTATCAGCAAGTGCTTATCCTTATTTTTTGCAAAAGGAGCACAGTCTATCATTTTTCCTTATTTATTTTTATAATAATAACAACAATGGTATTTCTGTGTCTGGAGTTCTCCTTTCTTGAGCCACTGAGATTATTTACATATATTTATCGTGATTGAAGGCAGATCATTTCCTTCAATGTAAGATGAACTAGTGATACTATATTACTTTAAGTATTATTTTCCGGGTAGAGACTGTGAAAATTGATTTGCCATGCTATTGGTGTGTTTATAAGACAGACCAATCTCCTGCTGTTGATAGAATTCTCAATATCTTCTTTAAGCATATGGTATGAACCTTTGTAAAACCATTCCTCTCAGAGAACTCCTATTTACCTTCTTGTGCAGGGATAGAGGTAAAACAGGCTACAGTAATCTTCTCACTAAGGCTTTAATTTTTTTGTGAGTTTTATGATTAAAAATTACTCTGACTGCTAATGAAACTAAAGTGTTTCAGTAATTTTTCCTGATTTATGATGACACTTGCTCATAAATAAATGAAATCTGTACTGCTTATATTTCAGTTGTGAGAACAACTTGTGACTCCACTTGAGATGCTGTTAAAGGTGATGAGAGCAGTGCTGGAAATACTTAGTATACTGGAAAAGGTTTGCCTGAGTGGAGGATGGGCATACTGAGTTCCTTTAACCTCTTCAGCAATGTCATGATTTCTCTTGGGAATGAGCAGGCTCTTTCCCTTCAAAGGATTCCTTGACAGTGACTATGCATACATTCGTCTTGCTTTTGGCCTCCAAAGCTCACAACAGTCAATTAAACAGCATATCTCTGAACTGCCCTCCTTAGAATAATTCTGTCATAATCTCACCCTTATTTTTTGACAAATACCTACTATTAATACCTGAGCGATTTTACTGTGTGTTTGAGCCTGCTATAGATCTTTTTTTTCTTACCTAGAATTAGGCTCAAACTAAACCTGCATCTTAAAGGGGCCTTAGATAGCCATGTACCAGCTAAAACAGCATGCACATGAGAACTGAAAACATCTTTGACTACTCTGTTTCTGCAAAGTATACTAAGATTAGGTCTATACTAACAAATAAAACAGGCTCATCCACTGTCATCTATTTAAAAATGACAAATAAAGTGGTGTTCTTCTCTAACCCTAAGGCCGAATATCTTGTCATAGTTATGACATCTGAGTTATGACTGAATTCTTTCCCCAAAGCCCCCAAAACTTCGCATCTTCATCCAATCTGTCCTCAGCTGATGGTGTTCCCCAAAGTGCCTCTGAACACTGGGAAAGCTCTAGCTGGGGAGGGCACTAACCACAGCAGGGTGATGTATTAAACAGTACACATGCCAGTGGGCCAGTGATCTAGCCTGTGCCCTGGATCTGTTTTATTTGCCTGTATACTGATGGAGCCTGATTATCTGCAAGGTGCTAAATTGAAATACAGAGCTATTTTGTATGTGTGAGGGGAACGTAAAAACCAGACAGTACTCTTTAACCCCTTTGTCATGGATAGGAAACACAGGAAAATAATCTGATTCCAATTACATTCATAAGAAACAAAAATTCACTCCCAGGCAGGAAACTCACAGACCATTTCCAGCTTTAAGCAAAATGTCATGGCCAACTTATAAACTGCTTAAAAATGGCTTTATGTAATGAAAGTGCTGACAGACCTTTAATTATATATGTGAGTGTGACTATATAGCAGAATAATTCTGAATTCTTCTTTGATTTTTGAGGTCTGAAGCAATTTTAATTCACTGTGAAGTGACATCTACCAGAGCACCATAGTGAGGCACTTTATTTTAACATTAAACATATGGAATTAGAAACTGATCATTTCCTAAATGTCCATGACTTCTGCACTGACTCCAAATTAATCCATTAAATTAAATGTATTATCATTAATACCAAATGTATTCCTGTAGCCATGGAAGAGGGGGAATAATATATTACTAATCTTACTGATTTTTGCAAAACCTGTGCTATATACTAATTATCATTATGGCAGCAGCAAAATCCGTTAAACATTGCCTAATATGCGAAGGCACGGAGCCTTTTGTCATCCTGTTAGAAATTTGTCTTACTTCAACATTCTGTTGCAGACTTGCCTCTGCCAAGCATCTCCCTATGTCTGAAGGATTTTCCCTTTCTTTGCTTTGTTTCTTTTTATAATTAATGTGTTGCAAGCCATTCAAAGTGGAACTTTACAAAGCTGTTAGTAAACTTTATAAATTAGAGACTTACATATATGGTTAAGCCTCAGCCATCAAAGAATTATGTTTATGTAATATTAGGCTACGTAGCTAGTCCAGCTGATCCTAACGATATACACCGTGTAAAATAAAGCATGTCTATACCTTTGTATAAGGACCTTACAGTACCTATTAACAGTATAATAGTTTCAGTTTAATAAAATAGAAGTACAAATAAAAGAACTATGATCTCTCATGTATGGTCCAGCCAGTAAAACTTGGATGCAAGAAGGTGAGTACTTGGAAATGTATTTCAAATATATAACAATAATTAGCCCTCCTTAAAGTCCAGTCTGAGTCCTATTCAAAATAATGTGCTAGCTCTTGATGCCTGAAAAAAATACCAATATATTTAAATTATTACCAAAGACTGAGTTTAAACATTTAAATTGTGATCTTGACACTTTTGCAAGGATGCAGTTTCAGCACACACAGATGATCTATCTATCTGGTGAAAGGCTCCTATCACAAACAAAGGGGTCATTTGCAAACCTTGGAAATAATTAGAGGATATAAATTGTGCTGCCTTTCAGCTGAAAGATATACATGCTCAAAGCCTTTATCAAAGCAGTTGCACAAAGTTTTCCTATAGCAGAATATAATGTCTAGTAGAGAAAAAAAAAGGAAAAAGAAAGCAACAAAAAACACTCCCCCTCCAAAAAAAAAAACCAAAACACAAAACCAACAAAATGCCCCAAAACATTTGGTATTTCATACCTAATCTCCTTTTCTAAGTCTGTTAGTCAAGTAGAAAGTTCATTTTCCCTTATATAGTTACATTTCCATGTACCACCTATTCACAGATGTTAGCAATACAAGGATTATAGTTAGTATAAGTGTTTAACTTCATTTACTTCCAAGAAGAAAACAAAGTTTGCATCTTGGTTGAAGTTGCAAATGCTGTGAAGCCAAGTGGATGATTTCAACAACGCTAGTGGACACAGGTTCACCTTTTATGCCTTTATGGAAAATTAGGCATTGACAGCAGTCTGACTTATAGCTCCAGAAACTGCAGAGGCTTTTGTGTTGGTGAGAAAGAAACGTGAAAGGGTAGCTCACAAATTAAGCGTAATATTCTTGTATACCATCTAAAGGAATATTACATTTGTACAATCACCTTTAACTTAACAGTCATTGGGTTGATTCACTAATTCATCTTCTTTTAGGCTCTTCTCAAGACATTTGTCCAGGAATAATACACCGAGTCCATCTAGTTCACAGAAATACCTTAGGTATAAGGGGATTATTTCCATACACACACGGTTCCCCAAGCTGTGAAGCAAGACAGTTCTTGACAACTAAGGCAAGCACTGTAAATAACAGTACAAAATAAAATTCAATAAAATTATTTATGCATTTTTACAATACCCCAACTCTAATTGCTTGCGAGTGAACATGTAAATTGCTGATATATTTCTACAGTTTATTAATCCCGGGTATATACTTGTATATGCAATTAGGAGCAAATCATCCATTAATTTAATGCAGTGTATTTCTATGTGGGGATTGTTTTGATTTAAATTAGCTAAATGGATCTGGACGCAGTGCAATTGTTGGAGAATTTAGGGCACTTTGGGGTCCTTTTAGATGAGGAGTGCAGGCTGAGAGGTTACAGTGTTAAGGTCGAGCTGCAGAAACTCTGGCAGCATTAGTCTTGTTTGAATAGTGTGTCAAAGAAAGCACTGCCTTCAGCCTTGGGCTGAGGCTGAACAGGCTCCAGAGCTGTCAAGCTGAATCTCTCCCCAGGGAGACCCGCAGGCTCGTGGTGTGTGGGGAGGTGCTGTTTACCACTGTCATTGCAGGAGATGTGATGTGTTCAGAGCAATACATAAAAGTACACCTGGGAGCAAAACGGACAGGAGATAAACAACTGCTCTCCTTTCAGGACTGCTGAGAAGCTGCAAAGGCTTATTTATTTATTCACCCATCTCTCTATTTTTACCAGTTTTTTTCTGTGTTTTGTGTTGTCCTGTTTCCCACTATGTATAATCATGACAAAAAATCATATATTAACTTGGTTTTCCACAGCTACTGTCACAGACATTGTGAAAGAGATTTGTGCTAACAAACCAGCTACCAGTGTTTACACAAACACATTTTTGACAATATATGCGTGGACTCCCCATTTTGGAGAGTCATATTTGGGTATCAGAACTGTCCAGCTTCAGTATACTGGAGTACACTGCTGGAAGCAATTTAGGAAACCCTCTTGAGTTTTATAAACAGACAGATACAGATTCTACACATTCTTAAAAATCTGTACAGTTTAATTTGATAGGGTGACCTGAATAATAATAATAATAATAATAATAATAATAATAATAATAATAATAATAATAATAATAGATTATTCAAAGTTGTACATAGAAGTTGTGCTAAATGTTAGTTAAATTAGACCTGTTTTTATCCTACTCCATAATTAGTTTAAAATCTGCCTCAAAAAAGCCTTATACAGTTGTTTTTTCTTCCATAAATATTTTAATTGCATTGAACAGTGGAACAGAATCTCAGAAGTCTCTCATAGCTAGAGCAATAGATCTGAGTACTGGTGTTGAACCTTATCCCATCATACACAAACCTGCCTTTGTTGTCATCACAATCAGCATTCTGACGTCAACTAAGAGGCAGAAAATAATACTAAAAATACAGAAGTAAAGTTAATATGATGCAAGACTGCAATTAGGCCTGTGGAGTATGAGCATGATGTCTTCAAACTCTGTATTTCCATGTTTTTATAAGGAGCAGAACCAAATTTACAGCTACA
Organism: Lathamus discolor; assembly: GCF_037157495.1. NCBI lineage: Eukaryota > Metazoa > Chordata > Aves > Psittaciformes > Psittacidae > Lathamus > Lathamus discolor. The sequence goes on along the minus strand of NC_088884.1, from coordinate 33,062,022 downwards.
GAAAGAGCAAAACAATAAGGGGAGCCACTGAGACCTTCTTTCACATATAAAGTTGCATTATATGTCATTGGACACTTGAATTTATAATTGCAACATTCTACAAACTATTATTGTTTTGTTCAAATGAAGGACTGTGTGTGTGTGAAAACCACCATAAACTGAAAAAAAAAAAATTATGTGCAGAATACATAACTATATCTTCATTTTCCATTTCCTGAGCATACAAAGGAGATAATTTCATATCTATGCCTATATGAATATGTAGATCCCTGTTACCAACTAAAGACAGATTTTACAGGTACACCTGTAATATAAAATAAACTGAATATTAAATTTATAACTTAAATAGAAGTAAGTATTCTAAAAATCTTACTTGTATTCCACAACAATGCAATAATGCTCTAAAACACATGAAAAAACTGCAGTCAAGGGAATATATTGCAAAACACAAGCATGTATTTCATAGATTCATATATTCTTATGCTGGTGTTTCAGTGTGTCACAATTATGCCAAAGTATTGCATAAAAGACATCATAAATACATTTTGCACAGCATGTCATGAACAATACAATTTCATCACTGTAAATCGTAATTGATTAAAACTCTATGAATGACCCAGATTCTGAGCTGGCACGAAGTACCTTCACTGAACTCAGTGGAATTAAGCATATTAATTGATGCCAGTATCTTGCCCTGTGACTGAAAGCTGTGAAAAACAGCCTATTGTAATATAACACCATTTATTTATGAGAAACTCCCTGTGAAGAATAGCAGGATGCCAGCTTAGCTGAATGGTGATTCTCAGATGAAATATGAAAAGAAAATGCAGGGATAGCAGAAGCAGGGAAAGTCTACCCAGAAAAAATGTAAAAGGCTCACACAGGCACATAGTGGTGGAATTAGGAACAACAGACCTTGAGTTAGTGTGATTTGAAACTGGTGAAGGATGTTAAAAGCAAAACACCAGCTTATCATCAGCTTCAAAGAGAAGACCATGTGGGTCCATAGCTAGGTGATGCAGGTGACTTGTTTTCAAATGTCACAGTCACAGAAAAAGAAAATGAATGCTCATGTTCAGGAAGGACAAGAAGGAGAGTCCAGGAAACCACTGGCTGCTCAGTCTCAATTTAGTCCCTAAGAAAATTGTGGTGCCAAGTCCTTATGAAATCCAGTTTTAGGCACTTGTGGGACAGGAATTTGACCCATCCAGCAGGGCTTTATGGGGTGATTGTATCTGATCATGATTGCTTTGGATGCTGAAGTAGATATCAGCTACTTTGACTCCAAACACGGATGTCAATATAGTATCATGCAGAATCCTTGTAGCCAAACTGAGAAGATGTGAACTGGACGGGTTCACTACAAGGGGTGTGGAAAAGGCGTAGTGATCAATTGTTTTGCTCCTAACTGTTGGCCTTCCTCAGGGATTAGTAGCAAGGACTATGTTGTTTACAACCTTCACCAATGTTCTGGATGTTAGGATGGAAAACACACTCCATTTTGCAGATGACATCAAACAGCCAGAGCTGTTATTAAGTTGAAAGGCAAAGCTGCTGCTCAAAGGGACCTTAGTGAGGTGGAAGAATGAATCTGGAGGAAGGAGTTTTATGAGTTTCAGCAAAGTTATGTGCAAATCCTGCATCTGGGATGGATCAGTGGAGGCTACAATTGAGTGGCTATGTACCAGCTTTGCTAAAAAAAAAAAAAAACTCTGCTGGTGGTTTGAAGACAAATTTGCAATGTTTTTATGTGTATAAAGGCTTAATTCCACGCTGGACAGCATCAGGACAGACTATAACCAGAGCAAGGTGTTCTTTTCAGCTCAGAACTTGTGAGGTTTCACCTGGAATGCTGTGTTCTGGTTTGAGCCACCATGTAAAAGAAAGATTGACAAGCTTGAGAGTTCTGTGTCCCCTAACCACTAAGATGGTTAGGGGACTGACACATAGTGAGAGGCTAAAAGATACGTGTTTGTTTAGTCTGAGGATGAGAATTAAGAGGAGACCTATTTGTGGTTTTCATGCCTAAAGAGTTATTACAGAGAAGTGGAAGACAAAACGTTCTCGGAGGTGCACAGCAAGAAGGCAAAAACCAGCTGTGTCAGGTTGCAACAATAAGGATGCTGACTAGTTATAGGGCATAACAAATATAATATACATGCATTTGAGAAAGGAAACAAGTTGCTCAGAGAGGCTGAGGAATCTTCATCCTTGGAGATCTTCATAGAATCCTAGAATAGAATCATAGAATAGTTAGGGTTGGAAGGGACCTCAAGATCATCTAGTTCCAACCCCCCTGCCATGGGCAGGGACACCTCACACTAAACCATCCCACACAAGGCTACATCCAACCTGGCCTTGAACACCACCAGGGATGGAGCACTCACAACCTCCCTGGGCAACCCATTCCAGTGTCTCACCACCCTAACAGGAAAGAATTTCCTCCTTATATCCAATCTAAACTTCCCCTGTTTAAGTTTTAACCCATTACCCCTTGTCCTGCCACGACAGTCCCTGACGAAGAGTCCCTCCCCAGCATCCCTATAGGCCCCCTTCAGGTACTGGAAGGCTGCTATTAGGTACCCACGCAGCCTTCTCTTCTCCAGGCTGAACAGCTCCAACTTCCTCAGCCTGTCTTCGTACGGGAGGTGCTCCAGTCCCCTGATCATCCTCGTGGCCCTCCTCTGGACTTGTTCCAGCAGTTCCATGTCCTTTTTACGTTGAGAACACCAGAACTGCACACAATACTCCAGGTGAGGTCTCCTGAGAGCAGAGTAGAGGGGCAGGATCACCTCCTTCGACCTGCTGGTCACACTCCTTTTGATGCAGCCCAGGATACAGTTGGCTTTCTGGGCTGCGAGCGCACACTGCCGGCTCATGTCCATTTTCTCATCGACCAGCACCCCCAAGTCCTTCTCCTCAGGGCCGCTCTGAATCTCTTCTTTGCCCAATCTGTAGCTGTGCCTGGGATTGCTCCGACCCAGGTGTAGGACCTTGCACTTGTCGTGGTTGAACTTCATAAGGCTGGCATCAGACCACCTTACAAACGTGACAAGGTCCCTCTGGATGGCATCCCTTCCCTCCAGCATATCAACCGGACCACACAGCTTGGTGTCATCGGCAAACTTGCTGAGGGCACACTCAATCCCACTGTCCATGTCAGCAATGAAGATGTTAAACAAGATGGGTCCCAACACCGATCCCTGAGGGACACCACTCGTTACTGGTCTCTATCCAGACATCGAGCCATTGACCACAACTCTTTGTGTGCTGCCATCCAGCCAGTTCTTTATCCACTGAGTGGTCCATCCATCAAATTGATATCTCTCCAATTTAGAGGGAAGGATGTGGTGTAGGACAGTGTCAAACACTTTGCACAAGTCCAGGTAGATGACGTCAACTGCTTTACCCTTGTCCATCAGTTCTGTAGCCCCATCATAGAAGGCCACCAAATTGGTCAGGCAGGATTTCCCCTTAGTGAAGCCATGCTGGCTGTCAGCAAGCACCTTGTTGTTTTTCATGTGCCTTAGCATGCCATCCGGGAGAGTGTGCTCCAAGATTTTGCCAGCCACAGAGGTGAGACTGACTGGTCTGTAATTCCCCGGGTCTTCCATTTTCCCCTTCTTGAAAATGGGGGTTATATTTCCCTTTTTCCAGTCATCGGGAACTTCACCTGACTGCCATGATTTTTCAAGTACGATGGCCAGTGGCTTAGCAACTTCATTCGCCAGCTCCTTCAGGACCCGCGGATGGATTCCATCAGGTCCCACGGACTTGTGTGCGTTCAGTTTTTTAAGATGGTCTCGAACCAGATCCTCTCCTACAGGGGGCCCAAGGTCTTCATTCTCACAGTCCCTGCGTCTACCTTCTAAGAACTGGGTGGTGCAGTCAGAGCCTTTGCCAGTGAAGACCAAGGCAAAGAAGTCATTCAGAACCTCAGCCTTCTCCAAATCCTGTGTAGCCAGTTCTCCCGAAGGCTTCCTCAGGGGGCCTATTTTGTCCCTAGTCTGTTTTTTGTTTGCTACGTACCTGTAGAATCCCTTCAAAGTCAAACTACTCAAGCAATCTGCTCTGATTTAGAAATTAGTCCTATTCTGAGTGGCCTGAACTAGATGACAGATAGAGGTCCCTTGCAGCCTAATTTTTTTTTTTTTTGTTATTTCCTATGATTCAGTGTTCCTCATATAAAACTCTTCTTTTTGTTGTTGTTTAAATAATTATAATAAAAGGCTTATAAATGAAAACATCAACCCATAAGATTAGACACAAACGCCAATTCATTTGCTGTGCAAGAAATTAAGCTATTCTTTGTGCTTAAATAGCCAAGACTCTTTACTTTTGATTACTGCTGAAGACTTTTGGTTTAATTCCTGGTTATAATTTTTGGTTTAATAAGAGAAAGCCTGATTTACCACATACTAAGTTTTGAAGTGATACTTTCTGCTGTTACATCTCACTTTTGTTTAACTGTTGCATGCAATACAAATCCATAATACCTTTGTATAAAATGTCCAAGCACATTGTGTATCTACTTTTTCCTTGTCTTTCAAAACAAGGAAATTCATTCAGTATTTCTGCTTTGGTTCTCATCTGTCGTGTATCTTACTTAGCTCCAACAAGACCTGTACATAAGGTGCATTGGTAATTACTGGCTCCACAGGGAGGCTCTGATACTTCTATCCTGGAAGTGCTGAGGTACTGCCAATACTTAAGGCAGGAAGCATTTCTCAGCTTATATAAACATTTAACCTGCCACTATGCTTCTTTCCTTTTCTGTTCTGTTTCCCATTTGCCTAAAGTGACCAATGATAAAATAAAGATGAATTGATTTAACAATTATACTGTCAGAAAAAAAAGTTCATGCCCATTTCCAGCTCCCCTGCTCCTCTCCAGATCCAGAGTTAAGATGTCATCAATCTGTGGCCTTATGCAACCTTTCTTAACACTTGAAAATGCTTTGAACCTGCTGTAAGCCTGAACTTCAAAGGAGGAAGAGTTCACAGATTGATAGAGACAAATTGCTTTAGAGATCTATACTGAGAGGCTTGAATTCCACAAAATCCTTCCCCTAGAATGAAGGACTGTCAAGAGCAAAACATTTCTGAGGTTCTCCAAAGAGAAGCAAATTTCTGAGTATGAAACTGCCTAGTGATGGGAAATAAGTTGGATACAAAGATTTATTTAGATGGAAAGTGAGCCATCTTATGACCTTTCTGACAAATTTTCAGATCAGAAAGTAAAAGTACATGCAAAAAGTACATGCAAAATATTACAATGTATTTTATAGGTTTTATGCTAGTTAAATATTTAGAGTGCTTGGTTTATAGGAAATATCATCTCATCAATGTCACGCTATATACCCCAGCTAATTCATATCAATGGCAATCTTTTAGTTGATTATGCTGCACTTCAGATTACATACGTAATCGGCTCTTGAGGTGGAATTTAATCCACTGAATTTTGATAACAGTCTGGAACTCCACGTCTGAGCCTGTCCTCCTGGGTTCAGTTTAGAGTAAGGGAGAGAAATATGTCAGACTTGTACTCCAAACAGGTTCGTTATGATAGAGCTGACTACTCTTATTATTCTTAATAGTCAACAAGATTATTAAAGTCTGAAGAGGAAGCTGATCTGTAGATATGTACCATTAAACAAAATTTATTTTGCTATGGAGAGTAAGATGCAGTCCTGCAGAACTGGAAGCAAAAACTGACCTGTGTGAAACACTCTTTTTATAGCTGTTTCTTGTAATTCAAAATGTGGGGATTTCATTTCTCTTTTCCCTTTTTTCTCTTCTCTTCTCTTCTCTTCTCTTCTCTTCTCTTCTCTTCTCTTCTCTTCTCTTCTCTTCTCTTCTCTTCTCTTCTCTTCTCTTCTCTTCTCTTCTCTTCTCTTCTCTTCTCTTCTCTTCTCTTCTCTTCTCTTCTCTTCTCTTCTCTTCTCTTCTCTTCTCTTCTCTTCCCTTCCCTTCCCTTCCCTTCCCTTCCCTTCCCTTCCCTTCCCTTCCCTTCCCTTCCCTTCCCTTCCCTTCCCTTCCCTTCCCTTCCCTTCCCTTCCCTTCCCTTCCCTTCCCTTCCCTTCCCTTCCTCTTCTCTCCTCTCCTCTCCTCCCCTCCCCTCTCCTCTCTTGTCACATTAAAATGATAATTTTAATAGCTTTCTGGTTTCATAATAACATCAGCAGATTGCCAGCAAAATATAGTGTTTATTGCATTGCATGTTTCAGCCTCAGAACACCATTTTCTAACTACAACCAGTCCTCATTTAAATCACAGTGTTGTAGAAATAATGGTGTCAGTGTCTCAGGCACAGAACAGATTAGTCTGGAAAATAAAATAAAACAACCCTAAAACCCTCAAAAGCTGAAGTGGAGTGGAACATGTGACTGATAATGTGACTGTATAGCAATGCTGATGTGTATTTATAGAAATCATTAAGAATGACAGAAGCCTCTGCCAATGTAGTTCTTAACGGGACTAGTATGGTCCACTATCCCATGATGTTTATGTATTCCTAACTTGCATTTCTTGTTAGAAGCCTCTGATCTTCCTATTTAAATTTACTGTTAAAAAAAAAAAAAAAAAAAAAAACCCGAAGACAGCAGAATGAAGACTAGAATTTATTTCATACTCTGCTTGCTGAGCTATGATTCACCACCATAAATGTTTGCTTTAGCTTGAGGACTCCAGATGTTTACTTCCCTCTAGTGAGCAGAGCAAAACAAAGACCTGTGGAAGGAAGATTTTGTGATCTGTGACTACAGTTGGCCACCTGTTGTTTAATTGCTATAGTTACTTGGTCACTGTTTATAATAAAGTACAGTTTATAAAGGAGCAATAAACTTTAAATTAAAATTTGTCAAGTTGTAGATGTCAGTAAAACAATCTATCACACTTTCTACTGCTGGGTTTCTGATTGTCTACAAGACATAACAGCCATGTTTAAAGAGTCTAAATTTTCTGGCCAACTCTTTAACTTTTATCAATAACTTCTCAGCAGAACTTTAATATGATTTCACCTTTCACCTTTAATATCATTTTCACCTTTCACCTTCACCTCAAATTTCACCTTTAAGCTTTATAGCAGAGTATTGTTTCAAGTTATGTACTGGACTTTGGTTAATACCTATCTTTACTGAGGTGTAAAGAATTGCAATCTTTTTTATATTGTCCTTTCCCTTATTTTTCTACTGAAGCCCTCACATTTTACACTCATATTTTATATGATGGCTTCAGAATCTTGTCATCTTTTAGTCAATAACTACCCTCCCAATAAGGTTTACCTCTAAGCTTCCAGTAGTTTTATTGCATTTCCGAGTAGATTCCATTAACCTTCTTGTGTTTAGTAGACATGCATGATTTTAATAATGTTAAAGAGTTTTAATTTTGCAATTTCTCATTTCATTTAAAGAACATGATTTAAAAACATGGGTTAAATATGTATTTACACAGAGGCTATTTTATAAAATGACTCGTATAAAAGTGTCCTTACCAGGCTCAAATCATGCAAAGTACTATAGGTTTACATGTGAATCAAGGTCAGTGGCTGAAAATTAACCAAGTACAGGTCAGCACTAGGAATGAATATGCCACTTTTGTTCTATTTAGTCTTATTTTCAGTGATTTTTTTTCTCTGACATAATAGATCTATTTTATGGTTTCTAAGGCTAGATTTTGTAGCATTTGATTAAGTACCGTTGTTTGACTGCATACTATGCATGACCAGCTGTAATGATGGAAAAAGAAACCAATCCAAAACCAAAAGCATGTCTCTGTAGCATTATTAACAGTTTCCATGTAGTTTATCAAACTTTTGGCCATCTTGTGATCTTATAGTAGGAAAAAACATATAAATGTGTTTTGCTTCTATGATTTAATTAATCAACTTGCCACCCAGAAAACTCAAAAGCTAACATAATGATGGAAGCATCTTTTAATGCAGACTAAGTAGGATTTAGATATGAAAATACAATTACTGTAAAAGAGAATTACACAACATGCCCACCCACTATTAAGAGATCCTTTAACCTCGAAGTGTTTAAAATCTCATCCCAATCATGCAAAGAGATGATGTATCCAAGTCATGTGGACACAAAAATGACATTGAAGCAGTCTGCCAGAAATCCTTTCAGACAAGTGAAATATTGTAGACTTCCAGGAAGGAAAGTACATGTATATTTTAAAATAGGGAAAGCTGAATTAAAACTTTCCATTTAACAATGAAATATATTCTCTGGAAGGCTGACCCTGAAGCAAAAAAAGAGGTGAACATGTGGAGGTCTGCAACAGACTACCCCACAGCATGCTGGAAGGACTGGACTTTTAGCACAAGCATAAGTGAGGTTCCAGCCAACACAACATGCTGACACCAGTTTAACCTAGAGTGGAAGACTGTTTATGCTTCAAATGACTAATTATCATTGACAGAAGAGTACTAAACTTGTACAGAGGTAGCCAAGTTTTGAAAACATCACAGTGAAGCAAGAAAGTGAGCTGCAAGAATTTGTAAGTAATAAATCTAAGAAGGGATTCTTAGAGAACTTTGGAGAACTTTGATGAGAAATACCAAACCACAAAACCAGTAATTGTTACCTGTGTCGTAAGTATCAAGCAGTGATATTGAAGGGCTCATAGCTGCTTTTCAAAGAGAAAGCTTGAAAAAAGTTTGTTTTGTTCTGTTTTTCTCTTTTAGTTCGGTTACTTGTCTGTAAAACTGTACAGAAAACAAGGATGGAGCGGGCACAGAAGCAAAGAATTAAAACTTTGAGATGAATTTCAAGAAAGTGCAGCTAAAAAAGAAAAGAATTCTGGTTTATTACAGGTACTATGCAATATATCACAGTAATTTTTCGTGTGTGTGTGTACAACTAAAATTACTTCAGTGTCTTGTTAAAAGAGAGATTTGAATATTTCATCAATAGGGTGATGACACAACAGTCTCTCAGAGAGAATTTTCTAGGCTCTCTTCAGTTTCTGAAATGCATGATCATAATTTTCACACCCAGATGAAACAAGGAACTGCACGCATGATATAAAGTATTTATCTCCTGTGACCTAGCCTGATTTTTATTAAATACTTTTTGAATTATAATTAAATACCTTTTGAATATCTTTGACACCTGGGTCGGAGCAATCCCAGGCACAGCTACAGGTTGGGCAGAGAAGAGATTCAGGGCAGCGCCATGGAGAAGGACTTGGAGGTGCTGGTCGATGAGAAAATGAACATAAGCCGGCTTCAGTGTGCACTCACAGCCCAGAAAGCCAACCGTATCCTGGGCTGCATCAAAAGGAGCATGGCCAGCAGGTCAAGGGAGATGATCCTGCCCCTCTACTCTGCTCGTGTGAGACCTCACTTGGAGTATTGTGTGCAGTTCTGATGTCCTCAA